>NC_000077.6:28072500-28388750 GCF_000001635.26 Mus musculus | reverse complement strand
GATTGTACATTGCTCATATCTCCCTTCTAAATCCTTTAGTGTACCTTCTCCCATACAGCTAATATGTGCTATAAGTCTCAACTTTAGTGTTCATAGCAGTCTCAAGGTAGCTTTGGAAAATCGTTTTAGTATTAATGAAAGTATTAATTTCATGAAAGCTGAAATGTTTTTGACTCTTCACAACCATGATTGACATATTGGGTAGTCTGCATGGTTGGATGAGTCCAGTAGAGTCCCTGTGGCTTTGATAGAGGTGGTTCATTATATCTAATGGTAGGAGCTTTCTACTGTGTGGAAGATATGAAAAAGTATTTTTGAGCATACAACCTGGGTTGGGAAGCTCCCTCATATATATAGCAGTTGAGGAAAGATTGCTTCCTGATGCAAATTTAGTTGGATGCAAGATAACATTTGGTTTTCTCATTTGAATTCTGAGGTGCTAAAAAATAACACAAAATATTTTACCAGCTAGAAAGGTAGGAGGAATTTTTAAAAATGCTTAGCAGAGAGTATCATTTATTTTCATTTGGTCAAGATAAATAATTTAATTTTGATGAGTTGTTTATAAAGGCATGTCTTTGGACCATACAACCCTTCATATATATTCAACTTACCAATGTCAACTAACAAGGAAACAAACATAATTAATTTTTCTAGGAGTTTCAAGCTGTGACATTGTCTGTTTCTACAACTTAGTTTTTAGACATGCTGTATACTTAATAAACTTTATGTAAACTTTAAAGTCTTGCACTGCCCTAGGAAACAGAAGCTTTCTTTGCATATCACTGCAGCTATCTAATGTCTTAGGAGGCTAACGCATGTCCATTATTGAGGCTAAATACTCTTTTCAGATTGCTTGAGATGTGTGCCAGCTTTGCTAGTTTTCTGCCTAGTGGTATAGATGTATAATATTAGAATGTGTGTACTGGAAATGCTATGATATTTTGTGTTTATCTAAATTTAATGATCGTTTCTTGTATGAATGTTCAAGAGGCCTGTGACAGAATGCTGTTTTTACCATAGTTTAAGATTATAAAGTAGGGATGCAACAATTCCTGGATAGCTTCTAAACTTATGATTTGATTCACAGTCAATATTCTTTGTTGTCTATAAATGAAATGGTTTTATTATATAATTTATTAATGAACATTGGCAGGAGAATGAGAAGAAATTTGCCATAGTAAAAATACCTAATTGCTACTTCCAAAACCGCCCTCTATCTTCTGAAAATATTTATGGGTTCATTTAACATAGAATCATCTTTCTAATTATCATTACTGAGTTATAATTTAAGACTCTTCCTTTAAACTGCTATAGTTTTAGTGTCTAAGAGAAAATTGTTACACACACACACACACATACTTTCTCACACAGAAACATCCTTCAATTGTTGTATTCCTACAGTCTGAAGATATTTAAACAAATTTTTGTGCTTGCAGTAGATCCTGCAGTAGCGATACAAAGGACATTGGTCTTTTGACAAAATACTTGTGCAAATTTTGATACTGTATCAAAACTATTTTTTTAAAGTTCCACATAAAATTGAGTATTAAGTATATGTGTTCATCTTAGCAACAGTAATAAATTATTTAATCTCACAGTATTTTTGTCTGTTTTGAAATGTTCTTCCTTAACAGAATAAATTTCTAATAGTCACTGAATATCATCCCTTGTGTGATTATGATACTAGTAGTAATATAGATCAAAATAAAAGACATGCAAAAGGCATATTAAAAATATGCTTATGAGGGACTTAATAGTCAGAGACATCTTAATTTATACCATTTTCTATTATAGCCTCCAGGAGTATGATTTAGGAACAGTTGAATTTTCTTAATAAAATTCTCAGTTCTTAAACTTATACTTGGAATGGAAATACTAAAATAGTTTTGAAACAATCAGCATTATTTTATGTATTTGTGGGAAATTTTATAGTAGCACATAAGGCTTCTTAGAAGTTGCTAATAAGATGGTAAAATGAGGCTTCCTGTGCTGAGCATTATACCAGTTTTAAGTAATGGCGTACATTGATCCCATGAGTAATACTGTTTTCCTATGGGATCATTTCAATAAATTTACTATCTAATCATTCCTGCAACAAAGCCTAATTTACATGTCTTGACAGTACTTTTAGCTGCCATGATGCTGATAGACTGTCACAATCTAACTTTTAATGAATGCCTTTCTCATTTTTAGCACATGCTTAAAGCTCTGTAGGAATTTGTCAGCTCATGTGACATTCCAAGAGTTTAATTGGTATGATTTCCCCTTAGTTCAGTGAATATTTAGTGATGCCTACCACTGCCATACAATTTTGGGCTAGCCAACCATGGTTCTTCGGGATTCTCAAGACATACAAGGATGAATAATATCTCAGGTCTTGGCAGAAGCTTCCTTTATTTTTGACACCTAAGATAAGATTGTCTCAGACATCTGTTTCACTTGATCTGAAACAAACTACCCCCAATCCTTCCATTAATTCTCAGACTCTATATGATGCAGTCAATTTCCTGCTGCTACATCTTCCCTCCATCTAAAGGCGAAACTAGCAAATCTTGGCATTTATTCCTATGAAAGTACCTTTAAGCTAGCTTATCAAAGTAGATCACCAACAAGATCAAAACAACTATGAGGAAATCACATGTTGATTTCTAAAGAATCAAAACTTCTCCACCATATCTAAGGCAGTACCTTATTCTGAACAATAAGTAACTGATGCACATGGTCTCCTTTGTCTACAAAACAGCAATTTCTTATGGCTCATCTTCAGATGAGGGAGATATTTTTGCATGGTTGGGAGGATTGACAAATATAGTCTCAATTAGAGAAGAATCATCATATTGGCCAAATCACAATGATATACTATCACATTCTGCTTTTATATATCACCCAACTTACAAGCCTTACATTTTATGGTAACTGCCTTATATTAACAAGAGACTCTGTTTTGATTCTTATATATGAATATTATTATTTTAAGCTAAAAATCTCCACTACTATTTAATTCTAAATTGTAGATGTCTCTAAAAATACTTATGATAATAAATATCTTATTTCACAAAAGCAGAATCATTATGGCCTCTTTTGTTCAGACCTATTAAAATGGTTTAAAAGCGATTTTAATAAATTCATGATCTCACTACAAGCAGATGAAACCATATGCTCCATAACCCAGAGATTAGTATTAATTCCTATAACAGACAAGTTGATGCAAATAAGGAATGAATCTGCAACATAGTATCCATGATTGAAGCTATTATAAGAAAAAAACAAAACAAAACAAAACAGAGTTCTCAGCTTCTCATATTCTAACAACCTGGGTAGGAATGGATGGATCTCTCAGACTCAGGTCTGTAGCCCTGGTATAGAAGATTTTCCCACTGTTTTCTTCATATTAAAGAGAACTCTATGTTTCCTTAACCCCAGGGAACTCACCTAGCAATTTGTATAACAAATACACAGGCTAACACAGAATTATTTAATATTAAACCAAACATACATTATCAATGACTCCATATTGGAGGGAACACTCAACTATGAAGACACATAAAATGGAGCAAAGAATATCCACCAAATAAAAGAACTTGAGGACTTCGTTTAAAAGAATTAATTTGGTACCAATTGTGGTAGTTCATGCATTTAACCTCAGCAATCCAGAGGTAAATGCAGGCAGATCTCTGTGGGTTAAAGGTCAGCCACTAACTCAGTGTGACTCTATCTCAAAAAAAAATCAACAAAACAAATTAATTTTGAGATTCAATATGATTGAACAGAGACATCCAATCCTTATTTCCTCTTCTCCAAGGAAGAACCAAACTAAAAGGTGAGAAATGACTGGGATAATCCTAGACCTGGTAAGATCAGAAGCCTGAAACAGCAGCAAAGAAACATGGCTTCTGCTACCCTGGGACTACAGCATGCAAAAAGGATTATCTCCTAATCTGTTAGTGGCCTTTGACAGGTCCTGGGTGCGGATCCAATCCTAAATCAGGGGATTAATATCCAATATATATAAAGAACTCAAGAAGATGGACTCCAGAAAATCAAATAACCCTATTAAAAAATGGGGAACAGAGAAAAACAAAGAATTCTCAACTGCGGAATACCGAATGGCCAAGAAGTACCTAAAGAAATGTTCAACATCCTTAGTCATCAGGGAAATGCAAATAAAAATAATCCTGAGATTCCACCTCACATCAGTCAGAATGGCTAAGATCAAAAATTCAGGTGACAGCAGATGCTGGCGTGGATGTGGAGAAAGAGGGACACTCCTCCATTGTTGGTGGGATTGCAAGCTGTTACAACCACTCTGCAAATCAGTCTGGCGGTTCCTCAGAAAATTGGACATGGTACTACCAGAAGATCCAGCAATTCCTCTCCTGGGCATATACCCAGAAGATGTTCCAACTTGTAATAAGGACACATGCTCCACAATGTTCATGCCAGACTTATTTATAATAGCCAGAAGCTGGAAAGAACCCAGATATCCCTCAACAGAGGAATGGATACAGAAAATGTGGTACATTTACACAATGGAGTACTATTCAGCTCTTAAAAAAAATGACTTCATGAAATTCTTAGGCAAATAGATAGATCTGGACGATATCATACTGAGTGAGGTAATCCAGTCACAAAAGAACACACATAGTATGAACTCACTGATAAGTGGATATTAGCCCAGAAGCTCCGCATACCCAAGATACAATTCTCAAACCACATGAAACTCAAGAAGAATGAAGACCAAAGTTTGGATACTTCAATCTATCTTAGAATGGGGAACAAAATATACTTGGAAGGAGTTACAGAGGCAATGTGTGGATCAGAGGCTGAAGGAATAACCATCCAGAGACTGCCCCACGTGATGATCCATCTCATAAACAATCACCAAACCCAGACACCTTTGTGGATACCAACAAGTGCTTACTGACAGAAGCCTATTACAGCTGTCTCTGGAGATGCTCCACCAGTGCCTGACAAATACAGAGGTAGATCCTTGCAGCCCACCATTGGACTGAGCACAGGGTCCCCAATGAAGGAGCTTAAGAAAGGACCCAAGGAGCTGAAGGGATTAGCAGCCCCATAGGAGGAACAACAATATAAACTAACCTGTACCCCATAGAGCTCTCAGGGACTAAATCACCAACCAAAGAGTACACCTGGTACAACTCATGGCTCCAGCTACATAAGTAGCAGGGGATGGCCTAGTTGGTCATCAATGGGAGGAGAGGCTCTGGGTCCTGTGAAGGCTCTATGCCCAATTGTAGGGGAATGCCAGGCCCAGAAAGAGGGTACAGGTGGGTTGGTGAGCAGCAGAAGGGGGGGGCATGAAGTTTACAGAGGGAAACCAGGAAAGGAGACAACATTTGAAATGTCAATAAATATCTAATAAAAATAAATTTTAAAAAAAGAAGTTACACAGAGAGCCAGTGTCCATATAGCATTCAAGTCAACATTAAATACAAATCTGACACCTTCAAATACAACTTCAGGGAAAACTAGTTACTCTAAGGTCACTTAATAAATATGACAACAGAGATCTAATGTAATAGATATGTGAATCTTAGCATGTTCTTTCTCAACAAGTATTTATTTATTTTTTAATATGTTTTATTATTACATATTTTCCTCAATTACATTTAGAATGCTATCCCCAAAATCCCCCATACCCTCTCCCCCATTTCCCTACCCACCCACTCCCACTTTTTGGCCCTGGCGTTCCCCTGTACTGGGGCATATAAAGATTGCGTGTCCAATGGGCCTCTCTTTCCAGTGATGGCCAACTAGGCCATCTTTTGATACATATGCAGCTAGATTCAAGAGCTCCGGGGTACTGGTTAGTTCATAATGTTGTTGCACCTACAGGGTTGCAGATCTCTTTAGCTCCTTGGATACTTTCTCTAGCTCCTCCATTGGGGGCGCTGTGCTCCATCCAATAGCTGACTGTGAGCATCCACTTATGTGTTTGCTAAGGTCCCGGCCTAGTCTCACAAGAGACAGCTATATCAGGGTCCTTTCAGCCAACACTTGCTAGTGTATGCAATGATGTCATCGTTTGGAGGCTAATTATGGGATGGATCCCTGGATATGGCAGTCTCTAGATGGTCCATCCTTTTGTCTCAGCTCCAAACTTTGTCTCTGTAACTCCTTCCATGGGTGATTGAAGAAGAACGAAGACCAAAGTGTGGACACTTTGCCCCTTCTCAACAAGTATTTAAACAATGCAAGGTAGTTTAATACCCATAGAATAAGACAAAATTTCTATTAATAGACTGTAAAACTATCAAAACAAATAAAACATCTAAAATAAATTTAAAAGAGCACTATTTAAAATGGTCAATGATAATCTTTATAACATGGATGAACAAAGAAATCAGGAAGTCTTTGTAGAATATGAATGAGAAATTCAGCAGAAACCTTTAAGAAATCAAACATATCTTAGAATTGAAGTGCATAATTGGACTAGTAAGTCAAACAGTGGATGAGATCAAGTTGAACAAAGTGATCTACCATAAAGAAGTGCATTTTCAACTTGAAATATATCAGATTTGTTTCTAAAAACTATACAGCATTCAATTCATGTGGGTTACCATATTACTAACTGTTTATGATTTTGGAAAGTGTACAATGAAAAGAGTAAGTAGGAGCAGAAAATCTATTTTATAGTCAAGTAACAGGCAGCATTGCCCAACTGTCATAAGACATCCATGAACAGGAACCCTTCAAAACAAATGTTATGGTATGGAAAAAGCTTTACAACAGTAAGTCAGTTGAACAGTCAAAAGCTTTACAACAGTATGTCAGTTGAACAGTCAAAAGCACAGGATAAAGATTTATAAAATCCAAAGAAGAAAAAACCACCCAGTCATATTTAAGGGTATCCCTTAGACTAAGAACATGTTTTCCCAACAAAAATCTTATGAGCCAGGAGAAAATGCAATGACATATTCCAGGTCTGAAAGAAAGTAAGTACCAGCCAAGATTCCTGTTTCCAACTGGGCTGTCCTGAAGATACAAAAGGGAAGCAAAAACCTTTGAAGACTAGTAAAACCTGGAGGATTCATAATTACCAGACTTTCCATCAGAAGATGCTAACCGTGAAAAATACTTAGAAATAAAGAAAAAAAAAAAACCCTGTCATCATGAAAGCATGAGGAGTATAAATTCCACTAGAAGAAAGTAGATTTTCAGAAGAGAATTAGAAACACTGTTAGTATAGAAAACCGTAGAGATCAAAAAGGGAAGAAAAGACTATTTCTAAATCAAGTACAAATAACATTATCTGACATGTTACTTGTAAATCCTTATCAACTATAATCTTGGGTTTTATGTACACAAAATTCTCCATTAAAAGACATGAACTGTTTAAAACCTGTTGAAAAACAAATGGTAAATTCAAGAAGCACATTATGAGAAAAGAAAAATGCAGGCTCAAGTGAGAAGATAAAATACGATATTATAAGCAAGTGAAAGTATAGAGCCAGTAAACATAACTAGACATACATTTGACAAGTGAGACTTTAAGGGAAAGGCAATGACACTACATAATGATTGAGCAATCAGAATGAAGGTGTAGTGTTCATAAGTCTATGTCACTGGATGTCAGGGTACTAATTTTTACCAAATGAACTTTGCTAGGCCATCTCAGAAACTACAGTACTTATGGAAGATTTCAACACCACCTGGGTAACACTCCAAAAGCAAAGCTTATAAAAGTAAAAATTGAGAGATGGGAGTATTTCAAACTAGGAAGCTTCTAGAGAAGCCAGTAATTAAAGAGTGAATATCCAACCTATACAATAGGAGAAAATATTCAAAAATTCAGGATTAACATCCAGAATATTAAATGAACAAAAAAATGCAATAAAACTGGAAAGAAAGTGGGTCAAATAATTTAATAATTGGAAAAATGAGGTTAAGAGAAGATTCTCTAGAAGAAATATAAATGACCAACAATATATGTCTAATTGTTTTACTATAAGAGAAATGCTTATCAGAACACAAGGAGATATTACCTCATTTAAGAATAGCTAGTGAAATGAAGACAACTTAAAAACTGTTGGCAATGGCTCAGAGAGAAAGCATGTACTCTTGTTTAGTGTTGATAGATATGTAAACTAGCATAGCTGTCATGAAGAACATGATCAAAGGATGTACCACAAAATTAAGATGTATGTATCATATAATATACATATATGGATAGATGTAAAAACTCCCCCAAGGGCTCCTATGTTTGAAAACTTTATGCTTACCTGGTTACAGTGTTTTGGGGAGCAGTAGGACCTTTAAGGGGTAGGCACCAACTGGACCAAAAGAGAAACAAGCTTTAACAAGCTATGCAGCAAGGTCCTGTAATGGTTGCAGCCTTCTACAATACCACCCCACCAGGAACCTGTGAGCCAAAATAAATTCTCTTTTCATTAAGTTGTTTCTTGTCAGGTATTCCATCAAACTAATTCAAAAGGTTGCTAATACAGAAACTAGCAGCAATACTTTTATTGTTACCTGTGATAAGCCTGGCTACATGGTCCTTAAGTCCTCAAAATATTTTTGAGGGGATAGGTGGGCTTAGAGCTGTGGTATAGGCCCTAGAATGCCATATGCAGAATTTAATGGACCAGAATTTTGATAGATGTGGGGTTGATAGAGGTCAATGAAGGCTGAGTTCTTGAAATTTCAGAGAACAAAGAATTCTCTTGGGATTGGTCTTGAGCCTTTCTTTCACACTGCATTCTAGTAAAGACTCTCACTTCATCCTGACTATACTGAAACTAAAGCAACCCTAATCCAAGAGTATTAAAATAATTTTTTGATAAATAAAATTTTGATGTAGCATAATATTTAGGATGTGGCATGGTTATGGGTCACTGAATTTACCAAGAGTTTGAGTGAGAGAGAACAGATAGTGGAGAATACATGGAAATCAGGCAAAGTGGCAATTCAAGTTGAATGCAGAGTGAGCATAAACCAAGTGTCTATAATTATGAGAAAGATATGTGCCATAATTTTAAGGAAAATCTTAGACTGAATGAGGGCAATAGGAAAGGTGACATGAGAGCAAAACCCCACCCATCATACACTCCATAGAATAATGCAAATTTGTATGAAAGAGGAGAACCTTAATTGAGAATACAGCTTCACGGCCTCCCTGCAGTCTTCAAGTTCAGCCAGGATTGCTACATGAAGGCCATTAGAGCTGTAGACAAAAACAGTTAAATCACAGCTTGAGCTGGCAGCAGAACTTCAAGAATGCAAGACACAAGAGTGAAGGTGTGTTGTAGGCTTGTGTCAAGATTTCAGAGAGCCATTGAGGCCATGCAGTGCAACACAGATTTGGATTTCTTGCAAATAGGCCCTCAGAGGCAACTGCATGCAGTTTTTGACATGAAGCTTAAGTTGCAGTGGAGAACCCAGGATATTTGACATGCCAGAAACACAGGGCATTCATGAAAAACAGGCTGAACGAAACCACTCCAAAAGAAAGGTGATGAGCACCAAAGCAACAGCAGTCTAAGGGCAAGGCTGTGCCAAACCACTGGAGCCCAGGGGGTACTCCTAGAACCCCAGATACAGAATTAGACTGCCACTTTCTCAGCTGCTTTTTATTCGTGTTTTGCTCTTGCCAGTTCCTTGCTGTGCTTCTATTCCTTGGTTTTAGAATAGGAATGTTTATTCTGTGATAGTATATGTTGTGTGCTCTATGCCTGACACTTTCTAAAATGGCGAAGGGCATGAGACTAGATAAACCATGGACCTAGGGAAAAACAAATACTACTGTTCCTCTAAAGGAACAAAGCAACAAAATGATTCCTCGCATAGGCTGTGGCTGTATGCACAGGGCCTGCACAGTTCTGGGTCATAGAGAGTTCCAATGCTAAGAACGGAAGTAAATATAAGTCCCCAGCTCCTGCGTATCTCTAATTTATAACCTCCCACAAAGGAAAAAAAGTTTTCTCCAGTGAAGTCTCATTGGGTGTATAAACCACACTTGGAACCTTTAACTATCTAGATTCTGTGCAGAGGCAATAGCAGGTAACATACACCACTATAATTTCCATGAGAACAGATTCATATGGTAATCAGGGATGCAGAATCATGTAATAGAATGAAGCATCTCTGTTTTTTTATTTCTTCGGTTCTTTTTTCTTCCCCCTTTGTACCATTATTGGACAGGAACCAAACTTCAATGAGATTAATATAGTATTTCAGGAAGTTTTTATAGAAATCTGTTTCTTTTCTTTTTTAAGGATCAAGGTCAGTCAGAAACAAGGCTCTGAAAAATAAAACACACGACTCTAGAGTAATTTTGATTTTCTCCTTTAATATCAGTTTTTCCCAGACTCAAAGGTATTCTTAAATTAAGAAGCCAAGAACATTGCTTGGCTCCCATGGAGTCCCCTTTTATTTCTTCTTCCTAAGCAATCTGTATTTGCTTGACAGAAAAGCCTTTGCCACAGGACCAATCAGACTCAAGAAAAATAATTTGCAAACCCAGGGCTACATTTTAGACTCTCTCATGCTGGACTCTGAGTCATTTTTGTTAATTGTTTTACTTTGATTTCTGCTGCTATAATGAAATTCAAAAAACTGAACAATTTATAAGGAAATTTGGTTAATTTGGGGACTTGGTCTAGAAGGTGAAAAGTACATACTGCAGGTAAGAAAGAATCAGGAATAGACAAACACAACCCTTTTTAGTGGTAACTGTTATAGTCTCAACAAAACAAGGACATGGAATGGAGCAATAGAACCACATGCACCTTTTAATGGCTGCACTGCCTCCCAAGACTACTCCACTAGACCAAATTTGTGTTCTTTATTCTTTTCATTTTTAAATAGATTTATTTTTAATCATGAGCACTGGGTATGTTTGGCACATGCATACTAAATTCCAGGGCCCTGGGGTATCATAGGCTTTGGATCTTCCTGGAATTGAGGTCATAGGTATTTGTGAGCCACACAATGTGCTGGGAACTGAATTCTGGTCCTCTACAAATCAATGACTCTGACCACCAAGGCCATCACTAAGGCCATCTCTGTAGCCGTGCATGTGCGTGTGTGGTGGGGTGGTATGTATTTATGGATTCCTGTATTTGGGGGTGCGTACACCACATGTGCACACTCAAAGAGGACAGAGAACATTGAGTCTCCTGCTCTGTCACACTGTAATACCCATTTGAGACAGGATCTCCCACCTAGTCTACAGCTAGGGTGATGGCCAGCAAACTGCAGACATCCTCCTGCCTCTGTCTGAAAGAGTACTGCTGTCATGGACAAACACATAGCCATGCTAGCTTTTCTTTTCTTTTTTCTTTTCTTTTCTTTTCTTTTCTTTTCTTTTCTTTTCTTTTCTTTTCTTTTCGCTTCTCTTCTCTTCTCTTCTCTTCTCTTCTTTTCTTTTCTTTTTTTTTGAGGTGGGGGTGGGTGGGTACAGATGTTGCATTACAACTTAGATATCCATGCTTGTATAATACACATTCTTACCCACTGACCCTATGCCTAAATTTCTACATGAGTTTTGGAAGGCACAAATTATATTCAAATCACAACAGTAATTTTACTGTCCCTGCTAATGACTGGTTCAAAAATCCAACTTAAGTATCTGGTACATGACAGATATTTTTGTTCCAAAGGTGACAACATGATCAAAGGCGTCTCCTTTCAACTCACTGGGATGTGTTTTTATTTTATACATATGGTAGAGGGTTTTGTCTCTTTTCTCCTTGATTTGCCAAAGACAAATATCTATCCCCAGCAGTCATTCTACCTTCCATTAAAGAAGCATTTGGAAGGGGGAAAAAACCTGAACAAACAACACAGTAGAGCTAGCATATTGGAGAAAAATCACTGAGCCTGGATTATTTCAGGGCTGGAGGATTTCCTATTTTGGGAGTCCTGAATACAAAGATTACAATCACCTTAATGAAACAGTTTTATAATTCTGTGAAGAATGACTTTGCTACCTAGCTAGGATTGAATTCATTGATTGAATTTATTGATTGCTTTGTATGTTATGGCATTTTAACAATATGAATTCTTCCAGTCCATTAAAATTAAAGCAGAAGACAAAAATAAATGGAAGACACCCCATGTCTTTTTTCCATCTATTCCAATTTTTATTATAGAATTTTTTCACCTCACTTGTTAAATGTATTCCTAAGTATCTTATTTTTTGTAGCTGTTCTAAATGAAATTGTTCTCTTGATGCATATTTTAAATAGCTCACGATATTTTTATTTCATATAGGAGGTAGGGATTTTTATCTTATATTTAGATATCTTTGTCATATATATGAGATAATGGATTGTTTTCTCTATGTGTACTGACTTTTCATTCTGCCACTTGCCTGAATTTATTATTTCTAACAGTTTTACAATGCAGTGTTCAGGGTTTTCTCCGTCAAGATCCTGTAATTTGGGCAAGCGAAAGTCTGACATGATTCCAATTTAGATTTGGTATCTCTTGACAAATTTCTCTGACCAGAAAACTACAGTGCTTTCTGAATTTGTTATGAGTTTCATCATGAGTGAGCTTTATATTTTGTCAAATGTGTGTCTGGTCATAGAGTGCCAAGGAAGTGTTAGTGAACCTCAAAAGACCAGAGAGGAGGTGAACCAAGCCCTTTATTTGAGCTAGTTCAGGCTCAGTGCACCACCTACACACAGATGGTTTTGTTGGAGAGGAGCTCTGAACATCTATGAGGCAATGTTTTATAGAAAGCAGCAAGCATCAGGTAAGTATTTCTAGCCTGACAAGAATATAATTGAGTGCTATTGTGGCCTTTAACCTAATTGTCTGGTTCTGGGAGTCAAACCATAAATTTAACTTCTGCTTCCCTCTGCATTGGTGGGTGGTAGGCAGAGGGCAGGCCTGTTGGGGATCAACCTGGAAATGCTAGATTTGTTGGGGTGGGGTGATTAAGCTGGAGATGCAGGTCTTGTTAGGGTTAGCCTAGAAACTGGAGCTAGGCTCTGGTTTTTGTTGGGGGATAACTTGGAAACTGATGCTAGATACCAGCCTGAGTTCAAACTTAGGTCAGGTTCTCTAAGATGGAGTTTGAACCCAAAAATTTGGTCTCTCAGTCACATGGTCATATAATATTTTTAATTTATCCTCTTTATGTGATATATTACTTAGCTCAATTTTGAATCTTGAACTAAATGTAAATACATTGTGTAAATAAGTAACATTATGGTCATGTTCTACCATTCTTAAAGTATGATTACTTTTGATTTGCTACTTTACAAGGCATGTCTATGTTTTTATACCCATGAGACATTTATCTTTGTTCTTATGGCAATATCTTGAGAAGTATTCATCTCATAGAGTGAGTGAGTATTCTTTCTCTGCTTCTGCCTTCTGGAAGATATTATGAAGATTTAATATAACTTAGTCTTTAAATTTTAGTGAATGAAACTGAAAAATTCTGAACATAGTGATTAATTATTTAGGATATTTTAAATTATTTTCTAAATTTATTTAATAAACACAGGAAAATTTATCTTGTCTATTTCTTTTGCCATGAGACTGTGTCTTTCAAGGAACTGGTTCATTTTAACTATGATATTAAATTTGTGGATAAAGAGTCATAAAACTTTTTTCTCTTTAACATCACATTTAACATCCATGGGATTAGTAGTTAGGGACCCTATTGCATTTCGGATAACAATAATTTGTGTCTCTCCTTTATTTATGTTTTCTTCTGCACTTCAGCCAGGGGCCATTGCTTTCATTGATCTTTTTATAAGACTCATTATGGAGGCTGGAGAGATGGCTCAGTCAATAAATGTTTGTTCATATGTGCCTCCAATCCTCAGACCCTATTAAAAAACCTGGCAGGCATGGCTGTCATCTGTAATCTTAGCACTGGGGAGGGAGAGACAGAACAGTCTTTGTGGAACTATCTAGCTAAGATTAGCTGAGTCAGCAAGCTGCAAACTCAGTGAGACATTTTGCTTCAACAACAAAAAAATAGATGCAATCACAATGTACACTCAGTGTCAACTTTAGTCCTTTACATTAATACATATACAGGCAAACATGCATATAAACATGCATAACATACACACACATGCACATACTCATGCAGAAGCACATACTCATACATGCAGGAGCACATATTCACACATACAGACGCACGCACACACAATCTCATGAACACAGGAACATAACAGCACACACACACACCAACCCAATCACACACACAAATTCACATACTCCTGCACACACAAGCACACACACATGCACACATGTGTACATGCTCACACACATACATGCATACACACACAAGTTCATGCATGCACACAGCATGTACATAAATGCATGTATATGCACATACTCATGCACATACATGCACACACATACTTGCCCATGTACACATAGCATGCACATAAACACATGCATGCACAATACTTATATATGCTTTGCTTTCATTGACTTAATTTGCTATGAGTTTTCATAGTTATTCTGTTTCCTAATTATAAAACACAGCTGGTTGATTTTTGCTCTTTCTTTCCTCTTTGCTATATTTGTAGCAATTCTATATATTCCATTTAGTTGCTACTTTGGGTATCCCCTATGTACTTGAAAAATCAAGTATTTTGTTTAAAATATTGCTGTGTTTTCTTGAGAAATTTCTCCTTTTATCCATGAGTTAGTTGAAAATATAAAAATATTTCTGTAATAATGTGTCTTGAGGAATTTTACACCTTTTATTTGCTGTTGGTAGTTGTGACCATCCACCAATAACTTACACCTTATCAACTGATGGTGTTGTTGCATTGAAATACATTCCTACTCTTTCCTGCCTGCTAATAATCTTCATGTCCAACAGAGAGGGTTTAAACCTCCATGGTTTATGGTCATCTATTTTCTTTTGCAATTCTATCAGTTTTTCATCAAGTATTTTGATGTTCTCTTTTTAGGCACAGTAGCGTGAAGAATTGTCACATATCTCAAAGTATTAACTCTTTCATCATTTATTTCCCTTTATTATCCCCGATAAACCTTTGTGTTTGAAATGGGCATGTCCAAAATTGACAGTTCTACTCTTTATTTATTTTAGTTGTCGTTAAAATGGTCCCCCCTTCCCTATTATCCATTTATTTGGACATATAGATGTTTTGTATTTAGAGTGAATTTTATGACCTTGCTTTTGATCTATGCAGATAGCCTTTAACTTGCAAAGTATAAATTTAAAGTGGACTATTGGTAATTCAAACAATTATTGATATAATTGGATTAATAGTTGTATTATTCCTTAGTGTTTACTACCTTTTTCATGCATTTTTACATTTCAACTAGAATTTTATGATTTCATTTATTCTCTTTGTTCACTTCTACACAAGCATACAGAAGTCTGTATGAATTGGCAATAATAATAGTTGAATTGTTGCAAACTTTAGTTTGTACAAACTACAAGTTGGTATATTTTAAAAGGGGCATTTATGTTACCATGAACTGAAGTGGAAACTTATGGTTTCAATGGAAAGTCAAAGTGTTGTGTCTGGCCAGTGGATCACAACCTGGGTTCTAGCCTGGAAAGGCATTCTGGAAACCTGGAAGAGAAGAAGGGCTGGGCTGCACGAGATAAGGAAGGAACCAAGACAAAGCTCCCTGCTCAAGGTTCAATCTTTACTATTTCGGCAATCCGTTATAAAGGAAGAGGGAGGGGCCCAATTCCTGCCAAATAATCTTGGAGTCTAGTAGCAGGGTGATCACGTGATGGCTTCAGAACAGCAAAGTGGCAGGTTCCAGCAGTGGGCATGGCAGAAAGATTGAGCGGGAAGCTCCACCCCTGAGCAAACAGGTTTCAGGCTGGGGGAGGGGAGAATACATCTCCTCCCTGTTGTTAATAAAAATAAAAATAAAAAAGAAAAGGCTGGCCTGAGGCAAAAAATTAATCTATGCTCAATAGTTCTGCCTGAATTCTTAGGGCTAAAGAAAAAAACTGTCTCCGTGGGATTCCCTAACTTTTCTTATGGTAAACCGTATCTGGATAAGACTGTCCTTTCTATCCTAATAAACAACTAACAGAAAAGCCCTAAGCAGTAGGCTCTGACTTTATAATGCTAATTAGTGCTGAATAGGTAACTTCCTAGTTGAATTTTAAGTAGGGCGTTGGAACCCTGGCTAAGTTTGACTGAACAAATTTGAAATACACTTTATTAAGAATAACACTGAGTTGATATTCCTCCACATTTTTTGGATGACAGGCAGGAAACAGGGAGAAGGGGGTGATGACTAGCTCCGTAGTACAAGGCCAATTGGCTTTTTTAGGGTGGGAGGCAGTGAAGGGCTTGCCCTTCCAACAGTACGGTCTCCAACTTCTCCCCCACCCCCCATATTAATTAAGTTTAAAAAGGCCACACTTAACTGAGGTGATCAAATGATTTTCTCATTCATAGATGAGTGGGCTTTTAACCTTGGCTTGGGTGGACATTAACCCGATTCCTCCTGTGGGTGCTATCATGACCCACACCTGTGGCTCTTGGTATCTTTTGGGGAGGGGAGGCAGAGCCTTAGATATTTTTGTTTTTTAGCTGTAAATAGATACCAACCTCCGTCAAATCGGGTTTATCCCACAGGAAACTCAGAAATGGTCAAGCTGGACCTTCCCCTGCAGTAGTTCTCTGCACCAAGCGATACCCATACTGTATTCGTATGATCACAAACTAGTATGCAGAGTTCTGAGTACTGTGCAGCTCCTAAAGGAGAATTGTCAACCTCAGATTTAGCAAGGCCTAGACAAGAATTATGTCATTAGTAACACCACGATTTGTGGCTAAAATAGGAGCTGGAAGTCTTCCTCCTCATCCCTGTATTTCCCACAGCCTGAGGAACTAAGGGGACCTCCCAGTAACAGCAAGGGTGAAAAGCCAGAGGCCAGCTAAGGGACCAAGCCCGTCGATTAAAATAAAAACCAATCTCTTTTAATATAGAAATATCTGCCTTACTACCCCTCTTGGTAAACCTAAATTTCAACTCAGACTGAAAACCACGTGCTGGAATGTCCTTGGAATGAAGATAGCAGTTGCCACCTGTGTGCTCTTGGGGGCGGGGATGTATGCCTGCTGGTGCGGCTGGAGAATGTTGATTAACCTGCTTGAAAAACAAAAGATCTAGACAACGAGAAAGTAGGAAAGCAGATCTTCTTTTGGGGAGGTCTAGGTACTTTATTCAGTTGCAAATTAACAAGGCACAAGCTCATTCTCTGGGCTGGTTTTAGAATAGTGAAAAAGCCAGAGACTCTCTGGAAATGGGGAACAGCAAAGCAGCAGGTTCCAGCAGTGGGCGTGGCAGAAAGATTGAGTGGGAAGCTCCACCCCTGAGCAAGCAGGTTTCAGGCTGGGGGAGGGGAGACTACAATCAAAGGACACACACAGGTGAAAGGATGGTTTGATATAACAAACACATGAAAGGATACATGATGTTAAGAAGGACCCAACAGATGGTGAACATCACTGGATGGTATTGGTATGTCTTGCCATTTCTTAATGGCCATTATTTGTCATGACTTCATAGAAAGAAATGCACCAAAAAACTTCTGGTGTCATTCTGGTTCTGTAGACTCAGGCTGATTGGCAGAATAATGTTATCTGATAGAGACTCACTTGGAGTTTTGCTAAGACAGACTGTTGTGGATAGCCCTGGGACTAATTATATTTGATGTTAATTCTGTTCTCCTGTGAGGGGCTTCGAACAAGGAATGAGTCAGCACTCAGGTGATTTCCTGTAAACCTGCTTCCCACCTTAATATGTGAAATAAAGGAGAACTGATGATTGAGCAGATAAAGGGAAGGTGGAACAGAAGGTGGGGAGAGAGAAAAAGGAAAAAAATGGGAGAGGGAAAGGATGCAAAGGAGGAGGACGAAGAAGAAGAAAAGCAGAGTAGAAGCACATGACCTGGATAAACTTCAAGTTCTAAGGGGTCTCATAAGACCCATTATGTGGAAGATGGTATTGTAGTGGTAGATCTGCCCAATCAAGGCACACAGCATGTATTCATATTAACTGAGTTGTGTTTTCATTGCCAGGGCATATTTGGGTTAGAGATTTACTGCAACAAAATGGCACCCAATGTATTGATATGAATTCAAATAACCAGAGATAAAAATTAACTGCCCCCCCAACCCCTAAATGGGACTTGGGCAGTGACCTGGGCTATAGCAGGATTTGATGCTGGATGTGGATTTGATGCTGACTGGGTTTGAGGGGCATACAGAGAATGACAGAGAGGCATCCACACCCAAGAGAGCCTTTCTGTGTTTGTTTCCCTGTATCCTTTGCTTCCCACCCTGCCTCTGCCAACTCCAAACAGGGAAACAGACAATGTGAATCTTTCTGCACTCAGGTTCTCCCTGTGAGTAAAGAACTGGGAGACAAAGGTACAAAGGGCTCCAGACCAGATAATTCATTGATATAAAGAGAAAGGTATAGCCTGTTGATACTTAAAGATGGTATAAAGATATATTGCTCTAATAAGTCTTACAGGATACTCATATTCTGTGTAATGTAGGCTCCATGGGAATTGTGGGTTTAAATCCTGGCTTGACAAGCTGTCTTTTTTAAGTAGGAATAGTACTTAAAGATGGGAAATTTCATCTGAGCTTCAGAACTAGATAGGGAATATTAGTCACCGACTCAAAGTAGAGAGAACAGTGATAATCACCTGCTATGAACAAGTATTAATTCAAGTCTGTGGCTCTAGGTAGAGAGCATAACAGATAAATGTTATAATAGATATTAATTAAATAATTGTCTGTGGTTCAGAACTAGACAGGGAATATTAGTCACTGACTCAAAGTAGATAGATCAGTGATAATTGCCTGCTATGAACAGGTATTAATTAATAGAAGTCTGTGGCTCCAGGTAGAGAGCATAGCAGATAGATTTTATAATAGGTATTAATTAAATAAATTTCTGTGGCTCAAGGCGGAGAGCACAACAGATAGGTGACATAACAGGATGCCTGCTCTTGACAGAGAGCTTAACAATTAAAAACTATCTGCTTCCTATAGGCAGATATTAGTGGAAGTTTGAATTAGTTGCTTTAATGATGGTATAAAGATATAATTGCTCTAATAAGTCTTACAGGCTACTCATATTCTGTCTAACATGAGCTCCATGGGAATTTTGGGTTTAAATCCTGGTTTGACAACTGCCTTTTATAAGCAGGTATAGAAAGGAAATGAAAGGAAACAAAAGGAAAATAGAAAGGAAAGGAAAATAGAAAGGAAAGGAAAGGAAAGGAAAGGAAAGGAAAGGAAAGGAAAGGGAGGGGAGGGGAGAGGGATTGAAAGGAAAGGAAAGGAAAATAAAAGTGTGGATCAATTGTTTGAAAGACAGTATGATAAAGTCTGCAGGAGACTCATATTCTCTATTATTGGTTGGGTTATATCCTCTCATTTTGGGTTGAAGATTTACTGCAATAAGAGTCACATAGTATTTTGCTGAGGCAAGACCTGTGGAGGGACATGTGTTGTTTGGAGGAAGTATAAATAGTACTCATTGGATAGTGGTGGGGGCTTGCATAGCTGGCTTTGCAATACTTCATTGGTCTCATGTCTTTGTTTTTGCTGATCTTCACTTCACTGACTGAGGCACATCAGAAAACTACTCCTGGTGCCCCTGCTGACTATTGCCAATTTGGTGGAGGCCTGATTGCTTCTACTGGATCACACCAGCCCTGCTGATTTGTGTTTACTATTCTGACACTACTGAACTGGACTTCTAGTACATATCCTGACAACACATGTTGGATTTGCTTCACAGAACTATTTCTAAACAGGTCCACTTTCCCAGTATCCTAATAACTTTTCTTTTCACTACCTCTGGTGTGTGGTAGGCTAGAAGGGAGGTTAAAGTACTTAAGAAAATTATTCAAAGTAAGTATTAAAAAATCTAAGCACCAATGAACTTACTCTTTACTGGTATGTTCTCCTTTAGGAAGTTTAAGTTGAGTAAAACAAGTCAATTTCTTGCTTGTTGAAATCTCATAAGTTTTTCAAGGCAGCTCTAGTCTCTCAAGGTTTGTACCTATGCTATTGTTATTGCTATTACTCCCTCATTTCCCCCCATTTTTGAGAACATAATATAATTACATTTCTTCCTTCCCTTTCTTCTCTCCAAACCTTGCGTATAATCATTTCTTGTTGTCCTTCAAATCCATGGCTTGTTTTCTCATTATTATTGTTGTACACATATATTCATTTGTATACACACACAACAGGCCATATGTATATATGTATGTGTGTATGTATATGCATATATGTATATTTGACCTGTGGAGTCCATAGTATCTGAAAAGTGGCAGGTGCCTAACTGAATGTTATAGATAAATAAATTCTTAGTTATTATGGTCTTTAAGTAGTTTTTTAACAAAAGCAATTTCAACTATAAAACATTTTCAAGTGCATGGAGTAATAGATTTAGACAACAAACAACAGACAACATAAAACAACTCTCGTGCTATCATGGTAGGTTTTTTATTATCCTGAACAATTATTTTCCATTATAATCTCTTCTATAAATACCATTTTCACTGTGTCAGATCTCTATCTTATTATATGAAGTTATTAAAAAAAAACTCTCCAAACTATAGAAAATAAAACAGAAACTAGAAAATACTGTCCCAACATGTAGTTTATACATACTAACTATATATTTTAATTGTACACAAAAGTACATACACTTTTCTCTTTTTAAAGTTAGACAAAGTTAGTAGAAGCTTTCTAATGCAATAGAAGGACTACATTATAAATTTATGGATCTCCAGGATACAATCACTACCAGATCCTTTACACAGGGGATCAACTTCTATTAGTAGTCCTCTTTTTAAGAAACTTCTGCAGGACAGAAATTAGCCAGAGAGGAGCTTCTATCATATCTGTCGCTAGTGGTAGAATTGATATCAAACATGAAAGCATCTGCACATACTAGTAGTAAATATCAGTACCTGAAAGTAAATACTCAGTGCCCTGACACTCCATTTGCAAGTGTAAACTTATTGTGTTGTTCTAATTATTTGCAGAAGTTATTTTAGTCCAGTGTGAAAGATAATGGAATGCAGTGGAAGGTAATTTTAATTATGATTTCTACAATGGTTTAAGGAAATGTTCTAATTGAAGAATCATCTAACATTTTATTTTGACAGTTATTTGAAGTATAGTAAATTTAAAAAAAGTCACTTCAACAATATACGGTCCAGCAAGGCAATCTGTTAAGAAATGCTTCCACAAAATTCAGCAGAACAACAAAGTAGAAGCAAACAGAAACTAAGAGACGATACAACTGCTATTTCATTTTTAGAGAGATGCCTTTGTTCTTTCGCCATTCTGGAAATTTCTTTTATTAGTGACATCTTACTGCTTTTCCACTGCTAAGTAAAGCTTTCTTCATTTTCTAATATCTCTTTAAAAAGATTCCTAATATATTATTACTATGATTCTCTCTCTCTCTCTGTGTGTGTGTGTGTTTGTGTGTATGTGTGTGTCTATGTGTGTAGAACAATTGCTATTTCTATTACTTTCTCTTATCTCTTTCATCATTTAGATCCAGCTTTGTGACTATTTTTCCGGTAAGTCAACATATCTTACTTTTGTATTGATGTGACAAAAAATGTGACAAAAGCAATTAGAAAAAAAGGCATTTAATTAGACTTATACTTTCAGAGAGTTAGGATCCATGGTGGTGGTGCAATGGCATGGTAGCAAGAATAGCTGAGAGCTTATATCTTGGTGTATAAGTAGGAGTCAAAGAGAGAACACTGAGAATAGTGTGAGTCTTTCAAAACTGCAAAACTCACCTCAATGACACACTTCCTCCAACAAAACCACATCTCCTCACTCCCAGGAACTCTAACATGCCCAAGATCATAGGATCAAAGCCAGTTCCACAACACCCAGAGAAAGATCCACTCCCAGGTGCTCTAACATGCCCAGGATCATAGGATCAAAGGTGAGAAGAACATAACATCTGCTCCAACACCAGATGTAACTGGGACTAGTGGGACTGGGGCACTGGGCAACTCCACCCGACCAGTGGCACAGGATCCTTCCAGTCTGAGCCGGTGCCCTGAGCAGACCTTGGGCTCGAACTCTGCAGCCAGTCCCACAACATCTAGAAGAAGCTCCACTCCCAGGATCTCTAATTCACCCAGAACCACAGGACCTCAGGATCTCAAGATCCCAGGAGCTTTGGCACGCCAAGATTTCAGGGTTACAGAGGCAGATTGACCACCAGGAGCTCTGACACACCCAGGATCTCAGGATCACAGGATTGCAAAAATCACAGGATCACAGAGAAAGCTTAATTCTGAGGAGTTCTGACACAACCAGGATCACAGGAAGGACAGGCTCCAGTCAGATAGCAAAGGTAGGTAGCATTAGAGATAATCAGATGGTGGGAGACAAGCATAAGAACAAAACAGAAACCTAGGCTACTTGATATAATCAGAACCCAATTCTCCCACCATAGCAAGTCCTGGATACACGATCACACTAGAAAGGCAAGATTCCGATCTAAAATCACTTCTTATGATGGTGATAGAGGACTTTATGAAAGACATAAATAACTCTCTTAAAGAAATACAGGAGAGCTTTTTCTTCTCTTCTCTCTCCCCTCTTTCTCTTTTTCTTTTCTCTGCCCTTCTACCCACTTCACTCCCCCTCTACTTCTGCACAATAAACCTCTCTCACGTGGAACCATCTTGGCCTGGTCTGCTGTTTGGTTTACCCCCCCCCCCCACACTCTAGATAGATAGATAGATAGATAGATAGATAGATAGATAGATAGATAGATAGATAGTTTGATATTAATTCATAAAATTGGTGCCGTGACTTGGATTGGATTAAGCTGGTGGGGGTTGGGGACAGCCACCAGTGTCCGGTGGACGCAGCGGCAGGCACAGAACACAGCATTTAGGGTAAGAATCC
This sequence comes from Mus musculus, assembly GCF_000001635.26. Classification (NCBI taxonomy): domain Eukaryota; kingdom Metazoa; phylum Chordata; class Mammalia; order Rodentia; family Muridae; genus Mus; species Mus musculus. The sequence continues at coordinate 28,365,819 of NC_000077.6, read as the reverse complement.
CACTGCCCTGCAGCCGCACCAACTGATTCTGCGGTGTGGCTGCACCTTCCCCTCTCCCTCCTCCGCCTGAGCCAGAACTTGCGGTGATTCCACCTCCTGCTGTGTTTTTAAATCCCATTTAAAAGGGAATTAACCTTTGCGAGGCCATTGCCACTAAGCCCGGCCTTCAGGCAGAAGCGGTTGCCCAAGCGGAAGCGGTTGCCCGAGAAACGGCTAGGCCCTCACAAAGACCAGTGGGGGAGGGGCGTCACTGCCTGCCATTTCCACCATGTAACTCGCCGCTGTGGGACACTTGAACTTTAAACTAAGTGAGCTGTGCCACTTCCACAAGCCTTACAAGCTGAGCTTCCACGTTTTACCGGTTCGCTAAAAATCCCCAATCAGACACCAGCATACTATTGATAGGGCTTGTCATCCGGGAGGGGCCTCCAGTTCTCAGAACAGAGCCTGGCCAGTTGTGCCCGAGGAATAGGGGCTGGCATTTTTACAGCAATACTTTCAGCTGACATAGGAGCGAAGACATTGCCCATCTGGATCCTGTTTTCGCTCTCTCCTCAAGGGTCCTAGCGGCCTGCTGAAATTCTTGGCCAGGGTAGAACATTTTTCACAGTAAGTCCAGGGCTTACTGGGTAGCCTCTAGAGGTCTTCGTGACGACTTGGACATTCTAGCCTGGCTGATTTCCTTTTTGGTTGACGCGGTAAGGACACCAGCAAACTTCCAGAATATGGGCAACAATATGTCTTTAAACGTATCCCTGGATACACTACTGAGATGTCTCCTGGAAAATCTTAAGTCTTTGAAGGCATCGAGATTGATATTCCTTTGCAATAAGGTCTGGACTCGGTACTTACTAGACAATGGTTCCAAATGGCCACTTAATGGCACCGTAGACCCGGTTGTTTTAAAGGATCTAAATACATACTGCCAGCGAACCGGTAAATGGGAAGAGGTTATCTATGTAAAATCTTTAATTCATCTTCGTTCCAATTCTACTATGTGCTCTTCCTGTTCTCCAACTCAACTCCTATTAGCCATGAATCCTGCACAATTCACACTAGACAATACTACAATATTGGACCCAGAATATGAACCACCCCTTTTTCGCCGTAGACCTGTTTCTGCGCCACTAAGAACCCAAACTGCTACCCCAGTTTTTCCTTACCGAGATTCCCCAGAGCCTGCCACCCCCAGCTCTCCTCCTCCTGCGCCAACCGCAGGTCCCCCCAAACATTCCACCTTGGCACCTACTTTCACACCACCTATCACTCGCTCTAAGGCCACGACCAAAACCCCACGCTCTCCACCCCTAGAAGAATCTGACCCAGCAACGATGTCCTTCCCTTAAGAGAAGTTGCGGGCGTAGATGGTCTGGTCAGATAGAGAAGAGATTCTTCTGCTTTTATCAAGGAATTTCAGTACATCAGTCGTACAGTTAACTTTTCATGATATTCACATGATACTAACAATTTGCTTCCCTAGGAATGCTGGTGAGATGGGGAACAAGCAAGAGTTCATGCAGATGAGATTCATCAAACAGATAGAGCATATCCAATTGGAATGGAGACAGTACCTGATCTGGATCCTCAATGGAATTATAATTCCACAGGTGGTATTCTAGCCAGGGACAGGTTTGTTACATGTCTTTTGGTGGGCCTGAGAAAGGCAGTTCTAAAGCCGGTAAATTTTGAAAAACTTCAAGAGGTTGTCCAAGACAAACAGGAAAATTCATCTCAGTTTTTAGAACGCCTTAAAGGGGCTTTACTGCAATATACCAATCTGGACCCTGAAAACCCAGAGGGTAAACAACCCTTAATGACTTACTTCTTTTTCCAGAGCTACCCCAACATAAGAACTAAACTTAAAAAGTTGGAGAGGGGACCCCTGACTCCACAGGCAGAAGTCTTGGCACTGGCCTTCAAAACGTACCATGGGAGAGATGAGAGGGTTTGCAAACAGAAGTACAATATGCTAGCAAAGGCTGTCTGACCAGCCCCAGCTGCTATCCCTAGCTCATGGTCTTCTAAGACCCAGAGACCACTGGGCACCTGTTACAGGTGCAGTCGACAAGGTCATTGGGCTAAAACCTGCCCTAATCTCCGTCAGCCAAGAGGGCCATGCCGTAGGTGCCATCAAGAGGGACATTGGGCTGTTGATTGTCCCCATGTTATGCAAAACAGGGGGGCATCACTCCCAGATAACCCTCCAAGTGATCTTCCAGGCTTGGCCATGGCCGACTGACGAGGCCGAGGCTCCTCTGACCATCACGAACAGCAGAGAGCTTAGTATTGTGGTATGTGGGCGGCCCATCTCTTTCCTCTTGGACACTGGAGCCACTTACTCAGTCCTAACGGAGTTTTGGGGGCCCACATCTCCCTCGAGTTTTCCTATTGTCAGGGTAGGAGGACAACCTTACTTTCCACATCAGACCCCATGACTCACTTGCATTTTTAGGGATATGCCTCTCACCCATTCCTTTTTGGTAGTGCCCACATGTCCTGTCCCCTTATTGGGAAGGGATCTCCTATTTAGGCTGGGAGCCTCTATTTCTTTTGCTCCCCACATTCACCTGAACTCAAGCTCACCAGCAGTTCCTCTGCTTCTCCTTTTAGCCAGCCAATCTACTAACAATACCATGCCATTCCCTTTACCAGCATCACAGGTAGATCCCCAAGTCTGAGACATCCAGAACCCCTCTGTTGCTAAACACCATTTGTGTGTTGTCATCCAATTGTTGGACCCTACCAGGTATATCACCCAGGCTCAATACCCTCTCTCTCTCCAGAGTCTCAGGGGACTTAAGCCGATTCTCTCTGACCTTTTGAGAAAAAAACTCCTTCACCCTACCTCTTCTCCCTTTAACACCCCTATATTGGCAGTCAAGAAACCCAATGGTGCCTATTGCTTAGTCCAGGATCTCAGATGTATTAACTCTGCAGTGGTGCCTCTCCCCCCAGTTGTGGCTAATGCTTACACACTTCTTTCCTATATCCCCTCAGGTACTTCCCATTTCTCAAACAAACAAACAAATAACCAACCTATTACCAAACCCTTTCAAAGGCTCCAACAGGCCCTCCTTAGGGCCCCAGGCTTACATCATCCTGACCTGCCTCATCCCTTTTCCCTCTATGTAACAGAAAAGGAGGGATTTGCCCTTGGAACCTTGGGCCACCAAATAAGACCTTCTTTTGCACCTGTAGCATACCTGCCCAAAAAACAAAACAAAACAAAACAAAACAAAACAAAACAAAAAAAGACAAAAAAACAAAAAAACAAAAAAAAAAAAAACAACAAAAAAAAAAAACTAGTCCTAACTAAGGATGGGCACCCTGTATTTGCACTCTAGCAGCTGCTGAACTCGTTATTAGAGAATCAAAGAAACTAAACTTTGGATCACCTATAACTAACTGTCTTCTCTTCTCATAACCTGTCACACCTTCTAACATATAAACGATTACAGACACTACCTCCCTCTAGGGCCCTCTATCTCCAGGTAGCTCTAATAGAAGACCCCACACTCACTTTCCAATCATGTCCAACTATCAATATTTCTAATCTTCTCCTAAACCAAGATACTAATCACTCCTATCCCACTCCTTCACTGAAACTCTAGAAGAACTCTTACCTCATCCTTCACACATACAGGAGGGCACATTGCCCCAAGCCACACACACTTGGTTTACAGATGGCAGCTCCTTTCTACATGAAGGATCCAGAAGAGCTGGCTATGCCATAGTATCAGACATCGAGGTAGTGGAGGGACAGGCCCTTCCTGCCCATACCACTAATCAACAAGCCGAACTAATAGCCCTCACCCACACTTTTCAACTGGAACAGGGACAATCCCTCAACATCTACACAGATTCCAAGTATGCTTTTCACATCCTCCGGTCTCATGCTGCTATCTGGAAGGAATGTGGGCTACTTACCACAAAGGGAGGATCAGTAACTAATGCAAGCCAAATCATGGCTATGCTAGAGGCCTCCCACCTCCCCACAGCTATTGGGATCATCCATTGCAGGTTCCACCAGACAGACGATTCTATTGTCTGTAAGGGAAACAATTGAGCTGATGAGGCAGCTAGAGCTGCGGCCCTTAGGGGCCTAGACTTGTCTTATCCTCCCCAAGACATTCTTATACTACAGTCTACATCTCCACCCTCACCCTTTGACATCTGCCAAACTCTGTCATACCTTCACCAACTCTTTCATCCTAATAGCCAAGCATTATCTTCCTTTGTTAAAACTCACCTACAGCCCACTCCTGAAGATCCACATTTCTTAAAATCTATCACTGCTTCTTGCAAAATCTGTCAGACATCTAACTCCAATTCAAGGTATCGCAGTCTTCCTTTTCCCACTCATCAGGCTAAAGGTTCCCTCCCTGGAACTGACTGGCAACTTGATTTCACCCACATGCCCACCGTCAGACATGTCAAATGCCCCCTGGTCTTGGTAGACACCTTCTCAGGGTGGTTAGAGACATTTCCTACAACTAATAAAAGGGCTCAGACAGTCTCTGATCCTCTCCTCCTCCGTGAGATCATCCCTCAATTTGCTGTCCTGGTCTCTCTCCAATAAGACAACATACCTGAATTTACCTCTCAAGTTTCTCAGATCCTATCTAAGGCCCTAGATATCCCCTGGCACTTTTACATCCCTTACCACCCTTGATCTTCAGGCAAGGTAGAAAGAACTAACTGCTCCTTAAAAACTACTCTTGTTAAACTGTCACAGGAACTTCATCTTGACTGGGTAAAGCTCCTACCCCTGGCTCTTTTCAGATTGCAAGCTTTCCCCAAGCGACCTCTCCTCATCTCACCTTTTGAACTCTTGTATGGGCATCCAGTCCTAACTCCTGGCTTCTCGCCCAAGTGCTCTCCCCTTTCAGATCATTTGCTTACCCCATTACTTTCTCATCTCCTTCTCTCCTATGGAATTTTGCTGACCACCACCTACCTCAACCACACTCTGTTTCCTGCCCACTACCTGTTAACATTGGAGACCAAGTCCTTTTATCTCCTCCAGGTCATCAGCCCTCACCCCTTTCTCCTAAATGGCAGGGTCCTTTTAAGGTAACCCTTGTAATTCCTACAGCTGCCAAGCTCAAGGGACTCTCTCACTGGGTCCACCTGTCTCATCTGAAACCCTTCATTCTTCCACCTAAAGATGATTCCTCTTCATACACATTGGCCCTAACAGGACCATGCTCGGTTAAGATCCAGAAGACATCAAGACCACCCGTCTTGCCTTCCATCTCAGAAAATGAGGCTTCACTCCAGCAACCAAACTCGACTTCGATGGACGAGGGACTGGATTAGTTGTGGCCTTTTCATCTTTCCCCTGCTGTTCATTTTCATCAAGGGTAGTCCTTATGACTGAGATTTAAAGTTTGAGAAATGCCCACAGATAACAAGCAGGCTTTTCAAATAGGATCAGGAAACTGTTCCATAGCCGGGTGCCAGGAACCGATTCAGATTGCCATCATTCCAATTTCTGTTACCCCATCTGTGTATTATGACCTCAATATCTGTTTTCTCTGTGACCAGACAAAAGATTATTGCAGAAGATGGCCAGATGAATATGGGGGGCTGCCCATACTGGTCTTGTGAGATACACATGCTAAGAACATGGATTAATTATTTCTTATATCGATTCCTCAAGACACTCTTTTTCTACATACGAGATCCATGGGATCCCAGATGGGAAACAGGAGTTGCCAGTAAGCTCTACCACAAAACTCAACCCAGGTCTCCAGTAAGTAATATCCAGATCCAGAGAAAATATGTCTCAATCACCCCTTATTAATCTTGTCTCTACATTCCTTTAACAACAAGTACAAAAAAATTTAATTTAATCAAACTATTAATTAGCTCCTGTTACAGGATTACCAGCTGCTGCCCACAAAGGAATCACTGTTCATAGAAGAACCTGATTCAGATGATTTCCAAACGGATTCCAATGGTGAAAGCCAGATATACCCTGAAATTGACAACACCCCTAAACAGCAGGAAGTAGTTTGAGAGTCACAACGCCCTTATTCCCTCTTCACTATTGGATTCCCCCTCCCTTTTCTCCCCTTCTTTTTATAATAACAACAAAGGAGGAATGTTAGTACCAGGTCACTCCAAGCCCTGGCCTAACTATGTGACCCTTGACCTGTGTTGCAGGCCAACAACCCTCAATCCCACAATCCACTTGGCTCACTTCCCACCCTCACTGGTGTGACATCATTTTCTGTATAAATTAGGAGATCACCCCCTCCTCTTTCTCTTTCTTTCTTCTCTCTCCCCTCTTTCTCTTTTTCTCTTCTCTGCCCTTCTACCTGCTTCAGCACCCCTCTACTTCTGCACAATAAACCTCTCTCATGTGGAAAAAAAAAAAAGAAATACAGGAGAACAAAGGTAAACAGGTAGAAGCTCTTAAAGAAGAAACACAAAAATCCCTTAAAGAATTACATCAAAACACAATCAAACAGGTGAAGCAACGAACAAAACAAAGATCTAAACAATGGAAATAGAAACAATAACAAAATCACAAAGGCAGACAACCGTAGAGTTAGAAAACCTAGGAAAGAGAGCAGGAGCCATAGATGCAAGCATCACCAACAGGTTACAAAAAATAGAAGAGAGAATATCAGGTGCAGAAGATACTGTAGAAAACATTGACACACCAGTCAAAGAAAATACAAAAAGCAAAAGGCTCCTAACCCAAACCATCCAGGAAATCCAGGACACAATGAGAAGATGAAACCTAAGGATAATGTGTATAGAAGAGAGAGAACACTTCCAACTTAAAGAGCCAGTAAATATCTTTAACAAAATTATAGACAAAAACTTGCATAACCTAAAGAAAGATATTCCTATGAACATAGAAGAAGCCTACAGAACACCAAATAGACTGGACCAGAAAAGAAACTCCTCCCATCACATAATAATCAAAACACCAAATGCACTAAATAAAGAACATTAAAGGCAGTAAGAGAAAGGTCAAGTAACATATGAAGACAGACCTATCAGAATTATACCAGACTTCTCACCAGGGGCTATGAAAGCTAGAAGAAGATCCTGGGCAGATGTCATACAGACTCTAAGAGAACACAAATGGCAGCCCAGGTTACTATACCCAGCAAAACTGCTCAATTACCATAGACAGAGAAACCAAGATATTCCATGACAAAACCATAAATGCAGCCCTACAAAGGATAATAGATGGGAAACACCAAGACAAGGCGGGGGACTACACTCTAGAAAAAGCAAGAAAGTAATCTTTCAACCAACCCAAAAGAAGATAGCCACACAAACGTAATTCCACCTCTAACACCAAAAATAACAGGAAGTAACAATCACTTTTCCTTAATATCTCTTAACATGAATCGACTTAATTCCCCCCCAAAAGACATAGATTAACACAGGCTAGTTACATAAACAGGACTCAGCATTTTTGCTGCATACAGAAAACACACCTCACTGACAAAGGCAGACCCTACCTCAGAGTAAAAGGTGGAAAAATAATTTTCCAAGCAAATGATACCAAGAAACAAGTTGGAGTAGCCATTCTAACATTGAATAAATTCAGCTTTCAACCAAAAGTTATCAAAAAAGATAAGGGAGGACACTTCTTACTGGTCAAAGGAAAAATCTACCATAGTGAACTCTCAATTCTGAACATCTATGCTCCAAATGCCAGGGCACCCACATCCATAAAAGAAACTCTACTAAAGCTCAAAGCACACACCACATCCCACACAATAATAGTGAGAGACTTCAACATCTGACTCTCAGCAATGGACAGATCATGGAAACATAAACTAAACAGAGATACAGCGTAACTAACACAAGTTATTAACCAAATGGATCTAGCAGATATCTATAGAACATTTCATCCTAAATCAAAAGAATATACCTTCTTCTCAATACCTCAAGGTACATTCTCAAAAATTGACCATATAACTGGTCACAAAACAGGCCTCAACAGATACAAGATTGAAATAACCTCATATACCCTATCAGATCACCATGAACTAAGACTGGTCTTAAATACCAGCAAAACCTATGGAAAGCACACATACACATGGAAGGTGAACAATGCTCTACTCTATAACTTGGTGAAGGAAGAAATAAAGAAAGAAATTAAAGGCTTCTTAGAATTTAGTGAAAATGAAGATACATCATTCCAAAACTTATGGGACACAATGAAAGCAGTGCTAAGAAGAAAACTCATAACTCTAAGTGCCTCTAAAAAGAAACTGAAGAGAGCTTACACTAGAAGCTTGACAGCACACCTAAAAGCTCTAAAACAACAACAAAAAAAGCAAATATACCCAAAAGGAGTAGACCACAGGAAATAATCTCAGGGCTGAAATCAACCAAATAGAAACAAAAAGAACTATACAAAGAATCAACAAAACCAGGAGGTGGTTCTTTGGGAAAATCAAGATAGATAAACCCTTAGACTAACCGGAAGGCACAGAGACAGTACCCAAAATAATAAAATCAGTAATGAAAAGGGAGACATAACAATGAAATATATATTAAAATAATTAGTTTGTTTGTTGAATATTAACAGTTGAAAATATTAAAATAATGTTCTACAAACATCATGGAAATATTATTGACATTTTTTTCTCACTGTACTTGAAATTAGCATTTTCTTAATGTTTTACTTCAAATGGTGTTGCTATTTTGAAAATTTTAAAATATACTTAACAAAATAATTTCTCTCCTAGAAAGACTGATAAACTTTTTTAAGTAAACTGATTGTTAGACAATCTACACAGATAACTAATGCATTTTAAATACTCTCTCACTATGTCAGGTGGTATCACATAAGGTCTTTTGAAAATATTTCTTTTGTTGTTGTTGTTGTTTGTTTGTTTTCTGAGACAGGGTTTCTCTGTAAAGCCCTGACTGTCCTGGAACTCACTCTGTAGACAAGGCTGGCCTCAAACTCAGAAATCTGCCTGCCTCTGCCTTCCAAATGCTGGGATTAAAGACTTGTGCCACCACTGCCTGGCCTTGAATATATTTCTTAATGATTCATTTTTAATATCTTATGCTCTTTTACTATGCTAAACTCCTAAAGAATATTTTGTATGTTTTGAAAGAATTTAGTAAGATTTAAAACAATGCCTCTTTAATGAAGCATTAAAATTTGCACTGTCATGCATTCATAGGTATAAATTGGCAGCCAAACTTCGTAATATGATAGTGATATTTCTAATATTGATTTTAAAGATGATAAATTGTTTTAAAATTGGGTTTTGCTTTCCCAAAGTTGTAGTTATAGTCTAATATTGCAAAAGAAACTTTAAAATTCTAAAATCTGTCCTCATTGCAAGAGGAACATAGCTCAGAGCAGCCTCAGGGAAGCTTTTGTGACTTTATTTTGTTTTGCAAACAGTGCCTAAGGAAGTTCTTGAAACTTGCCTCTTCCTGCCTTCTTGGGAATCCTTTTAGCTATACTACTTTGTTGCAGATGTCTTCAGATATTGTTCTAAATAAAGTTCAAATTCAGGTTTTATAAAAGGTCAATCAGGCTGTAGAACTTATAAAGGCATTACAATCTGGCTTGCCTACTTTATATAAAGTTATTACAGATTTAAAGGTTTGTTTTTTCCTTTGCATTCTGATAATTGTAAAGAGTTTGCTTCTAGTGAACTGGTAATCACTGGAAAATTTTACGTTTAGGTATGACTAATATAGCTTTACATTATGTAAGAAAAGTTTTATTGTCTCTGCTTCAATTCAAGAAGCTAAGAGTTTGAATCTTTCAGTGTGGAAAGTATTTTATTCGCTAATGCCTCTCAAGGGAAGTTTACTTCAAATCTTTGCTCTCACACAATGAGCTTTAAAGTTCTGGAGAGTAGTTGTTGCTCTATAAGATTCAGAGGCAATATCTTTTTAATGTTTAGGGGTTTAGATATACTAGAAAATTGTGGTACAGAAAATCTAAGAACGAAAAATTGATTTGCTTCAAAATTTTATTTTCAAAAGCTTCCAGGAGATGTTAATTGGCTAAGACCTCACCTTAATGTCTTAAAGTGACTTAAACCTTTCTTGGATGTTATCTTGAGAGACACAAATTAACTAGTAAAAAACAAAGGGCTTTCCAGAAAATAAAGGAAGCTTTTATAATTGTTGTCAACTATAATCAATGGTAATTATATATTAGCTCCTTATTTTAGTTATGGTTATTAAATATGCCCATAGCATTTTTTTGGCAAGAGAAAACATTAATATAAAATCATCTTTCTTCACCTCAAAGTAAAGTTTTAGCATCCTATTAAGGCTGCTGTGGTGCTAATAAATAATTGGAAGATAAATTCATATATTTTAGAAAATCTATAACAAAAAATTGTGTCTTAAACCTAACAAAGTGTCTCTTCCTTGTTCCAAACAGCAATTAAATTGGTTATTGCAGAATATTGATATTTGGCCTATAGCATACCATCATTTTAAATATAATTGATAATCACTATCCTAAAGATAACTTAAAAATTGAGAAAGTGGGGAAAAGCCTTGAAGATATGGGCACAGGGGAAAAATTCCTGAATAGAACAGCAATGGCTTGTGCTGTAAGATTGAGAATAAACAAATGGGACCTCATAAAATTGCAAAGCTTCTGTAAGGCAAAGGACACCATCAATAAGACAAAAAGGCCACCAACAGATTGGGAAAGGATCTTTACTTATCCTAAATCAGATAGGGGACTAATATCTAATATATACAAAGAGCTCAAGAAGCTGGACCCCAGAAAATCAAATAACCCCATTAAAAATGGGGCTCAGAGCTAAACAAAGAATTCTCACCTGAGGAATGCCAAATGGCTGAGAAGTACCTGAAAAAGTGTTCAGCATCCTTAATCATCAGGGAAATGCAAATCAAAGCAACCCTGAGATTCTACCTCACACCAGTCAGAAGGGCTAAGATAAAAAACTCAAGTGACAGCATGTGCTGGTGAGGATGTAGAGAAAGAGGGACACTCCTCCATTATTGGTGGGATTGCAAGCTTGTACAACCACTCTGGAAATCAGTCTGGTGGCTCCTCAGAAAACTGGACATAGTAGTACCAGAGGATCCAGTAATACATCTCCTGGGCTTATATCCAGAAGATGTTTCAACTGTTTAGAAGGACACATGCTCCACTATGTTCATAGCAGCCTTACTTATAATAGCCAGAAGCTGGAAAGAACCCAGATGTCCCTCAACAGAGGAATGGATACAGAAAATGTGGTACATATACACAATGGAGTACTACTCAGCTATTGAAAAGAATGAATTTATGAAATTCCTAGGCAAATGGATGGACCTGGAGGGCATCATCCTGAGTGAGGTAACCCAATCACAAAAGAACTCACATGATATGTACTCACTAATAAGTGGATATTATCCCAGAAACTTAGAATACCCAAAATACAAGATACAATCTGCAAAACACATGAAACTCAAGACAAACAAAGACCAAAATGTGGACACTTTGCCCCTCTTAGAATTGGGAACAAAACACCTATGGAAGGAATTACAAAGTTTGGAGCTGAGAAGAAAAGATGGACTATCTAGAGACTGCCATACCTGGGGATCCATCCAATAATCAGCCTCCAAATGCTGACAACATTGCATACACTAGCAAGACTTTGCTGAAAGGACCCTGATATTGCTGTCTCTTGTGAGACTAAGCTGGGCCCTAGCAAACACAGAAGTGGATGCTCACAGTCAGCTATTGGATGGAACACAGGGCCCCCAATTGAAGAGCTAGAGAAAGTACCTAAGGAGCTAAAGGGATCTGCAACCCTATAGGTGGAACAACAATATGAACTAACCAGTACCCCCTGGAGCTCATGTCTCTAGCTGCATATGTATCAGAAGATGGCCTAGTCGGCCATCATTGGAAAGAGAGGCCCATAGTCTTGCAACCTTTATATGCCTCAGGACAGGGGAACACCAGGGCCAAGTAGTGGGAGTGGCGGGAGGGTATGGGGTAACTTTTGGGATAGCATTGAAAATGTAAATGAAGGAGGAAATTAGTCTGAACAGGGGAGAGGGTGCGCCAGAGAACCTGACAGCCTCTGGAACAGGCAGAAGCACAGAGGGGCTGAGGCAGCACCCTGTGTGGGCCGGGGACAGCCGGCCACCTTCCGGACCGGAGGACAGGTGCCCGCCCGGCTGGGGAGGCGGCCTAAGCCACAGCAGCAGCGGTCGCCATCTTGGTCCGAGACCCGCTGAACTTAGGAAATTAGTCTGAACAGGTGAGAGGGTGCGCCAGAGAACCTGACAGCTTCTGGAACAGGCAGAAGCACAGAGGCGCTGAGGCAGCACCCTGTGTGGGCCGGGGACAGCCGGCCACCTTCCGGACCGGAGGACAGGTGCCCACCCGGCTGGGGAGGCGGCCTAAGCCACAGCAGCAGCGGTCGCCATCTTGGTCCCGGGACTCCAAGGAACTTAGGAATTTAGTCTGCTTAGGTGAGAGTCTGTACCACCTGGGAACTGCCAAAGCAACACAGTGTCTGAGAAAGGTCCTGTTTTGGGCCTTCTTCTTCGGCCAGGAGGAGGTCCAAATACAAGATATCTGCGCACCTTCCCTGTAAGAGAGCTTGCCAGCAGAGAGTGCTCTGAGCACTGAAACTCAGAGGAGAGAATCTGTCTCCCAGGTCTGCTGATAGACGGTAACAGAATCACCAGAAGAACAATCTCTAAACAGAGTCAACTATAACTACTAACTCCAGAGATTACCAGATGGCGAAAGGTAAACGGAGGAATCTTACTAACAGGAACCAAGACCACTCACCATCACCAGAACCCAGCACACCCACTTCGCCCAGTCCAGGGAACCCCAACACACCTGAGAACCTAGACCTAGATTTAAAAGCATATCTCATGATGATGGTAGAGGACATCAAGAAGGACTTTAATAAATCACTTAAAGAAATACAGGAGAACACTGCTAAAGAGTTACAAGTCCTTAAAGAAAAACAGGAAAACACAATCAAACAGGTAGAAGTCCTTACAGAAAAAGAGGAAAAAACATACAAACAGGTGATGGAAATGAACAAAACCATACTAGACCTAAAAAGGGAAGTAGACACAATAAAGAAAACTCAAAGCGAGGCAACACTAGAGATAGAAACCCTAGGAAAGAAATCTGGAACCATAGATTTGAGCATCAGCAACAGAATACAAGAGATGGAAGAGAGAATCTCAGGTGCAGAAGATTCCATAGAGAACATCGGCACAACAATCAAAGAAAATGGAAAATGCAAAAAGATCCTAACTCAAAATATCCAGGAAATCCAGGACACAATAAGAAGACCAAACGTACGGATAATAGGAGTGGATGAGAATGAAGATTTTCAACTCAAAGGTCCAGCAAACATCTTCAACAAAATTATTGAAGAAAACTTCCCAAATCTAAAGAATGAGATGCATATGAACATACAAGAAGCCTACAGAACTCCAAATAGACTGGACCAGAAAAGAAATTCCTCCCGACACATAATAATCAGAACATCAAATGCACTAAATAAAGATAGAATACTAAAAGCAGTAAGGGAAAAAGGTCAAGTAACATATAAAGGCAAGCCTATCAGAATTACACCAGATTTTTCACCAGAGACTATGAAAGCCAGAAGAGCCTGGACAGATGTTATACAGACACTAAGAGAACACAAACTGCAGCCCAGGCTACTATACCCAGCCAAACTCTCAATTATCATAGAGGGAGAAACCAAAGTATTCCACGACAAAACCAAATTCACGCATTATCTCTCCACGAATCCAGCCCTTCAAAGGATAATAACAGAAAAAAACCAATACAAGAACGGGAACAACGCCCTAGAAAAAACAAGAAGGTAATCCCTCAACAAACCTAAAAGAAGACAGCCACAAGAACAGAATGCCACCTATAACAACTAAAATAACAGGAAGCAACAATTACTTTTCCTTAATATTTCTTAACATCAATGGTCTCAACTCGCCAATAAAAAGACATAGACTAACAAACTGGCTACACAAACAAGACCCAACATTTTGCTGCTTACAGGAAACTCATCTCAGAGAAAAAGATAGACACTACCTCAGAATGAAAGGCTGGAAAACAATTTTCCAAGCAAATGGTATGAAGAAACAAGCAGGAGTAGCCATCCTAATATCTGATAAGATTGACTTCCAACCCAAAGTCATCAAAAAAGACAAGGAGGGACACTTCATTCTCATCAAAGGTAAAATCCTCCAAGAGGAACTCTCAATTCTGAATATCTATGCTCCAAATACAAGAGCAGCCACATTCACTAAAGAAACTTTAGTAAAGCTCAAAGCACACATTGCGCCTCACACAATAATAGTGGGAGACTTCAACACACCACTTTCACCAATGGACAGATCATGGAAACAGAAATTAAACAGGGACACACTGAAACTAACAGAAGTGATGAAACAAATGGATCTGACAGATATCTACAGAACATTTTATCCTAAAACAAAAGGATATACCTTCTTCTCAGCACCTCATGGTACCTTCTCCAAAATTGACCACATAATAGGTCACAAATCAGGCCTCAACAGATTCAAAAATATTGAAATTGTCCCATGTATCCTATCAGATCACCATGCACTAAGGCTGATCTTCAATAACAAAATAAATAACAGAAAGCCAACATTCACATGGAAACTGAACAACACTCTTCTCAATGATACCTTGGTCAAGGAAGGAATAAAGAAAGAAATTAAAGACTTTTTAGAGTTTAATGAAAATGAAGCCACAACGTACCCAAACCTTTGGGACACAATGAAAGCATTTCTAAGAGGGAAACTCATAGCTATGAGTGCCTTCAAGAAAAAACGGGAGAGAGCACATACTAGCAGCTTGACAACACATCTAAAAGCTCTAGAAAAAAAGGAAGCAAATTCACCCAAGAGGAGTAGACGGCAGGAAATAATCAAACTCAGGGGTGAAATCAACCAAGTGGAAACAAGAAGAACTATTCAAAGAATTAACCAAACGAGGAGTTGGTTCTTTGAGAAAATCAACAAGATAGATAAACCCTTAGCTAGACTCACTAAAGGGCACAGGGACAAAATCCTAATTAACAAAATCAGAAATGAAAAGGGAGACATAACAACAGATCCTGAAGAAATCCAAAACACCATCAGATCCTTCTACAAAAGGCTATACTCAACAAAACTGGAAAACCTGGACGAAATGGACAAATTTCTGGACAGATACCAGGTACCAAAGTTGAATCAGGATCAAGTTGACCTTCTAAACAGTCCCATATCCCCTAAAGAAATAGAAGCAGTTATTAATAGTCTCCCAGCCAAAAAAAGCCCAGGACCAGACGGGTTTAGTGCAGAGTTCTATCAGACCTTCAAAGAAGATCTAACTCCAGTTCTGCACAAACTTTTTCACAAGATAGAAGTAGAAGGTATTCTACCCAACTCATTTTATGAAGCCACTATTACTCTGATACCTAAACCACAGAAAGATCCAACAAAGATAGAGAACTTCAGACCAATTTCTCTTATGAACATCGATGCAAAAATTCTTAATAAAATTCTCGCTAACCGAATCCAAGAACACATTAAAGCAATCATCCATCCTGACCAAGTAGGTTTTATTCCAGGGATGCAGGGATGGTTTAATATACGAAAATCCATCAATGTAATCCATTATATAAACAAACTCAAAGACAAAAACCACATGATCATCTCGTTAGATGCAGAAAAAGCATTTGACAAGATCCAACACCCATTCATGATAAAAGTTCTGGAAAGATCAGGAATTCAAGGCCAATACCTAAACATGATAAAAGCAATCTACAGCAAACCAGTAGCCAACATCAAAGTAAATGGAGAGAAGCTGGAAGCAATCCCACTAAAATCAGGGACTAGACAAGGCTGCCCACTTTCTCCCTACCTTTTCAACATAGTACTTGAAGTATTAGCCAGAGCAATTCGACAACAAAAGGAGATCAAGGGGATACAAATTGGAAAAGAGGAAGTCAAAATATCACTTTTTGCAGATGATATGATAGTATATATAAGTGACCCTAAAAATTCCAACAGAGAACTCCTAAACCTGATAAACAGCTTCGGTGAAGTAGCTGGATATAAAATTAACTCAAACAAGTCAATGGCCTTTCTCTACACAAAGAATAAACAGGCTGAGAAAGAAATTAGGGAAACAACACCCTTCTCAATAGCCACAAATAATATAAAATATCTCGGCGTGACTCTAACAAAGGAAGTGAAAGATCTGTATGATAAAAACTTCAAGTCCCTGAAGAAAGAAATTAAAGAAGATCTCAGAAGATGGAAAGATCTCCCATGCTCATGGATTGGCAGGACCAACATTGTAAAAATGGCTATCTTGCCAAAAGCAATCTACAGATTCAATGCAATCCCCATTAAAATTCCAACTCAATTCTTCAACGAATTAGAAGGAGCAATTTGCAAATTCATCTGGAATAACAAAAAACCGAGGATAGCAAAAACTCTTCTCAAGGATAAAAGAACCTCTGGTGGAATCACCATGCCTGACCTAAAGCTTTACTACAGAGCAATTGTGATAAAAACTGCATGGTACTGGTATAGAGACAGACAAGTGGACCAATGGAATAGAATTGAAGACCCAGAAATGAACCCACACACCTATGGTCACTTGATCTTCGACAAGGGAGCCAAAACCATCCAGTGGAAGAAAGACAGCATTTTCAACAATTGGTGCTGGCACAACTGGTTGTTATCATGTAGAAGAATGCGAATCGATCCATACTTATCTCCTTGTACTAAGGTCAAATCTAAGTGGATCAAGGAACTTCACATAAAACCAGAGACACTGAAACTTATAGAGGAGAAAGTGGGGAAAAGCCTTGAAGATATGGGCACAGGGGAAAAATTCCTGAACAGAACAGCAATGGCTTGTGCTGTAAGATCGAGAATTGACAAATGGGACCTAATGAAACTCCAAAGTTTCTGCAAGGCAAAAGACACTGTCTATAAGACAAAAAGACCACCAACAGACTGGGAAAGGATCTTTACCTATCCTAAATCAGATAGGGGACTAATATCCAACATATATAAAGAACTCAAGAAGGTGGACCTCAGAAAATCAAATAACCCCCTTAAAAAATGGGGCTCAGAACTGAACAAAGAATTCTCACCTGAGGAATACCGAATGGCTGAGAAGCACCTGAAAAAATGTTCAACATCCTTAATCATCAGGGAAATGCAAATCAAAACAACCCTGAGATTCCACCTCACACCAGTGAGAATGGCTAAGATCAAAAATTCAGGTGACAGCAGATGCTGGCGAGGATGTGGAGAAAGAGGAACACTCCTCCATTGTTGGTGGGATTGCAGGCTTGTACAACCACTCTGGAAATCAGTCTGGCGGTTCCTCAGAAAATTGGACATAGTACTACCGGAGGATCCAGCAATACCTCTCCTGGGCATATATCCAGAAGAAGCCCCAACTGGTAAGAAGGACACATGCTCCACTATGTTCATAGCAGCCTTATTTATAATAGCCAGAAACTGGAAAGAACCCAGATGCCCCTCAACAGAGGAATGGATACAGAAAATGTGGTACATCTACACAATGGAGTACTACTCAGCTATTAAAAAGAATGAATTTATGAAATTCCTAGCCAAATGGATGGACCTGGAGAGCATCATCCTGAGTGAGGTAACACAATCACAAAGGAACTCACACAATATGTACTCACTGATAAGTGGATACTAGCCCAAAACCTAGGATACCCACGATATAAGATACAATTTCCTAAACACATGAAACTCAAGAAAAATGAAGACTGAAGTGTGGACACTATGCCCCTCCTTAGAAGTGGGAACAAAACACCCATGGAAGGAGTTACAGAAACAAAGTATGGAGCTGAGATGAAAGGATGGACCATGTAGAGACTGCCATATCCAGGGATCCACCCCATAATCAGCTTCCAAATGCTGACACCATTGCATACACTAGCAAGATTTTACTGAAAGGACCCAGATGTAGCTGTCTCTTGTGAGACTATGCCGGGGCCTAGCAAACACAGAAGTGGATGCTCACAGTCAGCTAATGGATGGATCACAGGGCTCCCAATGGAGGAGCTAGAGAAAGTACCCAAGGAGCTAAAGGGATCTTCAACCCTATAGGTGGAACAACATTATGAACTAACCAGTACCCCTGAGCTCTTGACTCTAGCTGCATATGTATCAAAAGATGGCCTAGTCGGCCATCACTGGAAAGAGAGGCCCATTGGACACGCAGACTTTGTGTGCCCCGGTACAGGGGAACGCCAGGGCCAAAGGGGGGGAGTGGGTGGGTAGGGGAGTGGGGGTGGGTGGGTAAGGGGGACTTTTGGTATAGCATTGGAAATGTAAATGAGCTAAATACCTAATAAAAAAAAATGAAAAAAAAAAATAAAATAAAAAAAAAATGAATAAGTAAAAAATTTTAATTTAATTAAAAATAAAGATTTTAATTTCCTTCAAAATGATTTCTCAAATTCTCATTATAAAAAGTAAAAAATTTCTCTAACTCTGTTAAGGTATACCTGTTTTCAGAATAAGACTGTTTTCAGTCTTAGAAAAACAATTTTAACACAAACCATGGGTGAGTTTAATAAATATTGTAGCTCTTACTTTTTCCCTGAAGAGATTCAGCACAATTATTGCTAGAATTTGCCCTAGATTTGTAGGCAGCTGCTGCAAGAGACAAATAATACTGTCACCAGAGTTAATTAAAATTTGTATTAATAAACTACAGTGGAATAAAAGAAGAAATGACCAATTATTTTGAAAGTCTCACTGGAATTAATTGTATTTGTTTTAAATATATTTAACCCAATGTGACATTGCCTCATATTTCCAGTTTTTATTTCCTCTGGAAGAAAACTCATTAGCTTCTGTCATTATGATTTCCAGTATGTCAATCCAAAGACCTACAAAGATTAACTTTCCTTGTCAAAACCTAATAATTCCTCTATGGTTTTAATGTATTTCCAGGTACATGACATTTGCCCTCAATTTTCTGTCATTATTTCAGAGGTAGGACTGTAACATCTATCTCTGTTTTTCTCCTCACCTATATTTATTGTAATCATTTAAACATCTAAAAATAATCATTTTATATAAGATATTCTGCAAAATTTGTCTTATAAAGAATTCCCTTTTTATACAGTAGACTTCCAATTACTTGGACTAGATGGCATGCTATTTCATCTATATCAGAATGTCAGAAAATCAAAAGTAAAAACAACTCTTTGTCAATATTTGAGGCTGTTTTCAGAACAATTTTCTCTTATTTCAGAAAATTGAGTTCTTGATATTCAGAAATCTCTACTCCAACACTAAGCAATTGTTAGCATTAAAAGCAAAAGACCACTGATTTCCAGTTGTGAGATAAAATGAAAATCAAATTGCCATGCCCAAATCTAATACTATGACAATCTTGATAAATGTTCTGCCTTATCTCTCACCCCAGGCTATAAAGGCCTATTTTACAATGTCTAGATCTCATCACATTCATTTTTAATTGACACATTCTCATTCACAATTGTGATACACACTGAAAATGCAGTATGTTTAAATAATAGGAAATGATAATATTGGAATAACTAGAATTTTCGTGATTTCACTCAGGACGATATCCTCCATATCCATCCATTTGCTTAAGAATTTCATGAATTCATTATTTTTAATTACTGAGTAGTACTCCATAGAATTTCCATCTTTTAAAACATTTATCATGCCTATGTACTTGAAATCTTCAAATTTTCTGGCTATTCTGCCATGTCTAATAAATTATTATATACTATGTCAACTCTGTATATTTAATTTTGACTGAACAACCTTGATCAAACTCCCTGGCAACCATTTTCCTTTTTGACCCACATGGTTGTCTGTAGTCTTAGCTTTGTGAGCATCTTGATGCATGCAGCAACCTGTGACCCTATTGCTTTCTTCTATTAAGGGCCTCCTCCCCATTCTTCCTGAGAACAGGCCATGGTTCTTACAGCGTGAGTGAAATCTAATTTGAGATTTCTGTTTATTGAGGTCTCCTTCATGTAATCTCTGAACATGTGTCAAATGGCTAGGATCTATTTGTCTCTCTGTGTCCTCTCACTAGTCTCATTTATCTTAGCTCCTCTAGCCATAATTTGTGTGTCTTTGAGCTACCTCCCCATTAGATCAGGACTTCACTCACCTTAGTATCATCCTTAGCTCTGCATGATATGGAAACTACATGCTAGGTAGACAATCAAAATCCAAATGTTAGCTGTCTAAGTTCTTTATGAATATTTTAACAGGATCTTCTCCTTTCTGAAGTTGAAAACATTCTCTTTTTGCATATGTCACAGTGCCTTTAAAGTAGTAATAAAAAATATTACAGACTGATGACTTACTCCTGTTTTAATATGAGTATCTTGACAGCAGAGTAAGGAAACAAGAAAGGGGGAGAAAAAATGGTTAATGGATGAACCCTATGAAATTTAAAAGATACATCAGTTCAGTGAGAGTTGTTTGGTAGAAACAGTCTCCCTATTGAGGAGAATAGAGAATAATGAAGTCACTAATGACCTCAAAGGTAGAGGACAAGTTCCATTTCAGGCTTCAAGTTCAGGTTTCACTTTTTTTTTTGGAATGGAAAATGGATTTTTTACCTGGGAAGCTCCTTAAGGAGGAGAAAGAATTTATAATTGAGTTAAGGTAACTTCTCAATCTAAATGACACTGCTGCAAGAAGACCAATCCTGTTGCAATTTTTGTTACACTCAGCAAATGTGCTTTTATCCCGCTGATTCTCCGAGTGTTAATGGATTCTCTTTCCTTCTCTGTCAAAGCCATTTTCAGAAGACAAGATAAGTAATGGTCTCTATCACTATGTTTCATTAGGCAATTGTCATTCAGTTGAACTAGGCATTTTGCAGACATTGTGTACATGTTCTTGGCTTATGAGGGACAAGTCAAAAAAGGAGAACTGCCATAGTGTCCTCAGGCATGATTAATGGTTTCAAAAACAGAAAGAAAGAGAGAAAGGAAGGAAGGAAGGAAGGAAGGAAGGAAGGAAGGAAGGAAGGAAGAAAGAAAGAAAGAAAGAAAGAAAGAAAGAAAGGAGGAAAGAAAGAAAGAAAGAAAGAAAGAAAGAAAGAAAGAAAGAAAGAAAGAAAGAAAGAGAAGGAAGGAAGAAAGAGAAGGAAGGAAGGAAGAAATGAAGGAAGAAAGAAAGAAAGGAGGAAAGAAAGAAAGAAAGAAAGAAAGAAAGAAAGAAAGAAAGGGGAGGGGAGGGGAGGGGAAGGGAAGGGAAGGGAAGGAAAGGAAGATTGTTAGCATTGTCATGATCAGCCCAGTCTAGCACATTTTTTTTTTCCAACACTCCAAGATACCTCAATTAATAATATGAAAATAGCAGCTAGCTGTAGTTACAAACTTAATGATAGCTTTGAACATAACCAGTGTTGAAAGGCCAAACTATAAAAATGTATAACTGCTATTAAGGTTGGCATTCCTCTACCAGTCTTTCAACATATTCCTGTCTCCAAATTTTATGGCCCATTTTCGTTCATTTGACATGCTGTTGTTCTCTCTTTTCCTCCATTTCTACTATATATTTCTCTTAAGAACAGCTCCCTCAGGACTCATTCATATCTTAGTAGAAATCTAAATTTCATTATCACCTATTATATAGACAAACACTTGTATAGAATAATTTTGTCTTCAAATCTGAGATTGTGTGTGTACTAGGGGCCAGGTGGAAGTATTTTCTTCCCACTAAACAAGAAGGAACAACATCTTCCAAACACCAGCTATAGTACAAGGCCCCCCTCTCTCCCAGTGAAACACTGCTGGCAATATCAGCCTGTTAGATCCCTCAGACAAAAGACAAACACAGTCTCAGAAAATATACAGACTTAACTACAATGGAAGTAGAACTCCTGGATCTGAACTCCCACTCATTTGAATCACTGAAAATTCCAAATATTGGATGTGCTGTTGAAAGGTATGTAATAATGAAGAAACCTCAGATAACTCCTAGGTCACTACAACTTTCAAAAGACTGGAATAATTTTTGGCCTAATCTGTGAGAGTATTTCAACAGCTTCTCTCTTGCACGCAGTTTGCAAAATGTGAAGAAATGTTGCAAAATGTGCAAAATGTTGTGTAATATAGATTCTTTCACAGCCTGTCACAGAATGTGACATGTCACAAATTACAACTGAGGGTGATTTCTGTCCCCTATGTGGCATCCCTTGCTCTACACTGAAGAGTTTACTGTAATGCCTAAGAAAGGGCATTACAAAGAAGATATTTGTTGACATAGCTCGGCTTAACTGGGTGTTAGCCACATGGTTAATTTGGTTTAATGCTCAGATGAAATGAAGATAAAATTATTCTGAGAGATATAAAAGCATAGGCATGGAACATTTGTCTTCAATATTCTATTACTAGATGGGAATAAATAGCACAGTATTGTGTCAGTCCATATAGTCTACCTCTTTGTCACTCTACACCGGGATTCAGCATCTTCCAATATCATGAAACTCTTCTTTATCACAAGTTGAAGACTCAAAGAGCTTGACTTTAAAGTTGAAAACAGATAACATTTGCAAGTACCTGCATTGTCTCAAATACATGCATGTTCACACATGAAAATAGATGAACACAGAACAATTTTTATATTGTATACATAAGCCACAGTGGTGAAAATACAGATAAAATCCACATCTAAGCAAGACATCTCTGACCTTCTATAAACCTGATAGACACTAATGACCTGAAAGTAGTCAGAATTATCAGGTTTTCACTTACAAATACAGTTTTAACTCAGAGATAATCCTTTATAAATAGTTTTAGAGTCTGAAGTGCTATCTCTAAGGGATACATGTATAGTGCTTTTTAATACACATACATACTAACATTTGAGATTGTAATATAATTATATCATTTCCTCCAAACACTTCCCACAAGATTCACTGTTAAGGTAGCTAGATAAAATCAGCAACAATTGATCTGACTATGTTGAGTCTTTTTTTTTTTTTTTCAGACATAAAAACTGTCTTTCTCTAAGTAGAAAGAGATGGCCTCATTTCCTGGATAAAATAATGTGAACAAAGCACTCAGTGTTTTTCTTTTAGAGAAACTGCTAGGTAATCATATTCATACAAACTTAAGTTTTGTTAACTTGAGATAGGTGAGTGAATGTATTGCTGTCTGCCTTTTCCCCTGAAGCCTTATAATTAACACCACACATAAATAATTGTGGAAAAGACACATATGTTTACCTAATTCAATGTTATCTAAAATCTACATGGTACACGATAATCATTCACATTTACAATGTATCAAGGAAGCTTTATTATAATTTTTCAAAAGTCTTCCACAGCTTCCTCTGTTCCTATGAAGCCTCTAATTTCATGAAGTCAATCTTGATATGTGAATGAAGGCATCAATCCTCCCGTGCTTAAACTTGAGTAGAATTCAACATAAGCTACTTCATTTCAATTACTAGATCAATTTCTTTGATACAATAAAATTGTGAATGTTTATTGGGAACAATACATTGTGGAAGAGGGGGAAGAAAGATTGTAAAAGTCGGGGGAACAGGAAGTTTTTATGAGATTGTTTCCTAGAAATGTCAGAGAAGCTACGTCTAAGAAGCCCCACAAACATGTCTCTCTAAACGTGACCTGAACGAACAGATATGGTAACATGGATGAGAGAAATCTCAGGAGTGCTCTTCTGATGTCCTCTTCTGGCAAGTGGGTGTACATGCAGACAGAGCTTTTGATGGAATGATAAAATAAGATATAATTGCAAAAGTGTAAGAAAATGAATTTGTCATTAAATGGGAAGAGAGGAGCGGAGAATAAATTGCTGCCTGTAATCTGCAATTTAACCCTGTATTTATGCTCTGGAAAAGTCATGGTCTTCCTACATATCTATCTACTTAGCAATCATCTAGCTATCTGTCAATAATTTGTTTGTGTATTGTTATCTATCTGCTTTCTATCTATCGATATGCCTATCCACCATCTGTCGTTCCATTGATCATCTGCCTAATTGTCCTCTATTTTTTAGTTTGATGAAAGTACTATCTAAGTAAAATACATACTATTTGGTTTTATTCGTATTTCCCACTTTGCCATGTTTTGTTGAAGGTTCATTTTTCCTGTACAGCTTTATAAAAATCCTTTTGAATGGTTCATTCATATCATTTAACATATTCATTTCTCCTTTGTATTATCATTAAATTGGTGGCTGGTCTAGAGAATTAATTATTTTAAGTTCAGTATTTAAAATGGATACCTATTATAGGAAGAATGTCTGTTCCAAGTGACTTGTGCTAAATTCCTGTTCTCCACTGAAGTCTTATTTGGAGGTAGGATCTCTCAGTAAGTTAGTAAGGCTAAATGAAGCCTTAAGAATAGGGATCTGATAAACAAGGAGTAGTATTGCTGAAAAAAAAAACTCAGAGAAATTTTTTACATTTTCATTTTCATTTTCATTCTACTCCCCACCTTTCCATGTATCCACAGGAAAGGGCAATTTTCTATAAACTGGGAAAAGAGCCCTTACCATAAATAATGGCTGCCACAGTACTTAGGTTTGTCTTCTAATCTTCTGAATAAGGAAAAAGTAAATTTCTGCTTTTAAAATAATTTTTGTGTGTTTATTATTGTTACAGCATCCCTTGCTTACTCATACCGCATAGGGACTAAGAATAGTGATGCATGCTTTTGACAGAAGCATAATTAGCTTGTTGCTACAATCTTAGTGGCAATATATTCTCCATTGATTGACAATCAGATCCTTTATTTCATTACATTTTAAAATTGTGGTAGTCGACAATGTGCCTTCCTTTGTTATATAAAATGCATTTATAAAAATAAAGTTATTCTCTCCTGTCACATAGAAATACAGAATAAATTTTGCCCACCAAACAGTATTTTGACTGAAACTGTCCCAAATATATATTTAAGCAGCAATTATGTCATTTGGATCTGAGTCTTCTTTATAAGATTCTTTGGTTGGTTTCTTCTTTAGGAATTAAATAATTCAGGGTTATTTTGTAAGTCACCTCCTTAGAACGCACAGTGGGAATTTAGATGAAAATTCTTGGTACCCTTCAAGGAGAAGATTTAGAGAGCAAGCTTTGGTTACTAAGGACTCCTGTTGTGTTCTTGTTAAACTTCTCCCCATGTTTTATAAGTAAAAAGAGAGGAATAAAAAAGAAACAAAAATTTTCACTGAAGCTTTCATGTAAGTGTCAAAACTAGAAAACTATGCTTGACTTTGCCAATTAAAGCCTGTATCTCTATCCAAAACTAAAATTACTACTTATTTGATTTATCATATAATACAAATTAGTAGTGTCAGAAAAGAAATATTATTTAAATTCCATTCATCTATTTTATCTAAAATAAATATAAATGTCAGAATGAATTTCTCACATCCAGAACATGAAGATAATTATATAAAATCATTTATTTAGTGAATAAGTAGATGCAAACCATATAAGGAAAGAGAAAAAAGAGCCCTGGTCTGCGAGACATCAGAGAATCACCATCTGTCAATGCAATGTTCTTGAGTTGCTACCATCTAGAACTGTGTTAACTAAATTTCTGTTGTTTGATATGAAATAAATAATATGGAAATCTGGTGATTAAAAAACCCTCTATTCTAGTCTCCTCGTCGATACTTTCTGTTACCCCTAACTCATCTAGCCTACACTCCGTTATGAAACTGACTGTCTTCATTTCCTCTAAGAATGAATTCAACCACAGTAGGCTCGAAGCCAGCCGGAATCCGGAATGCTTCTGGTGGACACGCACAGCCCAAACCCCGCCCTGCATACGTATAACTAACTACTGTGGACGGTGGCTGGAAAGGGACAATGGTTTCCATGTCAGCGACAAACGCACTTCAGGTAGTTCTTGGACCTGATAGCTTTAAGATTGCGGAGGAGCGAGAAGGTAGCTGAGGGAGCCTGTGCCTCTTGTAGACCAGGAGCCATGCCGCGCCGGGGCCTAGTAGCCGGGCCAGACTTGGATAATTTTCAACGTCGGTATTTCACGCCGTCAGAAGTAGCGGAACACAACCAGCCCGAGGACCTATGGGTGTCTTACCTGGGATTTGTTTACAATCTAACACCGCTTGTCGAGGAATTCAAAGGGGACCTACTGTTGAAACCCATCCTGGAGGTCGCAGGCCAGGACATAAGTCACTGGTTTGATCCACAGACTAGAGACATTCGCAAGCATATAGATCCACTCACTGGTTGCATAAGATACCTTACCCCGCGGGGCCGCTTCGTGCATATCCCGCCGCCACTGCCCCGTTCAGATTGGGCCAATGATTTCGGAGTACCCTGGTGGAAGGGGGCAAATTACCAGGTGGGACGACTGTCTGCTCGGACCCGGAACATCCGTATTATTAACACTCTTGCAACGCAGGAGCACACACTGCAGGTGGGGGCTCAGGAATCAATGTGGGAAATCCTACACCGCTATCTCCCCTATAATGCACATGCTGCCAGCTACACATGGAAATACGATGGGAAGAATTTGAACATGTATCAAACCCTGGAAGAAAACGGGATCCGGGATGAGGAAGAAGAGTTTGACTATCTTAACATGGATGGTAAACTTCACACACCTGCAATACTGCTCTACTTCAATGATGACCTCACAGAGCTCTAGGAAAGGAGATGTGCGTGTAGACTCAAGATGTTGGAGTTTGCCTCTTTCTGTGCCTTGAGGGAAAGAGGTGTGGGTCTGTGGGGCCTGGCCTACACCTCTGTTCCCTTCTGAGAATCAGTCCGTGGTTCTTGGGCCTTTCTGACATGCAAGGGCCTTATCCCTGGCTCCTTTGTTCATGGGTGATTTGCTCAAAGAGTATTAGAGGGGTCCTAGAAAGAATCCCTGTAAGAGAACTAGAGTCTCTCAGGAATATGAGGAGGAAGTAAGGCTCAGGCAAAACTTTTTAGTAGTTAGAGACACAGTGACGAAGGGATGGAAGAACTTTTTTGGCAAAGGTGAGAATGTGATGTTTGTAGGAAGGTGAGATTTACAAAGACAGGATTTGGAAATTAGCATCACCAATCATAGGTGGGGGGCTGACTTCTCTAAAGGTCTTTATTAGTTGGTGCCCCAGGAAACGTGAATGCAGTTAATTTAGGATTGAGATTTTGCTGGAGTTTTACACTGTTCAACTCAGCTATCCTATAAGGTGACTACATTATTCTTAATTAAGACTAATTATCTATTTCACAGATAATTCCTTAGGAATTTCCCAGGGTTCTGTAGCACAAGTGCACATTGTCAGTTACGGCAGAGCCACAGTGCCCAAGCCTGCCGAGCTCTGAAAGCCAGGCATTTTCCAGTGTAAAGGAGCATCCTCAGTAGCCTTGCCTAGTGCTCACATTTCCAACGGCTGCTCTCAAACCGTGTGTTTGGAATGTGAGCTTGTCCTAGGCTTGTTGCCTGATGGGGATATGTCAGCCTATTGTGTACTCAATATTTGTTGTGTTTGAAGGGAGTTAAGAGAGTACTCTAGAGACAAAGGCAGGGAAGGCTAAATTTCAGCCAAGCACTGGCAACTGAGGCTACTTCCTTGTTGATATCATAGGATTTTTGACTGTTTGGGTGCAAGAAGATAGGTATTTCCTGACTCTATGAAAAACCAGAATGGAGAAAGGGCCTGTAGGCCAAGACATTGTAGTGAGGGACCCACAAATGGGTACCTTTTTTTTTTTCCAGTAGGCCTTGCCACTAACAGACAACAAGAAAGACAGTTGGATTTGTCAAATGGTGACCCTAAAAGAGGTTTGTTGGGGTCAGAAGAGGGGAGCTAAGAGAGGCAGACAGCTCTCATGGTGACTGACTTCATCTGGTTCCCTTTATCCCTAACAGAGGAAGGGAATTAAGACTAAGAGACAAATAGTGCCAGGCGTGGTGGCTTTAATCCCAGCACCCGGAAGCAGAGGCAGGTGGATTTCATGATTTCCAGGCCAGTCTGGCCTACAAAACAAATGCCAGGACAGCCAGGGATACATAGAGAAAACCTGTCTCAAAACAAAACCAAAACAACAACATAGTAACTGGTCAGTGAACATCCCTGCAGCAGCCACAGGCAAGTAAGAGTCAAGGAGCTTGCATCTTCCCAGTGGTGGCCTGGGACGCAGGGTGCGGTGCCACGACCTCCATGAGACACTGGGTGGGACACACTGTCTTCTGAGAAGGTGACTGTAGGAAGCTGAGCTGAGGTGGGGCTCAAACTCCGGATTTCAGCGATTTCTTAATCTGCTGATGCTGAAGTCGTTCACTTAGTCCCATGCAACCTAAGAGTCCATAAATTGTTTGGATCCATCAATCGTGATATTTAGTAAGCTCATAAATGATCTTATTTAAACTATTTGAGAGCCAAAGCCGTTTCTTCCATGACATCCTGAGGGAATGCTCTGGGGTGTGCTCATTTGCCCAAGCTTGTCTCTTTTCCAGGACATTCCACTTGTAGATTATTTTCCTGGGATGGGGTGGGGGTGTGTTTCATGTCGGGGGTGTGTGACTCATTATGTAGCCCTGGCTCGCCAGGACTCAGAGGTCACTTGCCTGTTCACAACTTCTTGTTAGACACACACTCCTTTCCCTGTATACCCAAGCACTCATCAGCTCCATCTCTAAGAACCTTTGGAATCTGTCCTTTTGTCTAACAGAATAACCATCTGGGAAACTTCCTGATGCCCATTTTCTACTTCTGCCTTCACAAACCTAAGTATCTTACTTTCTGCCTCGGATCTTCAGTGGGTTTCTCGTGCTTTTGGAATAAAGCCCTAAATTCAAGAAGCCTTGTGCAAGTCAGGCCCTGCCTTCCTCGCCCCCTCACAGTCCTTGTCCTGCAAGCCGTGAGGTCTCCTCCTGCCTCAGTTAGCAGAGAAGCTGTTCTCAGTGCACCACACCCTTCTGCTTTGCACCTTGAGAATCCTAACTAGTCAGTTTTTTTTCTTTGTCTTTTTTGGCCCCACTTCAGCAGTATGCATTTTCTCTATGTTCTTATTATCACTTTA
Source organism: Mus musculus (assembly GCF_000001635.26). NCBI lineage: Eukaryota > Metazoa > Chordata > Mammalia > Rodentia > Muridae > Mus > Mus musculus. The sequence goes on along the minus strand of NC_000077.6, from coordinate 28,336,761 downwards.
AAACTGTGTAGACAGAGCCGGGCAGTGGTGGAGCACGCCTTTAATCCCAGCACTCAGGAGGCAGAGGCAGGCAGATTTCTGAGTTCAAGGCCCGCCTGGTCTACAGAGTGAGTTCCAGGATAGGCAGGGCTCCACAGAGAAACCCTGCCTTGAAAAAAACAAAAAACCAAAAAACAAAAACAAAACCCACAAAAATCAAACTGTGTAGACTGGGTGAAAATGGCGGGCTGGCTGCTAGATTGTAAGCTCATGAGGGCAGAAACCTCATTCTTTTCTGTATTCTCATTGCTGAACACATAGCTGCTGCTCAATAAATACGACTGAATGAGCTCAGAAAAAAAAAGAAAGAAAGAAAGAAAGAAAGAAATAATATATAAATAAGTGGAAATTAATGCATGTTTCAGGACATATTGACAGTATGTATCTGCCAAGAAGTGTTTATTTTAACGTAACTTTCAAATTTGTCAATCTGAAATTACTTATTATGTTCTACTATTGCTTATTCAAGGCCAGCAGTATCTGTCTGTAACTGGACCACCTCCCTTGCTCCTCAAGTTGATAAACTTTGTCTTTTCTCCAATTGAGCCACCAGACTGCCTGGAAACATATCATTTGAAAATAACATTTTTTTTTAAGCTTTAGATTTGGATTTTGCTTTTCATGTAACATAACATTATGGGAGTTTTAATCAGAGCTTTTATTTTTTCCATTAGTATCTTTCTTTATTGTTCCACTTTTATTCATTTTTAAAAATTGAGTCCATATTAAGTCTTTTGTTGACATATTACCCAAATTATTTGTTATTTTAAAGACTGCTTTCTAATTTGTCCACATAAATTCTCCTTGGGTTGGCTCTTATACCTCTTTGTCATGTCCCAGGTATTTTTGTATATTTTCATAATTTCCTACATAATATGTTCTATGTCCATCAAAAAGGTATAAGCATTGGCAATAGTATTGGCAGTTTTTCCAAGGAGCTTCTGTTTCTTTCCTCTGTGAACAGAACTTTAAAATCATATTTTTTTCACCATATTTGACATGGTGAAATGCTATTGCTTTAGATGGTCTCAGAAGACACAGTATAGATATATGCACTGATATGCATGTTGGTCATGTTGCTTCTTCTGTATCTAAAGTGATGCCACTAAGAAAACACAGCATAGACTAGGACATCCATAAGGTGGTTGGCTAATAGACCACCAATCATCAAACACAATAGTAGCAACAGAGAGATTGATCTGAGATCATAAAAAAAATCTAACTGAAAAAAGATTTTCACATAATTTTTCTAAAGACAGACAAAATGAGGTCATAATGTGTCTACGTTTGGGTTTTATTGCTATGAAGAGACACTATGACCAAGACAACTCTTATAAAGGCCAAAATTAATTGGGGCTATCTTACAGATTTATAGATTTAGTCCATTATCATCATGGTGGAAAGTATAGGATCAGGTAGGCAGGCATGGTGCTGAAGTAGCTGAGTTCCACATCTTGATCTGCAGGTAGCAGAACAGGACTGTTATACACTGGTCAGGGCTTGAGAATAGGAAACCTTAAAGCCTACCACCACAGTTACATACTTCCTCCCAAAAGGCATCTAAACAATCTTTTGGCAACATACTAAAATTCTTCTCCTCCGAAACCTCTTGAGCCAGGCTCTCACTGTTCAAATGATTCTCTGCATTGCTGTCTTTCATATTTCTACTAGAATGGCCCATTAAGCCTCACATAAAGCATCCCAGTGCTTTCCAAATTAAAAGTCCTTAAATTCAAATTCCACCAAAAAGAAAAAAAGAAATAAAAACAAATATCAAAACAAAATAAAAAACAAATACAAATAAAAAAAACCACAAAAATCATGATCAGGTCTATCACAGCAATAATAAACTCTTTGAACTACTAAGGAGCTAAAGGAGTCGGCAACCCTATAGGTGGAACAACAACATGAACTAACCAGTACCCCTGGAGCTCATGTCTCTAGCTGCATATGTAGCAGAAGATGGTCTAGTCGGCCATCATTGGGAAGAGAGGCCCCTTGGTCTTGCAAACTTTATATGCCTCAGTACAGGGGAATGCCAGGGCCAAGAAATGGGAGTGGGTGGGCAGGGGGGTGGGGTGGGGAGGGTATGGGGGACTTTTGGAATAGCATTTGAAATGTAAATGAAGAAAATACCTATTTAAAAAATATATATATATATATTCAAACACAAAAAAACCTCCTTGTACTAATTTCTGTCTTAGTTTGTGTTTTATTCATTTGGAAAGACACCATGACCAAGATAACTCTTATAAAGGAAAACATTTCATTGGGACTTGCTTACATTTTCAGTAGTTTATCCATTATCATCATGGCAAGTGGCATAAAGGCATGCAGACAGATACAATGCTGGCATAACAGCAGAGAGCTCAACATCTTGATCCAATGGCATCCAGAAGAGTATCTTCCACAGGTGGCCAGGCGGAGGCTCCGATTCTACAATAAGCAGAGCTTGAGCATAGGAAACCTGAAAATCTATCTCAAAAGTGATGCACTTACTTCAAAAAGACCACACGTACTCAAACGCCAAACCTAATAATAGAGCCACTCCTGGTGGACCAAACATAAAAATACATGAGTATGTGGGGCTCAAACTTATCCTATCCACCACATAGAGTATGTAGGAATACAAATTCCCTCTCTCTCTCTCTCTCTCTCTCTCTCTCTCTCTCTCTCTCTCTCTCTCTCTCTCTCTCTCTCCCTCTGCTGGCTGAAATAAGGTGTGTTGCTTCATGTTGATTTTCTGATTGCAGATTGACTTTTTTTACTCATACTGATCTTCTCTACAAATACGGTGGTATATCAATAAAAGAATTTCTCACTTAGAATTTCATAATATCCTCTCTAGAATGATCTTTAACTTCTTTGGGTGTTTATTTAATTAATGCCTTCAGAGATCTCAAATCCCAATAATTCTGACGTATGCTTACCGAGATAACCTTTGGTTCTTTCTGGCCTATAGTTGCTTCACTGTTAGGGATTATGATTCCAACTTAGGCGTGCTTCTGCCTTTGGGCTGATCAGAGGATTTAGTTCAGTTTTCTTCTCTTCTTTTTATTCACAACTTTTATATTGAATGGTGAGAAATGTAGCTTTTCCTGCGCACAATATATTTGTTATTTGCCTAAACTGAATTTCTGACTTAAACTTACACAATTGAAGGGCAGAAATTATATTAGTAATGTCCAAAATTTGTGAGAAATTGTTTTTGTTTTATCTCTAGAGTATATGGTCAAAAATCTCTAGAGTATATTATCTTAGAATTTTTTTAAATTTCAATAGGGGTTTATTTTAGCTCATGGATTGAGAAAACAGTACCTACTGGGGAGAAGTCATGGCAGTCAGAGCTTGAGGTTGCATTTACAGTGTGTTTTAAGTAGTCAAGGGAGATGAAAGAGATGGAAGTTTGTTCACATGCTTTCTCCTTATGATTCATTTTAGGACTCCAGTCAATGAGATAGTGCCACCAATAGTCAGTGTGGGTTTTCCTCCTCATGTTTATAGAATCACTTCCACAGAAGAACTCAAGAGTTGTGTCTTCTAAGTAATTCTAAAATCAGTCAAGTTGACCATGAAAAGTAACTATTACAGGGGTTGGAGAGATGACTGATTGCTTAAGTGCACTTGCTGCTTCTACATGGAATTAGGTTCCATTTCAGCTGCAACACATACATCAGGCAGCTCAAAACTGCCTATAACTACAATACATCCATAGGCATGTGTGAACACACAGACACACAGACACCCACCCACACACAGAGAGAACAAATGATAAATGTTTAAAAACAATGCTCATTATAATTGCAGTTGTTTTTATTCTCAATTCTAAAATTCCATCATCTACTGGCATTTCCTAAAACGCCATGATATTTGTACCAAAGTGCCTTGTTGATTATTTTGTTATATATTTACTTCCTACTCGGCCCAACTGTATTTTTTACCGTGTTTGATCCTATTACCAATAACATTGATTGTTTTTAAATCCTTTTTTTTCTCAAATAATATATTCTGATAATGAATTACCCCATTTTACACCTCCCAACTCTGCCCTTCTTCCCCTTCTATCCAGACAATGAAAAACAAACAAACAAACAAACAAATAGCAAACAAGCAAAGAAACAGGTTTGTAAAGGATAATAATAAAATAAGATAAAATAAAATAAAACAAGATAACAAAAACAATTTATCACACTCAGAATTGGACAAAACAAAACAAAACAGAAGGAAAGGAGGCACAGGAAACACAGACCCACTCATTCATATATTCTCACTGAACTTGAAGCCAAAATATATATGGAGAGGACTTGATACAGACTCCTTGCAGGTCCTGTGAATGCTGTCTTTGTCTCTGTGACTTCACTTGTGCTTTAAGCACTTTACTTTAGAGGACCTTGTTCTTCTTATATTCTCTATTCCCTCTGGCTCTTAAACTCTTTCTGATTCCTCTTCCATATGGTTCCTTGAGCCCTGAGGAGAGAGATTTGAGGAAGGCATAGTGTTTAGGGTTGACTGTTGCAAGTTTTCATTCTGTGTATAACATCTGTCTGTGAACTGCTGTATTTTTTTATATATAATGCCATAGGAAGTTTCTCTGATAATGACAGAAGAAGAAACTGATCTGTGAGCATAGCAAAGAATGTGTCACTAGGTGTTAATTTATTGCTACATTTTCTTCTATCTGTCTATCTATCTATCTATCTATCTATCTATCTATCTATCTATCTATCTATCTATCTATCCATCCATCCATCCATCCATCCATCCATCCATCCATCCATCCATCCATCCATCCATCTATCTATCTATCTATCTATCTATCTATCTATCTATCTATCTATCTATCTATCTATCAGTAGTGTTTGATTTTACCTTTGGTCCGTGGGATATATAGTCCAAGCAGTGTCAGGTATGGATTCCATTTCATGGAATGGACTTTAAGTGATATCCACCATTGGTTGGTTACTCCCACAAGTTTGTACCATAATTATCCTAGCATATCTTGCAGTCAGGACACCATTATCTACAAACAAGTTTGTGACTGACTTGGTGTTTGTTTTTCTTTTGGTAGCATGCAGAAAACCTTCCTGTATCAAGAAAAATAGGGTTGAATACTCTGTTGACACCAGTTTGACTTTTCCACATTTGATGAGCTGTGTAAGTTTTGTCTTCAGTTATAGAGACTTGCAGTTATTCGTGGAGAACAAGATATTGCCATGACAATAGTCTGGGTTGTTTGGGGAATTCCCATGGAACTCCTTTGGCCAACAACTTAGCTACATCTAACCTAATCCTGTTACAGAAAGTTTCATTTGGTGACAAAAGATGTCCACTTGAGGCACTGTCACCTCCATTATTTGTCACATATGTGTGTGTGTGTGTGTATGTGTGTGTGTGTGTATAATTTGAGCTAGCTTCTACTATATATTCTACTATATTAGGTTTCCATACTACCCTGAAAATGGCCTTAATTTTTAGTTCTCTCTCTTTGTATTCACCCCCAAATTCCATTCTTCCATCCTTCTTGAAATTTGATGGTCCTGTTCTAGGCCCTACCCCCATTCATAATAATGTATTTTATTTCCCTTTTCTAAAAAGATCTACCTGTCCATGTTAGTTGCTTGTAAAATACCTAACCACCATGGTTCTACATATGTAGTTTAGATATTATTCAACATTTATTATCCACATATAAGTGAATACATACCACATTTCTCTTTTTGTGTCTGAAGTATCACAATAAGTTTGATATTTTTTTTCCTAGTTCCATCTGTTTACCTGTGAATTTCATAGTGGTTTCATTTTATAACAGCTGAGTTTAAATTCATTGTTTAAATGTACCACATTTTTATTGTCTGCTTTTTATTGAGGGACATCTCAATTGTTTACAATTTCTGGCTATTATAAATAGAGCAACAATGAGCATGATTGAGCAAACTCTCTGTGGTAATATTAAGCATACTTCATGTATATACCTAGGAGTAGGATAGCTGTATCTTGAGTTCAATTGAGTCACATCATCCAGAGGAAACAGCAAACTGGTTTCCATAATGACTGTATAATTTTGCACTCCCACCAGCAGTGGATTAGTATTCCCCTTTTTTCACATTCTTGCCAGGATAAGCTGTTACTTGATTTATTGCTTTTAGCTGGTCTGACAAGTGTAAGAAGGAATCTCAAAGTAGTTTTGATTTGCAATTCCCTGATGATTAAGGATGTTGAACATTTCTTTAAGTGTTCCTCAGCCATTTGAATTTTCTCTTTGGGGAATTTTCTTTAGATCCGTAACCTATCTTTAATTAAGTTATTTGATTTTTGAACATCTAGGTTTGATTTTAGTTCTTTTTATTCTTTGGTTTACTATATTTTGGATATTGTCCCTCTAGTGGGTTTGTAGTTGGTTCTGTGAGTTAATTTTGCACCTAGCTACTTTGTTAAAAAGTGTTTATCACATTTAAGAGATGCTCAATGGAGTACTTCAGGTCTCTTATGTATACTGTCATATCATTTGCAAATCAAAATACTTTGACTTTTCCATTTCCAATTTATATCCCCTTGATCATCTTTAATTACCTTGATCTAGCTAAGACTTATGGTCCTAAGTACTATATTGAGTAGGTTCGGAGAAAGTTGGCGACTTTGTCCAGTTCCTGCTTTAGTGGAATTGCTTTGATATTCTCTCCACTCAAGTTGTTGCTGACTCTAGGCTTGTTATAAATGCAGATTTATTATTACTATTTTTAATGTTGAAATGTGTCCCTTGTTTTGCTAACCTTTCCAGGGCCCTTATTCTGAAGGTGTGTTGAATTTTGTAAAAGGTCCTTTCTGAATCTAATGAGATGATCACGTGTTTTTTTTCTTTTTCTTTTTCTTTTTCTTTCATTTAGTTTATATGGTAGATCCAGTTTATTGATTTATATTTGCTAAAACAAACCTGCTTCTTTGGGATGAAGCATGCTTGGTCATGCTAAATGATACTTTTGATGTGTTTTTAGATTTGGTTTGCAAGTATTTTATTGAGAGTGTTTGCATCAATGTTCATAAAAAAAACTAGTCTGCAATTCTCTTTCTTTTAGGGTCTTAATGTGGCAATGTTTCCTCAGTTTCTGTTTTGTGAATTAGTTTGAGAAGTAGTACCATTAATTCTTCTTTGAAAGTATGATAGAATTCTATGATCAAACCATCTGGCCTTCTGGTTTTCTTGCTTGGCTTTTGTTTTTTGTTTGGGAAACTTGTAATGAGAATTTCTATTTCCCTGGGAATTAGTACTCATCTATTCTTGATTATCTTTGATAAGTAGAATATATTGATGCAATCATCCATTCTTTTCAAATTTGTTTGAATATAGACTGATAAAGTGTGTCATTACAATTCCTTGATATCTGTTGTTGTGCACCACCCCCCCGCCATTCAATTTTAACTTTGTTAATTTGGATATTCTCTCTGCTTTTTAATTAATTTTGAGAGTATTTGTCAATCTTGTAGATTTTCTCTAAGAATCAAGTTTTGGTTTTATTGATTCTTTGTTGTTTTGTTTTTGTTTTATTGATTTCAGCCCTAGTTTGATGATTTCTTTCCATTTATTCTTTTTTGTTCTTGTGATTTCTTCTTTCTCCTCTAGAATTGTGAATTTTTCTATGTAGGCACTCAGTGCAATGAAATTGCATCTTACAACTGCCTTCATTGAGTCCTGTATGTTTGGATATATTTTGTGTTAAATTATGTTCAATTCTATATAGTCTATAGTGTTTTCTTTCTTTACCCATTTTTTCATTCAATAGAGAGTTGTTCAGTTTCCATGAGTTTTTAGGTTTTTTTGTCATACCTGACATCTAGGTTTTATCTGTAGTTGTCAGATAGGATGTAGGTTGGTAGCTCTGTTTTTTTGTTTGTTTTTTGTTTGTTTGTTTGTTTTGTTCTTTTAAATCTGTTGAAATTTACTTTGTGTCTCAGTATGTGGTTAATTTTGGAGTCAATTCTATGAGATGATGAGAGGAAGGCATATTCTTTTGTGTTTGGGTGAAATGTTCTATAAATTTCCATGGTTCCATTTGATTTATAACGTTACTTACCTCTACCATTTCTTTGTGTAGTTTTTGTCTAGATGTCAATGGCAAAATGCCTAGTTGAGTATTGTATACCATCATTTCCTTTACAAATAAAGATACTTTGAATTCTTCACTTCCAATTTATTTCTCCTTGATCTCATTCAATTAATTGTCTTACTATTCTAGCTAAGACTTTGAGTACTATATTATATATGAATAGAGAGGATAGAAAATCTTCCAGATTTTAGTGGAATTGCTCCTATTTTCTCTCCATTTATTTGATGATGTCTATAGGTTTTTTGGGAAACGCCTTTTAAAAATGTTATCAAAATAAAAACTGTCCTTTCTGCTGTGGCAGACTGCTAGCTGGCCTGCTCTCATGAAGATACCATATCATGAGCCATCCTAGAGGAAACACTGCACTAAGAGCAGTTGGTAAGAAACCACCACCACCCAAAGTCACAGAACTCAGGAAGTTCTGAGTGGAACTGCTGGAAGCCCAGTGAACTCAGGACCCATCAACCACCAAAACCCCCATCTCCTGAATACCACCACACTTCTGCTTGGTCCTTTCTTCTGGGGCAGACTGCTAGCTGGTCTGTTGGGTAATTGACACCACAGCCTGAGGCATCCCAGGAGAGCTGTTGCACATAGGGCAACTGAGCAACTGATCACCAGTTTGTCTGTTCCCCGAAGATGACACAGCTTGAGGGCATTGCAGGAGGTCCCTGTACAGAGGGCAACTGGGCAACAGATACCATAGTCTGAAGACCTCCCTGGGCCTCTGTGGCATACAGGGCAATGGACCTGACAGACTGAATGCATCCCAGAAGTTCTGCTGCACACTGGGAAACAGAAACCATAGTCCATAAGTCCCCCTGGAGAAAATCTCCATATAGGACAACAACTTCACTGCTCCTCTGAAGACCCAAGAGTCTGAAGGCCTCACAAGAGAGCTACTGCAGCCAGGACAACAGATAAGCAGCATTTATGCCTCTGATGAGACAAAAATTGGAAAACCCCACAGGTTGTCTGATACAGTCAGGGCTGAAGGCCTACCAGGAGACCTAAACAACCCAGGGACAAAAGAGGCAGACTTCAGACAGAGTCACACAGACAAGCAAACACCACAGATAACCAGATTGGAAGAGACATGTGTAAGACCAGAAGCAACAGGAGCCAATATATGTGAGCATAATCAGAACTCAGTTCTCTAGCACAGCAAGTCCTGAAAATACCAACACATCTGAAAATCAGGAAGCTGACCTAAACTTCTATCTCATGAAGATAATAGATTCTTTTAAGAAGGATATAAATAACTTATTGAAAGAAATGCAGGAAAATGCAGGTAGAAGCCCTTAAAAAAGAAATGAGTAAGTTCCTTAAAGAAATACAGGAAAGCAAAATCAAAAAATTGAAGAAATTGACTAAAAAAGTCCAAGACCTAAGAGTAGAAAGGAAACAATTAAAATAACACAAATGGAAGCAAACCTGGAGGTGGAAAACCTAAGAAAGAGGTCAAGAATTACAGATGTAAGTATCACCAGCAGAATACAAGAAAAAGAAGAGAGAATCTCAGGTATAGAAGATACCATAGAAGTGATTGACACCACTTTCAAAGAAAATTCAAAGTGTAAAAAACAAAACAGAACAAAACAAAACAAAACAAAACAAAACAAAACAAAACAAAACAAAACACCTCCTAACCTCCTAACCCAAAGCATCCAGGAAATTCAGGACACAATGAGAAGACCAAATCTAAGAATATTTGCAATAGAGAATGAAGATTCCCAGCTCAAAGGACCTGAGAATATCTTCAACAAAACCAGAGGGGGGGGGGGGGAAGAAAAGAAAAAAACCTTTCCCAACCTAGAGAAAGAGATGGCCATAACGGTATAAGAATCCTATAGAACACCAAATAAATGGGACCAGAGATGAAAATCTTCTTGTCACATAATAAGCAAAACAGTAAATGCATAGAACAAAGAAAAAATATTAAAAGCTTCAAGGGAAAAAGGACAAGTAACATAAAAAAGTAGACTTACCAAAATTATACCAGACTTTTCAACAGAAACTATGAAAGCCAGAAGAGGCCAGTAAGAGGTTATGTAGACTCTAAGAGAAAAAAATGCCTGCCCAGGTTATTATACCCAGCAAAACTCTCAATCAAGATAGATGGAGAAACCAAAGTATTCCAGGACAAAACAGAATCCATCCATCAATACAGCACTAATGAGGTTTTTAGAAGAAAAATTCCAACACAAGGAAGGCAGATACACCAAAGAAAGGATATTAAACATCTCACAACAAAGCCAAAAGGAGAGAACCACAAGCCCATAAAGCCACCTTCAAAAACAAACATATCAGGGACCAACAGTCATCTGCCTTTAATATCTCTCAATATAAATGGACTCACCACACCTAAAAGAAGTCTTAAGGCTGGATATGCAAATGAGATACAGTAATTTGCTGCATACAAGTAACACACTTCAATATCAAAGACAGACACTACCTCAGAATAAAAGGGAGGAAGATGTTCTTTCAAGCAAATGTTTTCATGAAACAAGCAGGAGTTGCTATCCTAATATCAAATAAAATAGACTTTCAACCTAAAGTTATCAAGCATGATAAAGATGTTCACTCTGTGTTCATCAAGGGGAAAATCTACAAATAGAAAGTCTCAATTCTGAACATCTATGCCCCAAATGCAAGAGCACCCACACTTAAAAAAGAAACTTTACTAACACTCAAAACACACATTGAACCCCACACAATAATAATGGGAGACTTCACACTCCACTCTCACCAATGGACAGGTCACTGAAACAGAAACTAAACAGACACACAGTGAAACTAAATGAGTTTATGAACCAATGGATTTAACAGTTATTTACAGAATATTTCACCCTAAAACAAAGGAATACACTTTCTTCTCAGCACCTCATGGTACCTTCTCCAAAATCAACAATATAAATGGTCACAAAAAAAAAAAAAACCCTCAACTTATAAAGAAAGACTGAAATAATTCCAAGCATCCTATCAGAATACCATGGCCTAACGTTAGTCTTCAAGAACAGTAAAAACAAAAACAAAAACAAAAACAAAAAAGCAGCAAGCATGCATACACATGGAAACTGAACAACTTTCTACTCAATGATAACCTAGTCATGGAAGAAATAAAGAAAGAAATTAAAGACTTCCTGGAATTTAATGAAATTTTTACACATCGTACCCAAACTTATGGGACACAATGGAAGGAAAATTCATAGTACTAAGTGCTCTTATAAAGAAATTGGAGAGATCTCACAATAACAACTTAACAGCACACCTGAGAGCTGTAGAACAAAAAGAAGCAAACTCATCCAAGAGGAGTACATAGCAGGAAATATTCAAACTCGGGACAGAAATCAATCAGATAGAAACAAAGAGAACAATACAAGGAATCAACAAAACCAAAATCTGGTTCTTTGAGAGATTAACAAGATAGATAAATCCATAGACAAATTAACTAAAGGGCCCAGAGGCAGTATCTAAATTATGAAAATCAGTAATGAAAAGGGAGACATAACCCCATCTTACATGTCTTCATGACATCACCATCACCAGTATGTGTTATCCCTCCTGCACTCCTCTGGTGCAAAGACATTACAGGTGCCTGTATTAACCCTCCTTTTCAAGGCTCCTGAACCCCTGTGATAATTGTCCCCCAGGTTTATCTCTACAAACCTGAAGAACTTGCCTTGCAGATGGGAGAAAGCCAAAAGAAGAGAGAGATCTTCATCCCTCTGCTCATTGGCCTTACTGTCTCAATGGGTGCAACAGAAACTGCTGGAGCAGCCCTCATCCAAACACAACATCTGGCCAGTGACTTCCAAGACAAGCTTGACCAGGCAATGACTTCCACTACAGACAGCCTTGAGTCTCTTCAATGCCAGATAACCTCCTTAGCAGGAGTTGCTCTCCAAAACTGTAGAGCAGTGGACTTATTGACTGCTGAACAGTGAAGGACTTGGGTTTTTCTAGAGGAGAAATACTGCTTTTATGTCAATGAATCTGTGCTGGTAGAAAAAGATATACAAATGCTCAAAGAACTCTGGGGGAACCTCTGGGCATGCTATACTTCCAACACTCCTACCCCTTGGGACTCTAACCCCTTGGTAGCCTGGGTTCTTCCCCTCCTTGGCCTCTTACTAGCCATTGGAGCCTTCCTTCTTTTGGAACCCTGTCTCATTCAGTTTCAAAAGCAGCAGATAAGTAGAATTGCAAAAATCACTACCAGTCATGTCTTGGTTCAGTATCAAACTGTTCCCGACATAGGAGACAGTTATTCTGGTGACACCTCTTCCTTATAAAAAGAAAAAGGGGGATTTGTTGGGCAGTGTGCTGCACAGAAACAGCCTGGTCTTTAGTTGAACAAAGGTTTGGAACCCTGGGGACTGGATGGGTGGTGAGTTCCACCTACATGTGATGGTTCAATCATGTCCCCTGGGCCCTTAGTTCCTGTCAAGTTACTTCCCCCACAGCCCCACCCCACCCCAGGAGAATCATGTAGGAGCAGCACCAAGGCTTCCCCCATGCAAATAAGGCTTCCCCCAAGCTCCCAGTCCAAATCAATGAGAGATACCTGCTGTCCAACCCTGAATTACCCACAAAACTGTATATAAATCCTATCCAGGTAATTAAAGGGGTGCAAGAACTACTTCATCATATGAGTCTTTTGTTCCAAGAGCTGTAACACTTGAGAAGAGATCTTCTCTCCCAAAGCACTATCTGAGGTTCCACTGCACTCCTCACTAGATAGTGGGCTTCTCTGGTACCCAGGCCCATAGCCAAGAATTCTACATTTTGAAAGGCAGTCAGGAAGAGACTGGATCCCATACTAGGTGGAGGTTGAGCATAAGAGACTTCAAGGGCCATTCCTATAAGGACACAATTCTTCCAACAGGACCACACCTACTGCTACAAAGCCACACCTAATAGTGCCACTCTCTATGGACCTAGCATTCAAATACCTGAGCCTATGGGGGGATATTTATTTAAACCACCACACCCAGTATCAGTGTGTGAGGATCAATATGTGATTTAAGCTGTAGTAGTGTTTATTTTATAAATGTGGGTGCACTTGTGTTTGGGAAATATATATTTAACATTGAGATGTACTTTTAGTAGATGTTCCCTTTTATGATTATGTAGTGTCTCTACTCTATCGCTATTGGTTACTTGTCATTTGAAGTCTGATAGTAAAAGGAAGTTTGCTTCTGAGATTCATTTGCTTGAAATATCTATCATTTTACCCTGAGGTAATGTCTATCCTGGTGTTAAGGTTTGTTTCTTTGATACAGCAAAAGGATGTGTCTTGTTTTCCCGACTATTTTATTAGTTTTTTTTTTTCCTATTTGGGAATTGATAGAATTGATGTAGAGAGATATCAATGATCAATGTTGATTGCTGCTGTTGTGGTATATGTATGTGTTTCCCATCTTTTCATTTGCTGGTATGGGCTTATTTATTCTCTGTTTCCTTGGTTATAGTTAGCTTCTTTATGTTTAAGTTTTCCTTTTAGCACCTTAAATAGGGTTAGATTTGTAGATATATATTGTTTAAATTTGATTTGTCCTATAATTTCTAACTTTTTCCATCCTTGTAATTGAAAGTTTTGCTTTGTATATTAGTCTTAGCTGGCATCTGTGGTCGCTTAAAATATGTAGTACACCTGTCAAGGCCTTCTGGTTTTTCGTATTGCCACTGTGAAGTCAGGTATTATTCTCATAGATCTATCTTTATATGTTACTTGGTCTTTTCCCTTGCAGCTTTTAATAGTCTTTCTTTGTTCTGTGTGTTTAGTGTTTTGATTATTATGTACTGAGTGGATTTTCTTTCTGCTCCGGTCTGTTCAGTGCTCTGTAAGCTTCTTGCACCTTTGCAGGTGCAAAGGTCCTTTAAGTTTTGTGCTTTGGACCTGGGATTTCTTTCTTTCATTTATTCCTATTATTCTTAGATTGGATCTTTTCAGATTGCCCCAGATTTGCTGGATGTGTTGTGATAGGATTTGTTGTTTGCCTTCTTTTGTTTGTTTTGACTAAGGCACCCATTTCTTCTTCATGTCTTCAATGATCAAGGTTCTTCCATCTTTTGAATTCTATTGAAGAAGCTTAACTCTGAGTTTTGTGTCCTTATATATTCCATTTCCATATTTCTCTTTGGTTTTCTTTGTTAATTCTTTTTACTTTCTTATTTCAGAGTCCTTGTCTTATTTATTTCCTTCCAGTGTTTGTGTTTTCATAGACATCTACAGTGGATTTAGTCATTGTCTATTGAAGGAGATCTGTCATATTCATTAATTTCTTTTCTTGTGCTTCAGATATGTTGCATTACTCAGGGATTACTGTGGTAGTTGCTAGACTAGTTGTCCTGGGTATTGTTGAGTTCATTTTTAACACTGGTATCTAGATGCCTAGGTATAAGAAAAGTATTATTCTATGTATTGGTATCTGGTCTTGTCTTTTTTGGGTGGATGTTTTGTTCCTTATATTCTGTTGCCCTGGTTTTTTAGAGAGCGTGTTGGCTGTGTGTATTACCTAGTAGGAAACTCCTCTGTGATCCTGAGAACTGGATAATGGGAGCTCAGACGAAATTTGTTTCTAGGTGTTAGAAGCTGACACTTAGGAATTGAGGTACCTTATGGGTTGAGGTGTTTCCCAGGAGGGAAGAAACAGGGTGTTCTACTAGGATCTGCTTAGGTGCCTAGGAATGGAGAGGCCATAACAGAATTGCTATGGATCTATGGGTGAGGCTGGGGAGTTGTCTTTGGAGGAAAAGGAAAGGTATTCAGTTAGCCTACCCTATTAGGTGGCTGGAATGGTTTATGAGTTCCAAGGAAATGCCTGATGGAGTGAATAAAGCTGTGAGTAGGGGTAAGGAAGTTTGGAGAGAGGAAAACCTTTTTGATTCACTCAGAAAGCTTTGGTGGTGGGAATGGGAGGGAGGCTGCGATAGATGGTCAGTAACAGAGCTGGGCATAAGCCTGAGAGATTGGTTGTGGAGGACCTAAGGGAGAGGTGAAGATCTATAGTTAACTTCCCTGCTTCCCTGCCTGGAGTGGCCTGTGGGTTCTCAGGTTGACTCTTAGAATTTCCTTTTCCCAAGTCTATAGATATGGTGATGCTCCTTACTCATATGTAATACACTCAGATTCATCTGTTTCTATTTGAATTCCATGTTGAGTTCTTATGTTTATAGTATTTTAATAATTAATTTTGAGTAGTATATGAAATATTGTTATATTGTTAAAAATCAAAGCTGAAACAAAAATTATAATCAGTGAGTTGTTCAGCTATATTTTGATTCTCTGTGCTCTTCCCTCTTATTTACTATGATAGAACATTCCCTTTCATTTTTTTTATCACTTTTGTTCTTCTGTAAATAAATAGAAATACATGTTATTTTATTTTCCTGTCTAATTCTACACAAGATACCAGATCAATTTTTGAGGAATTTATTTTCTATTAAGATAATAAATAACATGCCATGAAATACACAGCATGCCTTAAACTCTCTCTCTCTCTCTCTCTCTCTCTCTCTCTCTCTCTATATATATATATATATATATATATATATATATATATATACATATATATATATTCTTTATGATGAACAAATGTGCATGCATGTATGCATGTGTGTGTGTGTGTGTGTGTGTGTGTGTGTGTGTGTGTGTGTGTGCACAGTGCCATGACATTTGTGTAAGAGTCAGAAGATTTTGGGAGTCAGTTCTCTCCTTCCACCTTGAGTTTCTAGGGGCAAAGTCTAATTTAGCTTTTCTCCATGAGCACTCTCACCTGCTGGCATATTTACTACTGATCATTTTACAAAGCTGCATTTTATTTTTCCAGCAATATGTAAGTTACATTTTGTTATTAAATATATTTGTATGATTATTTTGTTTCTAGTATTTTATGAACTCACTTTTTTTAAAAGAATCAGCTCATGTGTATATAGCTTTTGCTGAGCACTAGTTTCTGCAAGTAGGGTTATTAGATAATATGGGAATTTAATAATTGTGTTAGTGTCAAATTCACATTTAAGTAAAAGTGAGTTCATTTTGGTCCCAGAAGCAATGTGTAAGAGCACTGGTTTTCTCATAGTCTGGGCAATTCTAGAGAGTCAGACATTTTTCTTTCTATCTGTCAGGAAATATGATTAGTAATTTCTAATGTAATTTTTAGGTTTTTATTTATGTTTGTGTATAAGTGTGTCTTGGTGTTCAGGTGTAGTCTCTTTTATGGAGAATTATCTGTTAGTATCATCTACATTTTTTATTATTTCCTTCTAGCCTTAATAATTGTTTATATATAATATGTGATATTTTTAAAAATAATTTCTACAAATTCATCAGTTGTCATTGATTTTGCCTCATAATTCTATGCACTTTTAATTTTTATATAGATTATATAGATTTTTATATAGATTATTTTTAATTGATTTTTGATCTAGAATGATCTGAGTGCTAGAGCCGAAGAATAGATTGGTACTTCTGAACTTCAGCAGCATAAAATGAACTAGAACAAAATAATACACACACACACACACATACTGGGCAGGCAACTAACAACAACAAAGTCTATTACAGAAAACTGTCTGGAAGTTTCTTTTATCCTATCATCCCCATACCCATTTACATCTGTATGTTTTTCTATATTTTAAGATATGCATTCCTAACCTTGAATTTATGTCAACTGGCATCATAGTATTGTCACAGATGTGCAGAGATTCATCAATACTTGAACAATACTTCAGCCAGGAAAGAAACCAACCATAATTTTTGTTGATAATTTATTACTTGATCTGCTAAAAACACAGCCAATGAAGTGAATCATCTTTACTTTGCTTTTGCTGTTTGTGAATTCTAAATGTTCTGAATCAACCAGGCTTATTTTGAATTTCTCCCATGTTTGTTTTAAAATCATATGCCCTATAGGATAGAAAATAGTGCATTAATTTGATATCTGGATGTGGAAAGAAGCACAAAACTCATGCTGGCTAATGCACCCTGAAAACCCTGTCTCCGTGTGAGGTTACACTGAGCTTTCAGTGTCTAGACTTTTTAGCATGATTTCTCTCTCATCATCCCCAGAAAATAAGGCTATGTCCTGACCTGCAGGGATTAAGCAAAAGGGTTCTTGAGGGAAGGGAGCTACAACTACAAATGGAGGAACAACAATATGAACTAACCAGTACCCCCAGAGCTCGTGTCTCTAGCTGCATATGTAGCAGAAGATGGCCTAGTGGGCCATCATTGGGAGGAGAGGCCCCTAGTCTTGCAAAGATTATATACACCAGTACAGGGGAATGCCAGGGCCAGGAAGAGAGAGTGGGTGGGCTGGGGAGCAGGGCTGGGGGGAAAGTATTGGGGACTTTCAGGATAGCATTTGAAATGTAAATGAAGAAAATATCTAATAATAAAAAGAACATATTATATATATATATGTATACATATACATATACATATACATATATATATATTAAAGACACTAAGGAAGAAGGCAAGACAAAAATTCTCTTCAAGCCTCATTTATTTAGGGGAAAAAAGGAGTTTTTAAAGCTGAAAACCCCAAATGGAATTTGCTCAGATACATAGGCCAAACCAGTGGCACTAGGCAATACATTAACATCAAAGAAATGTTCCCATTGTAAAAAGGTCCAGAAAGGAGTGTCCTCATTGTGAAGGGAAAGGAATGCTCTCAAGTCAATTAGGAAATGGAAGCAAGATAGTGGAAGAAGTTAAAAAGTATTAGATAATGGCCCAGGGGCTTATGGTCCCCAACAAGTCTGCAAGAATAGAGCTATATGGAGTAAATGGGAATATGTGTGTAATAAATAAAGGCAAATAAGAAAGTAGTTGGTAGAAAATTCATAAGAATTAATATGCTCATCACAGTCAACTGAAATCAAAACACTAGAATGATATTTTACTTTACATCTTTTTACATCTCAGTAAAGAGAGAATGAAGCACATGAGTGAAGAATGGGATCAAGCTAATGTTTCTCATTGTTCAGTTTTCTATGAACTAAGTAATAACAAAATTCTGCACAAGGCAAGCATTTCTTATTTAATTCAGTGAAGTACTATATCAGTCTATTCTACTTTTCCAATTGTAGATTATCCATCTCTCTTCTTCCCATCAAGTAAGAAGAAATTAGTTAAAAAGCTAAAAATTTGAACTTCTTAAAGGGAAAAAATGTCAATTTTAGGTACATATTTCACATATGGTGCATATATTTATAGATTTTCTTCCTTTTAAAATGTAATGGGATAGTTAAATTTACTTCCTGGGGTGTATGGAATGAGACTGTTCCCTACAGACTCAGACATTTGAATACTTAGTCACCAGAGAGTATCACTAATTGAACAAATTAGGAAGTGTGACCTGGTTGGAGGAACTGTGTCACACTGTATCGCCTTTGAGGTTTCAAAAATATCATTCCAAGTCCAGAGTCTCTTTCTCTTTCTGTTGCCTCAGCTACTTCTCCAGCACCATGCATGCCTGAGTGCCACTGTGCTTCTTAAAATTTTGATTATAAACTCCAACCAAAGCAACCTACCAATAACCAACAACTCTCCCCACCTCTTGGGACTCTAACATTTTTATACCCTCTGCAGTGTCCTCAGAATTTCAAATGTCACACAATCATAGAAACTATCTGTAGCTGGCAAATCATAGCCCTGTACTAGGCAAATCATAGTCAGTTACTGTGGAGAATCTGAAGTGGCCTCATCCCATACCTGGTATTAAAAGAAAATATATTTTTATATTTCCATGTGTTTTAAAGAAACCAAAATTCTCATTGCATCGAGCACTAAGACACTTCCACTGTGGAGAGTATGATAACGATACACAGAATTTTTAACCAACCCTCACAAATGCAAGCAGCAGATAATATAGAACCAAGATTACACCTTGACTTTTCTGATTGCAAACTTAGGCAGTTGGACATCCTGAGCACTTCAGCTGTGCTGGTGTAGGCAGCCTGTGACCATTGCATTGGACAGTGCAGCCTGTAAAGCAGCTTGCATGCTTTGACTCTAGATCAGATATCTATGATCCTACTTAAGGTTTTCATAAGTGACATCAAACAGATATCTCCAACTTGCAATTTTCATTTCTAATGCTAGCTGATCTCTGCAGCCCAATCTGTAGATATACAAATGAAGTTTCCACTCATCTAATTTGCAAATATTGGAGTAATTCTCTGTATTTTTCTTTGTAGTATTCACTAAAGTATACCTGTGCTCTGATCACTTCACAGCATCATTTGTGATATCACTGGAGCCAGAATCGCCATCATACTCCAAGATGGCTGAAATCCTCTCCAGTCAGTTTTCAAGTAACTCTCTAAACTACTACCTTGGCCTCAGTATCCCAAAGTCACATAGTTACTATATATGTGATCATGCCACTCTTTTTCTTTCTATTGTCATTGTGGTCATTTCCCATTTCAGAATAAAGACCAAAAAGTTTTACATAGCCTTCAAGTCATGCATAGCCTCTAAACGTCTGTTCCTATAAGCTGCAGTCTACCTGGTTTTTGTTGTCTTTTTGAGCATTATGTAAGATCTCTTATTTAGACCTTGATTGCTGATGTAGATGAGTGTTATTTGAACATTGGCATCATCTTCTAATTTTTGTCTGAATGTATCATTTTCAATGATGAAAATACATATAATTTAGTATAGTCATGATAGATAAAATTAAAGACTTTACAACACAAAACAAGACTAAGAAGAATAGAACCTATTTACAGCAGACCAATAGCTCCATGCTATAGAAAAATCACACAAATTGATAATAATGGTCTCAATCCATAAACCATGGACAAATTTCAAGAGATTTTCCTAAGTTCATGCATTCAGTAAAAAATTTAGATGAAATGGATGGTGTTGTCTTACTGTTACCATTTTAAACCTTTTGTCATTGCTTTGACATGTCTCTTAGCTTCTTTCTCACTGTCCTCATTTCCCAACCCCCTGTCACATAATCCAACTCACTTATACAATCTCTCTTAATGATGTTATCTGTTCAGCTATTTACAAGTTTCATTCTTAGAAATAAATTTATTTATTATCCTTTGTTCTTTGCAAAGCCCATAAGCACATAAAACAATGTTCTCAAAGTCCTCTTTATTTCTTTCATTTATTTCAGACCTCTCTAACATCAGTTGGTAAGTGAGGAACTTTTTGTCAAGACTGGAAAGCACAGCATTATAGTCAAAATTGTGGTACATCTTGTGTCTTCTTACAGTCTTTCAATATGTCCATTGCTGACACAATCAAAACTCAGCTTTTAAGATGGGACATTGCCTTTTCATCTTCTGGTTCTCAATTTTAGCACTGTACCTGACCATCCTCCACAGTTACTTGTAGTTATACATAATAGTAGAAGTTACTAGAATACATAAGCATATGTATGTGTGTATAAATGCATCAATATGCACATATAACACAACATATAAAACATTCTGCCCATAAGGAATTCACCATCCTGACTGGCACACAGTCCAACTGCTATAGGAACTGCTACCTACCTATTTACTGTCTTATCTCTTAACTAAAATGTAAGTTCCATTAGGTGCTATATTATGCTTCAAAGAAGAAAACAGCATTTATGAAATCACTGATTATGGCTGTTTTAATTATAGGAAAAGCCAGAAACTCCAACCATTAAACAAAAGAAAATGTGTAAGATATAATAACGAACCATCAGAACAAAAAAGCCATCAACATAATAGTTTATGAAATTCACCAGAAATAGTTTTAACCATTAATTTGTGTCATTATTTTTAAACTAATCATAAGGCATAATTCTGCCTACACCTTAATTAACACTATTTGAATGTACAGTGTCTTTAAAGGATCACTGACATATTTTCTATGTAACTGAACTGGAGAACTCCATTTATTTTTCTATAGTCTTAGATTGTGTTCAAGATATTTGTATGATGATTAAAGATCCACAGAAAAAAGTCCCAGAAGATATGGGTACAGGGAAAAATTCCTGAATAGAACAGCAATGGCTTGTGCTGTAAGATCAAGAATCAATAAATGGGACCTCATAAAATTGCAAAGCTTCTGAAAAGCAAAAGACACCGTCAATAAGACAAAAAGGCCACCAACAGATTGGGAAAGGATCTTTACCTATCCCAAATCGGATAGGGGACTAATATCCAATATATATAAAGAACTCAAGAAGGTGGACTCCAGAAAATCAAATAACCCGATTAAAAAATGGGGCTCAGAGCTGAACAAAGAATTCTCACCTGAGGAATACCGAATGGCAGAGAAGCACCTGAAAAAATGTTCAACATCCTTAATCATCAGGGAAATGCAAATCAAAACAACCCTGAGATTCCACTTCACTCCAGTCAGAATGGCTAAGATCAAAAACTCAGGTGACAGCAGATGCTGGCAAGGATGTGGAGAAAGGGGAACACTCCTCCATTGTTGGTGGGATTGCAAGCTTGTACAACCACTCTGGAAATCAGTCTGGCGGCTCCTCAGAAAATTGGACATAGTACTACCGGAGGATCCTGCAGTACCTCTCCTGGGCATATATCCAGAAGATGTACCAACCGGTAAGAAGGACACATGCTCCACTATGTTCATAGCAGCCTTGTTTATAATAGCCAGAAGCTGGAAAGCACCCAGATGTCCCTCAACAGAGGAATGGATACAGAAAATGTGGTACATTTACACAATGGAATACTACTCAGCTATTAAAAAATGAATTTATGAAATTCCTGGGCAAATGGATGGACCTGGAGGGTATCATCCTGAGTAAAGTAACCCAATCACAAAAGAACTCAAATGATATGTACTCACACTGATAAGTGGATATTAGCCCAGAAACTTAGGATACCCAAGATATAAGATACAACTTGCCAAACACATGAAATTCAAGAAGAACAAAGACCAAAGTGTGGACACTTTACCCTTTCTTAGAAATGGGAACAAAACACCCATAGAAGGAGTTACAGAGACAAAATTTGGAGCTGTGACGAAAGGATGGACCATCTAGTGATTGCCATATGCGGGATCCATCCCATAATCAGCTTCCAAATGCTGACACCATTGCATACACTAGCAAGATTTTGCTGAAAGGACCCAAATATAGCTCTCTCTTATGAGACTATGCCGGGGCCTAGCAAACACAGAAGTGGATGATCACAGTCAGCTATTGGATGGGTCACACAGCCCCCAATGGAGGAGCTAGAGAAATTACCCAAGGAGCTAAAGGGAACTGCAACCCTATAGGTGGAACAACAATATGAACTAACCAGTACCCGGGAGCTCTTGTCTTTAGCTGCATATGTATCAAAAGATGGCCTAGTCGGCCATCACTGCAAAGAGAGGCCCATTGGACTTGCAAACTTTATATGCCCCAGTACAGGGGAACGCCAGGGCCAAAAAGGGGGAGTGGGTGGGTAGGAAATTGGGGGGGGTGGGTATGGGGGATCTTTGGGATAGCATTGAAAATGTAAACGAGGAAAATACCTAATTAAAAAAAAAAAGAAAAGAAAAAGAAAAAAGTCCCAGGAAAGAAATGTAAAACTGTACTTCATGAGTGTGAAAAATATCATTTTTTGTAATGATATAGTCTTCATTTATATATTGGGTCTGAAAACATTTATCAGGTCCTTCACAGGACAATGAACCAGGACATTGTCTTGCTCTCCAAAGCCACACATTCAATTATAGATTTAACTTGGTAATAGTCAAACTCTAGGGCACTTTCCAAAGCCAAGCAGGCCAGAGCAAGGAAAAATGAAATTTTGAAAATTGTGGTTATAAAATGGCTTCAATCTAGGAGAACTTAAGTACCTGTTTCATATTTATAAACTATTCTTTTAAAATATAGCTCTTTCCTTTGTTACTGGACAAAGAGTCTAGTACAGGAAAGACTTCAGAAGTGCTGAGTAGAAAGCTATTGGCTGAGTTTGTTTGGCCTCATGTCTGAATCTGTTTGGCCTCATGTTTGAGACTCGTGTCTGAGTCTCATGTCTTTGCTGCTACAGTCACCTCAGCTCTTCCCCAGGCCTCAAGCACAACTTGGCAAATTTCTTCTTTGGCAGCAGTACCATGGAGTAAGATCCAATATTCTGTCTAGAGAGGATAGGCACCCAGAATTAACTCTGTGTTCCTGACTTGTCATTTCTCTATACTAGCTTAAGAGAATTGAAACATTCTACTATTCTAGAGAATTGCTGAAAAATATTTGCTAAGGAATCCACTGTGTACAATGTCGTATGACTAATATTCATAATAAGTCAGTAGCAATAGACTATCATGTATCTTTCCAAAGCATTTCACAGTTTAGCAGAAAGCATGTCTCAGAAGGTCAGAAATGACATATTCTCATAAGTCCACTTTCTTTACTAAAGTAAATCATTCTGTGTAAATATACGCTGTCTCCGTATTGCTTACTTGGACTGTGCCTAAGGAACAAAAGAAAAAAATGCCACTTCAGCAGTTAGGATTCTGTTCACACTTGGTTCTATTCTCACCTGAGCTTTTCATAATTTGAGCAGGAGGTTCACAATAACACATATATATGTATACCGGCACAGCTAGATCTTGATTATTTTCTAAAAACACTTTTCTAAGAAAAATGTAGGTAATTTCATCCCTAGAAATAATTGAACTTCCATTTTGGTGAACTTTTAACACTCAACTCAAGTCTTTAGAGTACTTTATTATAGTTGGCCTTTTTTATGTCTGTAGAGATTAATATATTCTGTAAAGAATGGTTATGACCTCAAATACAGACAGAAATGTAGTATTCCATTGGTTTTATTTTCTCAGGCAAATACTTATAATTTTTCTACTAGGTATACTTTCTAGTCTTTTAGTTTTCTTTCACTTCTACTTTGCAATTCTTTTCCTAGACAAGAATGCAGTTTAAAAGTCATTGGCCCAAATCATAAAAGTCAGGTGTGGAGTGAGCTTTGACATATAGGTAATATGAAATCTTTGGCACTTACAAGTATCTGTGGCTTCAGTTTTCCTACTGCTGAATGGAAGTTGAGGACAGCTACATGTAGTGCTGAGGGTTTTGTGTGTGTGTGTGTGTGTGTGTGTGTGTGTGTGTGTGTGTGTGTGTGTGTGTGTGTGATTATCAGGGAGTATATGGAGCCTGTAATCCTTCTTGTAGATGTCAGGTTTTAGGAGTAGTAACAAAGACTTCCTAACTAACACAAAATGTCCATGATCAATGCCAAGAAACCCCATGCTTAGATATTACCTTCAAGGAAAGGGGGTCAAGTTGGCTTTCACCCACATTTGAGAGTATGTGACCTGTAGTAAACACCCAAATGGATCATTGTGAGGAAGTTACAAGGTCACTGGAGAACTAGCAGGACACTCAGTGTTTGTGGCACTGTGTCCCTTGCACTCCACTTTATCGACCATATAAAGTGCCAGCTTTCCATCAGGCCTGCTGTGGCCATTCACAGCAAGGTAAGACCCTGCCACACCAGCAATCTCCTGCCTGCCAAGTCTCTTTAAAGCACATCCAAAAGCTATAAACTATATTCTATCCCCTGTGATCCATTTTTGGAGCACAACTTTGCCTTCCTTCCAAGAGGCCTGTTGGCACCAGGGACAGCCAGGTAAGAGTCCCCAACACCAGTCCTTTGTGAAGTCCCTTTAAAGCATACTCAACATCAGTTAAATGTACCCTGTTCCCTATGCTCCATATTTTAGCACAAAACCCTGCCATATTTTGTGAGACCTGACAGGACAAGGGACAACCAGGTGAGATCCTTTCCCAAGCACTTGCCTGCCAAGACTTTTTAAAGCACAACTACATCCAGGTAAGACCCATCACCAAGCCCTTGTCCATGAAGTCCCCTTAAAACATGTACAAAAGCCTTAAAATAAATACCACTTCCTGGACTTCATTTTGTGACCCACATTCTGCCTACTTTTCTGGCGCCAAATCTGGTACTTGGGACTCCAAGCCATTCTGGTACTAGGAACACTAGAGTCAAGGTTAGTACCCCTAACACCAGAAACCATGAAAGCCATAAAATCCCAAGGAGAGACACCCTATTGGACCCCAATACTCAGTAGTCATTAAAATTCCAAGACCAGAAGATATAGAGAAAGCAGAAACCAAGTAAAAATAACATCAGAACAACAAACAAACAAACAAACAAACTCACCCATCCAAGAAGGATAAACTTAGAAATCAGCATCTAAACCTATAATACCATGAAACCCAGGTACTTAAAGGCCAGCATAAAACATATTCAGCAAGTGCCAGGGCAATATGTTACCATCAGAAGCCAAATTTCATATTACAGAAATCTCCAGATATTATAACACCAGTGAAGCACAATAAAATGACCTAAACCCAATCTTATAAAGATGATAGAGGCATTTAAAGAGGAAATGACTAAATCCCTTAAGGAAATCAAGGAAAATAAAATCAAATAAGTGTAGGAATTGAATAAAACTGTTCAAGACCTGAAAATGGAAATAGAAGCAATGAAGAAAACACAAACTGAAGGAATACTGGAGATGCAAAACTTAGGAAAGAAAACAGAAACTACAGATCACCAACAGAATCCAAAAGATGGAAGAATCTCAGAAGTTGAAGATACAATAGAAGAAGTTGATAAACCAGACAAAGAAAATGTTAAAACTAAAAAGTGTCTGACACAAAACATCTAAGAAATTTGGGACACTATGAAAAGACCAAACCTAAGAATATTAAAAACAGGAGATGAAGATTCCCAGCTAAAATGTCCATAAAGTATTTTCCACAAATATAAAAGAAAAATTCCCTAACCTAAACAAAGATATGCCTATAAATGTAGAAGAACCTTACAGAATACCATGTAGATTGGGAAAAAAAATTTCCTGCCACAAAACAAATCAAAAGCTATTGTCTAAAACAATGAATGAATATTAAAAGCTATAAGGGGGACAAGCCAAGTAACATATAAAGGCAGACCTATCAGAATTACGCACAAATTCTCAAAAAAGACACTAAAACCCATGAGGACCTGAGTAGATATCATGTAGTCTCTAAGACATTACAGATACCAGCCCAGACTACTATAGTAAGCAAATCTTTTAATCACAATAAGTGCAGAAAACAAAATACTCCATAAAAAAAAAAACAAATTTAATATAGATCCCAGAATTTAGACTTGTAGTAAATACTATAAGGAAAAGTTAAACCTAAGGAGGTTATTTACAACCACCAAGGAAAAATAGGAAATAAAAAATTTCACACAAGAAAAACAAAAGGAAGGGACACACACACATGCACACACACACACACACACACACACACACACACACACACACACACTCACATACTCACACACAAGCTACCACCACGAACCTCAAAACAACAGGAATAAAAAACCATTGATCATTAATATCTCTCAATGGACTCATTCCCTAGTGAAAGCAGACAGGCATTCAGAATGAATGCAAAACTAAGATTCATCATTCTGCTGCATACAAGAAACACACTTCAACATCGAAGATAGGCATTACCTCCACCATATAAAGAAAATGAAAGGAAAAACACATGATCACCTCATTTGATGCTGGAAAAGCCTCTTCGCAAAATTTATCACCCCTTCCTGTAGTCTCCCCTCCCCCAGCCTGAAACCTGCTTGCTCAGGGGTGGAGCTTCCTGCTCATTCATTCTGCCACACCCACTGCTGGAACCTGCTGCTTTGCTGTTCGGAGCCACACATGTGCTCACCTTTCTACTGGACCCGAGATTGTTCGGCAGGAATCAGGTCCCCTCCCCCTTCCTTCATAACTAGTGTCGCAACAATAAAATTTGAGCTTTGATCAGAATGAATTTGTCTTAGCTCCGTTTCTTCTTTCACCCCATCTAGATTCCTCTCTTACAGCTCGAGTGGCCATATCAGTCGAACCGTTCATGTTGCGAGCTGCTGGTGGCCACAACACCTTCCTAATAAAAGTCTTAGAGAGACCAGAAATAAAAGGCATATACCTAAATACAATAAAGGCAATATACTGCAAGCCAACAGCCAATATCAAATTAAATTGAATGAAAATTGATATAACTCCACTAAAGTTGGGGAAAATACAAGGCTGTTCTCTCTGTGTCTATTAAATATGGCAGTTGATGTTTTTGGTAAAGCAGTAAGACAACTAAAGGAGATCAATGAGATACAAATTGGAAAGAAATAAATCAACATATCAATATTTGCAAATTATATAATATGTAGTCATGCTATACAGAAAGAAATGGATGATTTTTTAAATTCCTAATGATGGTTCTATAAGAATTTATAAACTTATAGTAGTAATTAGTAAGCCCTTTATAATAAGGGCTACAATTAGAGCTCTCTGTAATATAAAAGCTGCAATTAGAACTCTGCCAATCTTCACATGTCGTAAATTAATTGCACTGAGATAGAAAGCAGGCACAAAGATTTATAATTTAGGAATATATTTGTTTAGACCCTTAAACTACTAATTAAAGGCTATAAAAGAAATGAGTGGTTTATCATAGATGCAAGTACAGAAGATAAAATATTGCCTGGGTTTCTCCATATAAAACTTCAATATTAGCTTAGACATAAGAATTACAGGTTTAGCCAGGCATGGTGGTACACGCCTTTAATTTCAGCACTTGGAAGGCAGAGGCAGGCAGATTTCTGAGTTCGAGGCCAGCCTGGTCTACAAAGTGAGTTCCAGGACAGCCAGAGCTATACAGAGAAACACTGTTTCAAAAAAAAAAAAAAAAAACAAAAAAAAAGAGAGAATTAGACTTTCAATGAACTTGTGGGATTAATGACAGGTACTAACTGTCTAGCTAGATAGCTAGTCTTAATTGAAACACAGGTAATAAACATCCCTGTTGTAAACTCCTTATTCAATTTATGATTTGAATTTATGTTTGAACTTGTTGTGCGCTTTTCATAGTTGGAATAACATGTGATTATGTGTTCTGGGAAAGAACTAAAATTAGGAATGGTGACATTGACTGGAACCAGAAGAAGAATGGAGAGTAGAAGCAAAATAGAAGTTTCATAGAGATGATGAGCTGAGCAGATGAGGAGCAAAGGAGAGAGCAGAATTAAGGAGGCAGAAGAGCAGAATAAAAATATTACAGAGATTGAGAGTTGAGCAGAAGAGGAAAGACTAAAGAAGAGAGCCAAATTAGGAAGATATAGAAGGAGAATTATGTGGGCAGAAAGAGAACAGAGAAAATACAGAAGCATAACAGAAAAGAAGAAAAAGAGAAGAAAAATGAAGCAGGAGAGAGAGCAGAACTAGGCAAAATATAACAGGGGTTGAGGAGAGAAGAGCCTAGGAAGAGAAGGAGCTGCAGAGAGACAGGCAGGCTTTTCTCACAATGAGACAGGTTATTAAATTCATCTAACAATAAAAGTATAGAAGGTATTTCTTTCTCTATGCCAAAAAAGTTGAAGCTTATTTTCATTTAGATTAAGTGAGTTCTTTCTGTGCTGGTGCTTGGGCTTTGGCTCCATATGAATATGTAAGTATATGAATGCGTGTGTAAGTATACAACTATGAGACAAGTGACCAGACCCAACAAGAGTATATGAATGTATGTGTGCTTTTGTATACTTGATTGTATAAAAGTTTTTCCTTTTGCCAGCTTGAGTGACTCTCTTCTCTTGGAGTAATAAAAGTTTATTGCTTCAAACCTCCCTCCTACATGGCCAGTGAGAGGTGAGGTGAGGCTTTTGGACAAGAGAGAAAGCAATCCTAGCAATTAATCTTTTACTTAATTCCCTGCTCTTAAGCAACAGGTGTTAATTTGCCCAGAGGCCTGAAGCTTCTGGCTTCAGAGTAATTTAGTCAAGACAGATAAACTTTTTTTTTGTTTGTTTGTTTGTTTTGTTTTTTTTGTTTTATTGTTTTTTTTTTTTTTTTTTTTATAGAAAGCAGCCTTAATCCCTGCAAGACCAAATCTTGTCACCACCAATGGTCAACCCCCACTTGGCTCTCTCAGAGAGGATCCAGGCTGGGGCTTAGCTTCCAGCAAAGTAGATGGCAGGAAATAATCAATCTGAGGGCTGAAATTAATAAAATAGAAAGAAAAGGGAACACTACAAAGAATCAAACAACAGGCAGACTCTGATAACTAAACATTGCTGCCAAAATATTCAATAAAATACTTGAAAATAGAATACAAGTGCACATCAAAAGTATCATTCACCATGATCAAGTAGGCTTCCTCCTACAGTTACAGAGATGGTTCAAACCTGGAGAGATGGCTCACTGAGTAAAAACACTGGCTGTTACAGAAAACCCAGGTTTGATTCTCAGCATCTATAGGGTGACTCACAACCTATAACTACAGTTCGTTCTTCTGACATGCACATGGTGCACACATCTACATACAACCAAATGATGTATACACAGAGATGGTTCAATATATTAAAATCAGTAAATATATTCCATTATACAATCAGCACACCAAAAATCATCTACCGAGTTACAGAAAAGTCCTTTAACAAATTTTATACCCCTTTGTGAACAATATTCCTGAGAGACTAGAGATAAAAAGGCAAACTTCAACACAATAAAAACAAATTCATTGCCAACATTAAATTAAATGGAGAGAAACTCAAAGCAATTCCATTCAAGAATAAGACAGGAATGTGCACTCTCTCCATTCTATATAGTATTAGAAGTTTTAGCTAGAGCAATAAGACAACTGAAAGAGATAAGAGGATACAAATTGGAAAGGAAGAAGTCAGAATATCTTTTTGCAGATAATATAATAGTGTACATATGTAGCATTGAAAATATAACCAGAAAAATTCTAAAGTTGATAACCACTTTCAGTGAAGTGAGTAGGTACATGATTAACACCCACACCAAAATCAGTGATCCTTCTATATATAAATGACATGTAGATGAAAAAATCATATAAACAACACTGTTCATAAAAGTCTCAAATATTATTAAATATCTTGGGGTAACTTTAGTCAAGTAAGTGAAAGACTTGTATGATAAATTTGCCAAGAATATATCAAAAGATAAAAGATCTCCTATGTTCATGGATATATTCCTAATTATAGCCTGCTCAGTTATAAGGAAGAATAAACTAATTAGTTACCCTATAACCTAAAAAATGTACATACAAATTACATACACATACTGAACCCATGGCTTTTTAGCCTGCGGAGCTGATGTGACATGATAGCATTATCTTTGTTGCTATGTGAGCCTTGGGGATTCTTCTGACTCTTGTTAGAGCTAGGCAACAATATCATACAATAGGATAAGGCCAATAATGAATATGGAAGAGGAAGAAGGTAAGAAAAACATGAATGGGTTGAAGGCTATCTAGAAATGCACCTACCATCAATAAGCCTATGATTTTATCAAAATGGAAGCTTATTTTGACAGATGCTTCTTTAAAGCATATCTGTCCAAAAGTCATCCCGATGCACTTGAGAGGAGGTATGGAAGACTTTCAAAGGACAATATGCCTAAAAATCACAACATTTAACTGTCATGATTAATTATATTATAAAATAACACCTCTGAAATATGGGATTGTACTACAGTTTCCCTTTTTGATATTTCTAATATGATCACAAAGTTAAAAGATTTTTCTAGTAACCTATAAAATCTGGGGTAACCCCATGTATACATGTTTACTGGTAAGAATCATTCCCACTTTCATTTATTAACTCATGCTACCTGCAGGTTATGTTTTTCTCCACTCAGTTAAACAGAAACTCACATCCACTGAAACCCAAACACAGGTAAGCTGTCACAAGGCATATTAAATGTGTGAATTATGGAGACAGCCTGCCTGGGTTGGAATCCCAGCTCTTTCACTGGCATGTGGCCTTCAATAAATTACTTAAATTTCCCTAAGCTTTATGTGCTGAACCTAAAAAAACCCAGTCCACAAGATTCAGCATATTTCTCTGCATGTCTTCATGTGAATTTTTGTTATCATTCTTTGTACATTATCATTACGTGCAGACATGTATATTCCCTATCAATGCAGCAATCCTGTTTGATCACCAGACTCTTTTCAAAGTATCTACATCAAAGACAAGAAGGCTTTTAAGTAGGGTTCCTCATATTATGAAAGAGAAATTAAGAGTTATCTAGAATTTTTAAAATGGATACTATTTAGAGCTAGGGTGAAAAAAATATAAAATATTTCAGAAGCAGCTAAAATGTTGTTTTGCATATACTATGAAAAAAATTTCAGTCAGAACCTAGAGATATCAGTCAGACATTCTAACACATTCAATAAATTAGAAAGCCATTGAAATTATCTGGAACACTGAGATCATTTGAAAGAAAAAATACAACACACACACACACACACACACACACACACACACAGACACACAGACACACAGACACACACACACAATTGGTCCCATGTTCACCCTACAGGACTGCAAGGGAGATGAAATTGGAGTCATTTATGGGGATTGTGCAATGGATTAAAAACTCAATGGTTATAAACATTTTGAAAACTATTCCCTTATGATCAGTCAGCACTTTTAGGAAAAAACACTTAATTTTTCCAGCTCACTGTGGAAACCTTGATGTTTTTCTGTGATTATCTTTTTCAAAGCTCTTGGATTGGAAAACCT
Organism: Mus musculus; assembly: GCF_000001635.26. Classification (NCBI taxonomy): domain Eukaryota; kingdom Metazoa; phylum Chordata; class Mammalia; order Rodentia; family Muridae; genus Mus; species Mus musculus. The sequence continues at coordinate 28,305,022 of NC_000077.6, read as the reverse complement.
CCTATTATTGTGAAACATGTAAAAGTATTAGCTTGGCTTTGGCACTGTGCAAATTTGATCTCAACTAGGTGTGCTGCCCTAACCCCTATGGTTTATGGGTTTTTGGTATTTTGCACAGCATGATTATTGCTTTGCTTTCTTTTATAATTATGTTTGCTATATTGTGATTTTAAAGTTTATTGAGCAAAATTATACATAAAACTAAACATTATTCATCCATCCTTCAGGAGAAACAAAAGACAGAATATCAAAGAACTTGGTATTCCTGTACACCCTAAAAGAGGTAACAAAAATGTCCAAAGCAAACTATTTTGGCCTTTTTGTAAATGAGAAGCTTAATGTATAGGTATTTTTCCAGTGTCCTGGGGCTTTAACAGGCTTCCACATTCTTTATATTTAATTGCAGGTGCTGGCCATAATTTTCTGATTGGAGAAGCAGTAAAAGACTAGTAGAATAAAAATACCAGAACATAAAACATAACCACTAAGCAATTTAGGAAGAGTTTTAGGTTATTTGATCCTGTCAGATTATTTGATTATACTTCTAACTCCTGAAGAAAGTTCTTAATATTATAATTTGGTATATCTTCCAAAAATAACAACAATAACAAAAATACTTGTGAATAAAAAAATAGAGTTCTCTCTTGAGGCATATCAATGAGATATAATATATATTATATGTAATAGGATATATATTTAGCTTCATAAGAAGCTAAGCATTTGTCATACTCAGAAAATAATTGATGCTATTATCTAATCTACCTAAACCTTTACTGTTTAGATATATACCATTTATATATTTAGGTAATATCAAATTTTACATTTGCATAATAATTTATGACATTTTATATAATATATAATTATCACATCTAATCATATTAATACAATTATATAAATTATTTAGATAATGTATTTAAACCATAAAAATATCTCATGTAGAATATATATGTATATATATATATATTCTAGTTCCTTTAATAACTTATTGCCTTAAAATATTTCTTTAATGACTTCCACTTTTTAAATTAAAATATTATTTACAGTGACTAAATAAAGTCAATGTATCCTTAGATTTGCTACTTCCTTTTTAAATACAGTAAATATTGCAATTTGAGGGAGGCAGTATTCCAGCTGTTTCGTTTCTGTGGCCCCTGGTAGATGTAAAATCTCCTTTTTTTCAGTCAGTACTCCTCCACACCCCCACCTTCAATGCTTCAATCAGATTCCCATGAGATCAGACAAAGGATCTGAACCAGAAAACTGTGCAGTTGTTATTAAAGCTTTTGTCCTAATGTTCAATTGCTCTCTTCTCACTAAGGCTGAACAGCAGAGTCCTGAAATGACAAGTCAGGCAAGAATCCTTTAGACCAACAACAGGCAAGCAGTTTCTTTACTATCCGTTGACATGAGCAATTCTTACCCATATCTGTCCCTAAATGTCCCATCAAGCAAAACATTGTTTTAAATCTATATTTACAGATGCTGAAAAACAAATTTTATAGAAGACAAATAAAAAAAGAAAAGAAAAGAAATAAGGAGTAGATGCAGAGGAAAGAAAAAGAAAAGGGGGCAAGGCAAGAAATAGGAGGGAGGAATGGATGATTTGAAGGAGAGAATGAAAGGGAGGAGAAAAGGAGAGGAAAGAAGGAAGGGGAGGCAGGCAGGCAGGCAGGAAGGAAAGAACAAAAGAATGTTGGTTGATAGATTAAGCAGTGGGTGCAAGGAGGGAAAAAAAGCTTTTTTTTCCCATCTTTTCACTAAGACTCCTTTCAGTCAGTGGCCCCTAGTAAGTACTGTTTTCAGACCTTGACTTTAGATGCAACCTTTACATGCCTATAGCAACAGTTCTCATCATGTGGGTTGCAACTCATTTTAGGGTCACATATCAAGTATCTTGCAAATAATATATTTACATTAAAATTCATAACATTAGCAAAATTACAGTAATGAAGTAGCAGCAACATACTTTTATGGTTGGCTGTCACTAGAACATTACAAATGCTGAGAACCACTGGCCTATAGCCTTTAATTCTGATGTCTCAACTTCTTAGATAGTGTAAGTTGTAAGATTTCAATTTCTGAAAGTTTCTGTGACTTACACCAGCTGAGAATAATTTTAGAACATGTCCAGCTTCTTTCTATTTTAGTTTTTTGTTCGTCTGTTTTGCATTTTTGGCTTTGTTTTGTTTTTTTGTTTTGTTTTGTTTTATTTTGTTTTTGTTTTAATCCTCTATGAAGCAGGACAGCAAAAGTAACATACAAAGTCATTAGGAGAAATCAATAAAATTATGTGAGTGTATCCTATGGGAACTTGATTTTTGATAAAGAAGCCAAACCATGCAATGGAAAAAAGAAAGCATCTTCAACAAATGTTGCTTGTCTAGCTGGATGTCTAAAAGTAGAAGAATGCAAATAGATTCATGTTTATCACCTTCAACAAAACTCAAGTCCAAGTGGTACAAGAATCTCAACATAAAACTAGATACTGTTCATATTTTTGTTCCACCTATAGGGTTGCAGACCTTTTCAGCTCCTTGGATACTTTCTTTCGTTCCTCCATTGGGGGTCCTGTGTTCCATCCAATAGATGACTGTGAGCATCCACTTCTGCATTTGCCAGGCACTGGCATAGCCTCACACAAGACAGCTATATCAGGGTCCCTTCAGCAAAATTTTGCTGGCATATTCAATAGTGTCTGGGTTTGGTGGCTGATTATGGGATGAATCCCCGGTTGGGGTAGTAGTCAATGGATGGGCCATCCTTTCATCTTAGCTCCAAACTTTGTCTCTGTAACTCCTTCCATGGGTACTAACAAGTACCCCCAGAGCTCATGTCTCTAGCTGCATATGTAGCAGAAGATGGCCTAGTTGGCCATCATTGAGAGAGGCCCCTAGGTCTTGCAAACTTTATATGCCCCAGTACAGGGTAACACCAGGTCCAAGAAGTGGGAGTGGGTGGGGAGGGGAGCAGCGTGGGTGGAGGGTATAGGGAACTTTCAGGATAGCTTTTGAAATGTAAATAAAGAAAATATCTAATTAAAAAAAACTAGATACAGTAAATCTCTTAGAAGAGAGAATGGGAAATAGCCTTGTGTGCACTGGTGGTGGAGACAATTTACTGAACAAAGCAACAGTGGTTCAGGCTCTAAGATCAAAAATTAATAAATGGAACCTTATGAAACTGTCTTTGTAATGCAAAGGACACTATCAATAGGACACAGTGGCAGCCTTCAGATTGGGAATGGATTTTTCACCAACCCTACATCTGACAGAGGGCTAATTGTAGGTCTGTGAAAGGTAGCCTTGTTCCTGATTCAGCTAAAGATCAAAACTCCCATGATCCTAAAGGAATGGCAGGCATTTTGACTGGTACCCAGACATTAGGCTCCTGACATGAGGCTGCAATCCTCCATAGATTTGTGGCCATCAGTCATCTAAGGGCAATGTTACATGCCCCTCCACATGTAGAGGACATGACTACAGGGCACACAGGCTCAAGACAGATCTCCATTTTAATGAGGTACCTAAAGGCCTGAAGAATCTTAGCCAGTTCAGCCTTCCTTCTCAGACACTCCTCCCTGCAAAAGGTATTTAACCTCAGGCCCATCCTGACAAGTGGGGAACAGTTTTACTCATCCACTTTCTGCCATGACAATAAATGCCTTAAAACTTTGGATTTCCTCTTTTCATTGGGATCCCCCATGAGGAACAATGGAGAAGGCTTTCACCTAAAGAGCCAGCCATCTAACCTCCTGGAGAAGGCTTCTCTATTCTCCCAGCTGAGACCAAGGCCAAGCCAAGCCAAGCCAGCAACCACCAAGCCAAGGACTATCCCCATGGGATCAAGCCGAAGCTCCTCTTTCTACCCCCATCAGCCCCAGGCTAGATCCACATAGCCCCTGGCCTCCTTGAAGGTCCAGGTACCCCCAAGCCAGCTCTGGCTGTCCCTGAGACCTCAGACTGCACTCCCCCACCCCTGGAGTTGTGTCAACGGCATGGAGTAAGTGCAGTAAAAATTCCTGTCTTGTCTTCCTGAGTGGCTGAGCCCTGTGGTGGAGCGGATGCAGGACCCTGTTAACCCTACAGCTAATATCCAAAATTTATAAAGAACTCTAGAAGTTAAATGCTAACAACCTAAATATCCCAATTAAAATATGGGGTACAGATTAAGCAGAGAATTCTCAGTAAAGGACTCTTGAATGGCCAAGAAATACTTGAAATGATCAATGTCCCTCATTATCAGAAAAATGCAAATCAAAACAACTATGAGGTTCAGTTTTACACCTGTGAGAGTGGCTAAGATCAAAGACTCAAGAAATCCCATGCTGGCAAGTATATGGAGCAAGGGAAACACTCCTCCATTGCTCATGGGAATGCTAACTTGTATAACCACTTTGGGAATCAATTTGGCAGTTTCAAAGAAAACTGGGAATAGTTCTACTTCAAGACCAGCTATACCACTCCTGGGTATATACCCAAAAGATGCTCCAACATTCCATAAAAACACTTGCTCAACTATGATAATAGCAGCTTTCTTCATAATAGCCAGAAACTGGAAACAATCTAGATGTCCTTCAACTGAAGAATGGATAAAGAAAATGTGATACATCTATAACAATAGAATACTATTCAGCTATTAAAAACAAAGACATAATTAATTTTGCAGGCAAATGGATGGAACTTAAGAATATCACCCTGAGCCCTGTAGCCCAGAGCCCACAGACATAAATGGTATGTACTAACTTGTAAGTGGAATTTAGCCATAAAATATAAGATACTCATGCTATACGCCACAGACCAAAAAAGCTAAACGTGAAGGAAGGCTCAAGGGAGGATGCTTGGATCTCAATTAGAATGGGGAATAAAATAGTCATAAGAGGCAGACTGAGGAAGGGAATGGGGTAGCAGAGGGCATAGGGAGGGGAATGGGGGGAAGGGATCAGGATAAGGTATGTGGAGGGACAGGAAAGATGACCAGATGGCCATGAGAATGAATGAAACTCTGCAACTTATGGGGTTGGGGAGTGGGGGGCGTCTCTAGGACAAGACAGAGACCTAGGATGGGGGAGGTGTCCCAAACTCAATCTGACAACCAGTATTGGAGATATGGAACATGAAGTTACCACCTACTAACATGGCTGTCTTCTGAGAGGCTCCACCCAGCAGCTGACTCAAATGGATACAGACACCCACAGCCCAACAATAGATAGAGATCTGCAACTCTTATGGTAGAACAGAAGGAAGGATTGCTGGGCTGGAAGGAGAAAGGAACTCCAAAGGAAGAGAGTAAACTAACCTGAATCACGAGGCTACTGAACAACTACTATAAGGTCTATTCTGAAAGTTGTTGCCTGTAAGTGGGATATGTTCTAGTAGCTGGACTGCTTTGTCTGGCCTCATGGGAAGAGGAAGCACCTAGCCTCACAGAGCCTTGATGTGCCAGGGTTGGGGGATACCCAAGAGGACCCCTACCTACTCAAATGAGAAGGGTAGGGGGTATTGGGGTAAGGATGTGGGAGAGGGTGACTGGAAGGGGAGCAGTGAACAAGCTGTAAAGTGAATAAGTACAAGAAGAATTATGTGGAGGAAGGTAGTTATCATGGCAAATGCTTAAAGGCAGTTAACACCTGATTGATCTGGTGCTAGAGATGAATATGTTCTGAAATATATGTTTAATTTGTATTTTATTTTTTATACCTTCCCCAAATACACACATGGCACAAACTCCCAGAGCCCACCTCACTACTATGGTTTATTTAGCTTATGAGCTTACTTGTTACCAATGATTGCTGTCATTCTTTCTTTTAGGTTTTGCTCTCTATATGTTGTATTTTTGGGGACTTTCTGCATTATAACTAATTTTATGTCTTTTCCCTAGAAAATTACGTTGAAACTTGCTATTTCTTCTGCTTTGCGGAAAGTAACTGCCTAGCCACTATTTGGGTGTCTTCCTTATGCCCTGGAGATTGTGTTAAACTCAGATTAGCAAAAGCTAGGAATTTCTAAATGAGCACATGCCTCCAGAAATCTTCTTGGGGTATATGTGAGTAAGCAAACTCAAAACAGTGTAATTGGTACAGGGTAAACAGAGACAATTGACTAACTCTGACTGCCCAGGAGAGTTATTTACAGATTTAGGCATCTTGTTAAAATATTCTTAGAGCTCATTGAAAATGTGGTTTAAAGAGAGAAGTTGTGGCCATCTTCAGCTCCAGACAGCCGGCCACCTTCCTGGTGAGAGCACGGGGGTCTGCCCGGCCTGAGAGGTTTGTGTCACAGGCGCCGGCGGGAGCCTTCTTGGCTCCGGGACTCCGCAGAGGGCAGGCTGCACGGGTGACCGTGTGGAATACAGAGGACAGCCGTTTCCGTTTCTGGGACGGGCGAGAGTCACAGAGATCTGGGGCAGCGCCATCTTCGGCTCCAGACAACCGGCCACCTTCCTGGCCAAAGCAACACAGCTTCTGGGAAAGATCCTGTTTTGGGCCTTCACCTTCAGCCAGGAGGAGGTCCAAACACCAGATAACTGTACACCTTCCCCGAAAGAGGAGAGCTTGCCTGCAGAGACTGCTCTGACCACTGAAACTCAGAGGAGAGAGCTTGTCTCCCACGCCTGCTGATTGAGGGTAACAAAATCAACAGAGGAACAATCTCTTAACAAAGACAACTATAACAACTAACTCCAGAGATTGCCAGATGGCGAAAGGTAAACGAAAGAATCCTACTAACAGAAACCAGGACCACTCACCATCATCAGAACCCAGAACGCCCACTTCGCCCAGTCCAGGACACCCTAACACACCTGAAAAGGTAGACCTGGATTTAAAAGCATATCTCATGATGATGGTAGAGGACATAAAGAAGGAATTCAATAACTCACTTAAAGAGATACAGGAGAACACTGCTAAAGAGTTACAAGTCCTTAAAGAAAAACAGGAAAACACTGCTAAAGAGTTACAAGTCCTTAAAGAAAAACAGGAAAACACAACCAAACAGGTAGAAGTCCTTATAGAAAAACAGGAAAACACATCCCAACAGGTGATGGAAATGAACAAAACCATACTAGAGCTAAAAAGGGAAGTAGACACAATAAAGAAAACACAAAGTGAGGCAACGCTGGAGATAGAAACCCTAGGAAAGAAATCTGGAACCATAGATGCCAGCATCAGCAACAGAATACAAGAGATGGAAGAGAGAATCTCAGGTGCAGAAGACTCCATAGAGAACATCGGCACAACAATCAAAGAAAATGGAAAATGCAAAAAGATCCTAACTAAAAACATCCAGGAAATCCAGGACACAATGAGAAGACCAAACGTACGGATAATAGGAGTGGATGAGAATGAAGATTTTCAACTCAAAGGACCAGCAAACATCTTCAACAAAATTATTGAAGAAAACTTCCCAAATCTAAAGAAAGAGATGCCCATGAATTTACAAGAAGCCTACAGAACTCCAAATAGACTGGACCAGAAAAGAAATTCCTCCCGACACATAATAATCAGAACATCAAATGCACTAAATAAAGATAGAATACTAAAAGCAGTAAGGGAAAAAGGTCAAGTAACATATAAAGGCAAGCCTATCAGAATTACACCAGATTTTTCACCAGAGACTATGAAAGCCAGAAGAGCCTGGACAGATGTTATACAGACACTAAGAGAACACAAATGCCAGCCCAGGCTACTATACCCAGCCAAACTCTCAATTACCATAGATGGAGAAACCAAAGTATTCCACGACAAAACTAAATTCACCCATTATCTCTCCACGAATCCAGCCCTTCAAAGGATAATAACAGAAAAAAACCAATACAAGAACGGGAACTACGCCCTAGAAAAAACAAGAAGATAATCCCTCAACAAACCTAAAAGAAGACAGCCACAAGAACAGAATGCCAACTTTAACAACAAAAATAACAGGAAGCAACAATTACCTTTCCTTAATATCTCTTAAGATCAATGGACTCAATTCCCCAATAAAAAGACATAGACTAACAGACTGGCTACACAAACAGGACCCAACATTCTGCTGCTTACAGGAAACCCATCTCAGGGAAAAAGACAGACACTACCTCAGAGTGAAAGGCTGGAAAACAATTTTCCAAGCAAATGGTCTGAAGAAACAGGCTGGAGTAGCCATTCTAATATCGGATAAAATCGACTTCCAACCCAAAGTTATCAAAAAAGACAAGGAGGGACACTTCATACTCATCAAAGGTAAAATCCTCCAAGAGGAACTCTCAATTCTGAATATCTACGCTCCAAATGCAAGGGCAGCCACATTCATTAAAGAAACTTTAGTAAAGCTCAAAGCACACATTGCACCTCACACAATAATAGTGGGAGACTTCAACACACCACTTTCATCAATGGACAGATCATGGAAACAGAAACTAAACAGGGACACAGTGAAACTAACAGAAGTTATGAAACAAATGGACCTGACAGATATCTACAGAATATTTTATCCTAAAACAAAAGGATATACCTTCTTCTCAGCACCTCACGGGACCTTCTCCAAAATTGACCATATAATTGGTCACAAAACAGGCCTCAACAGATACAAAAATATTGAAATTGTCCAATGTATCCTATCAGACCACCATGCACTAAGACTGATCTTCAATAACAACATAAATAATGGAAAGCCAACATTCAAGTGGAAACTGAACAACACTCTTCTCAATGATACCTTGGTCAAGGAAGGAATAAAGAAAGAAATTAAAGACTTTTTAGAGTTTAATGAAAATGAAGCCACAACGTACCCAAACCTTTGGGACACAATGAAAGCATTTCTAAGAGGGAAACTCATAGCTCTGAGTACCTCCAAAAAGAAACAGGAGAGAGCACATACTAGCAGCTTGACAACACATCTAAAAGCTCTAGAAAAAAAGGAAGCAAATTCACCCAAGAGGAATAGACGGCAGGAAATAATCAAACTCAGGGGTGAAATTAACCAAGTGGAAACAAGAAGAACTATTCAAAGAATTAACCAAACGAGGAGTTGGTTCTTTGAGAAAATCAACAAGATAGATAAACCCTTAGCTAGACTCACTAAAGGGCAAAGGGACAAAATCCTAATTAACAAAATCAGAAATGAAAAGGGAGACATAACAACAGATCCTGAAGAAATCCAAAACACCATCAGATCCTTCTACAAAAGGCTATACTCAACAAAACTGGAAAACCTGGACGAAATGGACAAATTTCTGGAAAGATACCAGGTACCAAAGTTGAATCAGGATCAAGTTGACCTTCTAAACAGTCCCATATCCCCTAAAGAAATAGAAGCAGTTATTAATAGTCTCCCAGCCAAAAAAAGCCCAGGACCAGACGGGTTTAGTGCAGAGTTCTATCAGACCTTCAAAGAAGATCTAATTCCAGTTCTGCACAAACTATTTCACAAGATAGAAGTAGAAGGTACTCTACCCAATTCATTTTATGAAGCCACTATTACTCTGATACCTAAACCACAGAAAGATCCAACAAAGATAGAGAACTTCAGACCAATTTCTCTTATGAATATCGATGCAAAAATCCTCAATAAAATTCTCACTAACCGAATCCAAGAACACATTAAAGCAATCATTCATCCTGACCAAGTAGGTTTTATTCCAGGGATGCAGGGATGGTTTAATATACGAAAATCCATCAATGTAATCCATTATATAAACAAACTCAAAGACAAAAACCACATGATCATCTCGTTAGATGCAAAAAAAGCATTTGACAAGATCCAACACCCATTCATGATAAAAGTTCTGGAAAGATCAGGAATTCAAGGCCCATACCTAAACATGATAAAAGCAATCTACAGCAAACCAGTAGCCAACATCAAAGTAAATGGAGAGAAGCTGGAAGCAATCCCACTAAAATCAGGGACTAGAGAAGGCTGCCCACTTTCTCCCTACCTTTTCAACATAGTACTTGAAGTATTAGCCAGAGCAATTCGACAACAAAAGGAGATCAAGGGGATACAAATTGGAAAACAGGATGTCAAAATATCACTTTTTGCAGATGATATGATAGTATATATAAGTGACCCCAAAAATTCCACCAGAGAACTCCTAAAACTGATAAACAGCTTCGGTGAAGTAGCTGGATATAAAATAAACTCAAACAAGTCAATGGCCTTTCTCTATACAAAGAATAAACAGGCTGAGAAAGAAATTAGGGAAACAACACCCTTGTCAATAGTCACAAATAATATAAAATATCTCGGCGTGACTCTAACTAAGGAAGTGAAAGATCTGTATGATAAAAACTTCAAGTCTCTGAAGAAAGAAATTAAAGAAGATCTCAGAAGATGGAAGAATCTCCCATGCTCATGGATTGGCAGGATCAACATTGTAAAAATGGCTATCTTGCCAAAAGCAATCTACAGATTCAATGCAATCCCCATCAAAATTCCAACTCAATTCTTCAACGAATTAGAAGCAGCAATTTGCAAATTCATCTGGAATAACAAAAAACCTAGGATAGCAAAAACTCTTCTCAAGGATAAAAGAACCTCTGGTGGAATCACCATGCCTGACCTAAAACTTTACTACAGAGCAATTGTGATAAAAACTGCATGGTACTGGTATAGAGACAGACAAGTAGACCAATGGAATAGAATTGAAGACCCAGAAATGAACCCACACACCTATGGTCACTTGATCTTCGACAAGGGAGCTAAAACCATCCAGTGGAAGAAAGACAGCATTTTCAACAATTGGTGCTGGCACAACTGGTTGTTATCATGTAGAAGAATGCGAATCGATCCATACTTATCTCCTTGTACTAAGGTCAAATCTAAGTGGATCAAGGAACTTCACTTAAAACCAGAGACACTGAAACTTATAAAGGAGAAAGTGGGGAAAAGCCTTGAAGATATGGGCACAGGGGAAAAAAATCCTGAACAGAACAGCAATGGCTTGTGCTGTAAGATCGAGAATTGACAAATGGGACCTAATGAAACTCCAAAGTTTCTGCAAGGCAAAAGACACCGTCAATAAGACAAAAAGACCACCAACAGATTGGGAAAGGATTTTTACCTATCCTAAATCAGATAGGGGACTAATATCCAACATATATAAAGAACTCAAGAAGGTGGACTTCAGAAAATCAAATAACCCCATTAAAAAATGGGGCTCAGAACTGAACAAAGAATTCTCACCTGAGGAATACCGAATGGCAGAGAAGCACCTGAAAAAATGTTCAACATCCTTAATCATCAGGGAAATGCAAATCAAAACAACCCTGAGATTCCACCTCACACCAGTCAGAATGGCTAAGATCAAAAATTCAGGTGACAGCAGATGCTGGCGTGGATGTGGAGAAAGAGGAACACTCCTCCATTGTTGGTGGGATTGCAGGCTTGTACAACCACTCTGGAAATCAGTCTGGCGGTTCCTCAGAAAACTGGATATAGTACTACCGGAGGATCCAGCAATACCTCTCCTGGGCATATATCCAGAAGATGCCCCAACTGGTAAGAAGGACACATGCTCCACTATTTTCATAGCAGCCTTATTTATAATAGCCAGAAGCTGGAAGGAACCCAGATGCCCCTCAACAGAGGAATGGATACAGAAAATGTGGTACATCTACACAATGGAGTACTATACAGCTATTAAAAAGAATGAATTTATGAAATTCCTAGCCAAATGGATGGAGCTGGAGGGCATCATCCTGAGTGAGGTAACACATTCACAAAGGAACTCACACAATATGTACTCACTGATAAGTGGATATTAGCCCAAAACCTAGGATATCCAAGATATAAGATACAATTTCCTAAACACATGAAACTCAAGAAAAATGAAGACTGAAGTGTGGACACTATGCCCCTCCTTTGAAGTGGGAACAAAACACCCTTGGAAGGAGGTACAGAGACAAAGTTTGGAGCTGAGATAAAAAGATGGACCATGTAGAGACTGCCATATCCGGGGATCCATCCCATAATCAGCTTCCAAATGCTGACACCATTGCATACACTAGCAAGATTATGCTGAAAGGACCCTGATATAGCTGTCTCTTGTCAGAGTATGCCTGGGCCTAACAAACATAGAAGTGGATGCTCACAGTCGGCTATTGAATGAATCACATGGCCCCCAATGAAGGAGCTAGAGAAATTACCCAAGAAGCTAAAGGGATCTGCAACCCTATAGGTGGAACAACATTATGAACTAACCAGTACCCCGGAGCTCTTGACTCTAGCTGCATATGTATCAAAAGATGGCCTAGGCGGCCATCACTGGAAAGAGAGGCCCATTGGACACGCAAACTTTATATGCCCCAGTACAGGGGAACGCCAGGGCCAAAAAAGGGGAGTTTGTGGGTAGGGGAGTGGGGGTGGGTGGCTATGGGGGACTTTTGGTATAGCATTGGAAATGTAAATGAGCTAAATACCTAATAAAAAATGGAAAAAAAAAAAGAGAGAAGTTGTATAAAGTCAAACCCCTGGAGGGATAGAACTCATTAAATAAGATAAATTTACAAAAAAAAATGACCTTTACTTTATAGTGTAGATGATAAAACAACTTAGTAAAAGAGGTTAGGTATTAGTATTAGTATTTACTATTTATAAAAATAGTAGTTCAGATCTTTTCTTTTGGTTTGGAGTAGTTTAAAAATTGAAGTTCTGTCATATAATAAATGTATTTGCGTTGAAAGAGACATTTTTAGATTATTTGAATTGGAGTTATAGGGATAATAATAAAACATGAAATTTGTTCTATTTGCACTTTCTAATTGTGACTGAACTTGCAACTCCATACTTGTAATGAAAATCAAGCACATGTCTAGAGACAACTTTATATAATTTGTAGTTATTTAGCAATCCTTAGTCTTTCTTTGTTCTGTGAAACTTGTATAAATAAAGAAGTATTTTGATTGCTGCCGAGTCATAGGCATAAATAAAGAAGTAATTTGATTGCTGGCCAGTCACAGCTGCATGATTTCCCTGATCACCATATCTGACTCACTCCTCCCTGACTTCTTATCTCTTCAAGGTCTACCATTTCACCAACCAAGGAGGGCCCCCAGCATTCAGCTCTGAGGAGTCTTTGGGTGGTGCTTAGCAACTTTGGTTATATGCATATATTCAGTAAAAGAACTTTTCTACATTTTTGTATACTGGTAATACCCTATCTAATAGAGTTAGAACTTTCTGAAAGCAACAAGCAAGTATCTATGACAACCCTTTGACATAAAGATTAAGGGAAAAATTAAACTTTTTTCACTTTTTAGCGCATTTCAAAGTTTTCTATTTCTCATGGAGAGGTCAACATAGGTAAAAAATGATTAAGAATTTTCTGAAGAAAAAGATCTAAGTGAGCCATTTTGCCATTGTAAAATATTGCCTTTAATCTCATCTGATATATTCTTGATTTCTTCAGAGCCATCATAACCCTCACCCCCAAGTGATTGGCATTATCTTAAAGCTGGTAAAGGCATTGATGTACTAGCAAATATCATTCTGTAAGTACAAAACCCTACTTACTTAAGTGTAAATATGATTCAAATATGGTTCTAAAATATACTGTAGACTAGAACAAGGTACAGAGCATATGAAATTAATCAAAGATATAATAATATCTGTGTGAAAAGGAAAAGTGCCTTAACAGGTTTACTATATTCTTTCTCTTGGGAATATATGCTTTACCAAACAACCACAGATTTAGTTCATTATTGCACATCTTCTACTTAGCTCCCATCTTCACATAGAACAAATAATAGCATCTTTCTTCCTAAAAGGAAAACAAAAATAGTTCCACATACTCAAATTAGTAACGATTGATATACCAGTTCATTGATAGAAATTCTTCCACTAAATAATGAGGCTAATAACTACTCATTGAATCTAAGCCCAGGAAGCTGCTGGGGGTGAATTTTTTTTTCCTATACTAAAGGCGTAAAATATCTTGACAGATATTTAAATCCTTATGCTATAAGTATCCTCATCTACCTCTCTGAAACACCAAAAGATTAATTATCAGTTCCTGTCACATCAACTGTTCTCTGGTGCACTGCATAAGAAGTGCCTGACTTCCTACTGAATGTAAATACCCTCACAGTGCCCTTCCTAGAAAACACAAACTGCCATTTTCTCCCTAGCTACAGTTATCAGCCAAGAGTGGGCACAGGGAGGAGTGAAATTCCTGAGGCAGGAGCTAGTTTTATATTCACAGGAGACTAGCAACTCAATATGAGATGTCTTTTTTTCTGTTATTTGTTTGTTTTTTCCCTATGTTATTTGAAAAATTAATAACAACAACAAACAAACAACAACAACAATAATTGTTAGCATCAGAAGTGGTTTTACATTCAGCCTTCTAATCCAGCCATGATGTCATCCCTAGGTGACAACGAGCCTCTTGCATCTGTTGCCATGGTAGCCACCACATAGTCCTGTGGTACACCTAACCAGTGTGCATCATTACCTGGCATCTATATCACCACCTGAATACAAGATAGAGGCCCTGACCCCTTGCCCTCTTTTCCTCTTTTTCTCTCCCTGCCCCCCCATCCAATAAAAATCCTTTTCTCATGGGACTCTGCTGGCCTGGCATGATCTGTCTGGAAATGAGCCTCCTTCTAAATAATAAGAATAAGAATAAGAATAAGAATAAAAACAAGACTTCATGAAAACAAATAAACATATATTATTTACATTAACACTTTGATCTATCTGCTTATAGAAAGGAGAATGGAGATGAGAGTGAAAGTACTTTAAGTCAGAAAATGAGTTGAAATGCCTCTATTAGGATTATTGTGTCTTATAAAAAAAGAAAGAGCCAAGGTTATGTTTGATAGAGACAGGTATGGTGAGGTGGAAAGGGGTGCCTCTGTGGGCCTATGCTGAGGCATATCTTCCTCCTGAGGTACCAGTTATATGATGGGTAGAGTGTAGAACAGAGCTTATTTAGGGCATAGGAAGGGAAGTTAGGGAGAAGGGAGGAGAGAGAGGGGGAGGGGGAAGTGGAGAAAGTGAGAAAGAAGTCAGGAAGAGAAGGAGTGGAGAGAGTAAGAGTGTAAGAGAGCAAGAACAAGGCAAACAGCCCCTTTTTAAGGAAGCCACACATACCTGGCTGTTGCCAGGTAACTGTGGGGTGGAGCCTAGAAGGGATGGTAACACCACCCTCTATCCTGAAGTGTTCAGCCCTTGAGCTGTGCTGCCCTTCCTCTCGAGGCTCTTTCCCATATGATCCAGGCATTTCGGTGAGCAACTCCTCTTATTTTGTACCTTTGTTCTCCTGGCTGCTGTACTTCACTCCCTTGTTTCTATTCCATGTGACCTTCCTCCTCTCCTCATGATTCAGGGTCATGACTATTAGCATTCATGACACCAGATGATGCGTTTATAAAAAGATAAAGAGATATGAGAATATGTTCTATGGGGGATGTGGTGAGGTATTGGGGAAAGTGATGCCTCAATGGGCCCATGCCAAGGCATTTCTTTCCCCTGAGGGACCAGCCACAAAACGATAGAGTATAGAATATTCAGGGCATGGGGAGAGAAGTTAAGAGGGTAGTAGAGGCAGAGAAAGGCAGAGAGAGAGAAGTAGAGGCTGGCTATGACTGTAGGTATCAGGATCTTCAAACTTAGTGACATCACACCTAGGTGACATCACGCTACCATGTTCCCAGAATTCACAATTCACTTGGCTCATCTCTCTCTCTTTCTCTCTCTCTTTCTCTCTCACTCTCTCGCTCTCTCGCTCTCTTGCTCTCTCGCTCTCTCCCTCTTCCTTCCCTTCTCTTTTGTCCTTTTCACCCTCAATAAACCTCACGAGGAACTGTTTGGCCTGGTATGGTCTTTCTGTAGTCATGTGACAAACACAACATTGGCGCCAAAGTCTTTGGGAATCACTGTAGTCTCCCCTCCCCCAGCCTGAAACCTGCTTGCTTGGGGTGGAGCTTCCTGCTCATTCGTTCTGCCACGCCCACTGCTGGAACCTGAGGAGCCACACACGTGCACCTTTCTACTGGACCTGAGATTATTCGGCGGGAATCGGGTCCCCTCCCCCTTCCTTTATAACTAGTGTCCCAACAATAAAATTGGAGCTTTGATCAGAATGAATTTGTCTTAGCTCCGTTTCTTCTTTCGCCCCGTCTAGATTTCTCTCTTACAGCTCGAGTAGCCTTCTCAGTCGAACCGTTCATGTTGCGAGCTGCTGGCGGCCGCAACAAATCACTACCTAGGGAAGATACGGAGTCCATCATCCACTACATGGGATTCTATTGCTGTCCATCGCCTGTCACATTGCCTCTGTGGGACTCACAGGCTTCTACCACGTGAGCTGTGTTGCCTTGGCCCACCATGTGGAGCTAGTCTCTGCCCAAACTGACCACAGGGTTAAATGCCCAGATAGTGCCTGGCTAGCCTTTTCTGGGCTGAGATGTCGGCTTTTAAATACCTTATGACCAGCCTCCTGGCTGACCTACAAGTTAAGTTAAGTTTTGGCCCTTTTCAAAAGCAGTTCACAAACCCTTTCAGCCCTTCAGGTGGTCTGAATTTCCTAGTACTAGGTTGAACTGATTTCTGGCGATTTCCAGGGAATGGCTGCTGTAGCCCTTAGTTATACACGTGATGACCTGAATTTCTAGCTTGACTATACACTTGTGACCCGTTACTGAACTCTTCTTGGGATGCCTGTATGAATAGTTCAGTAGCATCCCCATCACCCAATGGGCACTAAATTGTCTTCAAATGCACCCCCAGGCACCCCACTGGGATGTCTCCTGGAAAAAAATCTTAAATCTCTGAAATGAATGCCCGATTTGAGGCCCTCAAAGCTGAAATACCTCTGCAATAAGGTCTGGAGTCAATACCCTTTAGATAAGAATTCTAAATGGTCAGCTAATAGCATGCTAGACTGAATCATTTTAAGAGCTCTCCACACATACTGCCAGCAATCTGCTAAATGGAAAGAGGTCCTGTACTGGCTAGTTTTGTGTCAACTTGACACAGCTGGAGTTATCACAGAAAAAGGAGCTTCAGTTGAGGAAGTGCCTCCAATGAGATCCAACTGTAAGGCATTTTCTCAATTAGTGATCAAGGGGGAAAGGCCCCTTGTCGGTGGGACCATCTCTGTGCTGGTAATCTTGGTTCTATAAGAAAGCAGGCTGAGCAAGCCAGGGGAAGCAAGCCAGTAAGGAAAATCCTTCCATGGCCTCTGCATTAGCTCATTCTTCCTGACCTGCTTAAGTTCCAGTCCTGACTTCCTTGGTGATGAACAGCAGTATGGGAGTGGAAGCCGAATAAACCCTTTCCTCCCCAACTTGCTTCTTGGTTATGATGTTTGTGCAGGAATAGAAACCCTGACTAAGACAGGTCCCATATATTCAAGCACTCATCTATTTTCACTTTCATCCCTCCATGTGTTCCACTTGATCCCCAACCCAACTTGTCTTGATACCTACTCAACCACCACTAGATGATGCTACAACCCTGGGTCCAGCTAACAAATCACCTCCCCTCTGCCACAGACCTGCTTCCATGCTGCCAAAAACAAAATCTGCCACCTCAGTCTCTCCTTCTCACCAGGATACCATAGAGCCTACTAGCTAGACCTCTCCAGACCCCTCTCCTCCTTCTATGCCATGTGCATGTTGCTCCAATCAGCCTGCATTGGTGCCGACCTTTACCCCTCCTATCACACATTGTAAGACCACAGCCAAATTCCTTCTCCTCTAGAGACCTGACCCAGCATCGGTCCTTCCTCTAAGGTAAATGGTTGGGGTTGATGGTCTGGTCAGAGTACATGTTTCTTTCTCATTGAGTGAACTTTCTCAAATAGAAAGTAGACTGGGTTCCTATACCTTTAACTCATTCAGCTTTATTAAAGAGTTCTAGTACATCACTCAATCTTGTAGCTTGACTTCCATGATGTACATATGATTCTTACTAATAATTTACTTCCTGATGAATGCCAGTGAGTTTGGGAAGAGTCAAAAATGCATGCAGATGAAATTCACCAAACATATGGAATATATCCAATCAGATCTGAGGCAGTGCCTGACCAGGATTGTCGATGGAATTTAAATTCCACAGGTGGAATCTTAGCCAGAGATAGAAATATAACATGCCTTCTGGCCATCCTAAGAAAGGCAGCCTTAAAGCCAGTAAATTCTGAAAAACTCCAAGAGGTTGTCCAGGACAAACAGGAGAACTCATCTCAATTTTTAAAATGCTTCACAAAGGCTTTATTTGCATACGCTAATTTGAACCCTGAAAACCCAGAAGGTAAGCAACTTCTGATGACCTACTATTTTTCCCAAAGTGACCCCAACATAAAAGCAAATCTTGGAGAAGGGGCCTCTAACTCCAACGGCAGAAGTCTTGATGTTGGCCTTCAAGGTGTACCATGAGAGAGATGAGATAGCCCCAAAACAAAAATACTGCATGATGACATAGGAGGTCCAACCAATCCTAGCTATTATCCCAGACTCCTGACCTTCTAAGGCTCAGAGACCACCAGGCCCCTGCTATAGATGTGGTCAACAAGGTAACTCGGTAAAGGCTTGCCCTACCCACAGCAAGCCTAGGTGCCATCAGGAGGGACATTGGGCTGTTGATTGCTCTCACATCATTCAGAACAGAGGTATGTCACTCACAGGAAACCCTCCAGCTGACCTCCTAGGCTTGGCTGTAGATGATTGAAGGGGCCAAAGCTCTCCTGACATGGCCATGCCTATCACTAGCGGGGAGCACTGGGTAGCTATCATGGTATGTGGGTATCCCATCTTTTTCCTCTAGGACACCAGTGCCACTTACAAGGTTCTAACAGAGTTTTGGGGACCCACTTTACCTTCAAGTTTTCCTATCATTGGGGTAGGAGGACAACCTTATTTATCTTTCTCATCAGATCTCACCACTTAGTTGGAATTTTAGGGGTCTACCCCTCACCCATTCCTTTTTGGTAATGCTGACATGTCTTGTCCCATTATTGGGAAGGGAGATCTTTTAGCTAAATTGGGAGCCTCTATTTCCTTGGCTCCCCCCATTCGCCTAATCTTAAGGTCACTAGCAGTTCCTCTGCTCCTTCTTCTAGCCAGTCAAACTACTAACACGAACATGTTGTTTCCTTTACTAGCTTCTCAGGTGGACCCCCGAGTTTGGGATGTCCAGAACTCCTCTGTTGTTAAACATCATTCTCTTCTTGTCATCCAGCTACTGGACTCTACCAGGTAGATCACGCAAGCTCAATACTGTCTCTCTCTTTCTCCAGAGCCTCAGGGGATGTAAGCTTATAGTTACTGACCTCTTAAGGAAAAAAACTCCTTCGCCCCACATCTTACCCCTTTATCAATCCTATACTAGCAGTTAAGATACCCAATGGTACTTATTGCCTGGCTCAAGATGTCAGACGCATTAATTCTGCAGTTTTTGCCTTGTTGTGGATAGCCCTTACACATGTCCTTCCACTATCCCCTTGGGGACTTCCCATTTCTCAGACCTAGATCTCAAGGATGGATTTTTCTCTATCCCTCTTGACACCCAGTCACAGAACATATTTGCCTTTACCTGGACAGATCCAGACACCCACTTTTGTACCTAACTTACCTGGACTGTTCTACCGTAGGGATTCACAGATAGCCCACACCTACTTGGACAGGCCCTGACTTCTCACCTACTCTCTTTATCTCTCTCTAAATCTAAGGTTGTACTTTACATAGATGATGTCCTTCTCAGTAGTCACTCTCTAGAGATTAGCCAAACTGATACCTCTGCTCTCCTAAATTTCCTCTCCAGTAGAGGCTACAGGGTCTCACCTTCTAAAATCAAACTGTCCACTCCTCAGGTCACCCATTTGGGACGAAAAATTACCCCAAACCACCTTAGATAGAAAAAATCTGATTCAGACTCTAACTGTTCCTTATAGAATGGAAGATATTTTATCATTTCTAGGAATGGCTAACTTTTTACATTCCTACGTTCCTTCATTTTTCCCTCCTTTCCCTCCCCTTATATGAAGAAGCATTAGGCCCCACCGTGAACCTGTTCTCAAACCTGTTACCAAGACCTTTCAGAGGCTCCAACAGGCTCTCCATAAGACTGCAGCCTTTTATCTATCTCCCTAACCTGACTTTTCCTTTTTCCCTCTACATAACTGAAAGGGAGGAATTTGATCTTGGAGTCTTAGATCATTAAATGGGACCTTTTCTTGTACCTGTATCATATTTGTCAAAAAAGTAGATCTAACCATCCAGGGATGGGCACATTGTATTCATACTTAAGCAGCTGGTAAACTCTATTTGAAAGTCAAAAAACAAAACAAAACAAAACAAAACAAAATTAACCTTGAGGTTGCCTATATCTGTCCTCTCTTCTCATATCCTGTCACAGCTCCTAACTTACAAAGGCTTACAGACTCTACCTCCCTCTAGGGCTCATTCTCTTCAGGTAGTGCTAATAGAAGACGCCACACTCAGCTTCCAACCCTTCATGCCTCTTAATAATTCCAATCTTCTTCCTCAACCTAATACTAACCACTCCCTATCTCACTCCTGCTCTAAAGAGGAACTATTACCTCACCCTTCACACATACCGAAGGGCACATTGCCTCAAGTAATTTATACCTGTTATACAGATGGAAGCCCTTTTCTGTATGAAGGGGCCAGAAAAGCTGGCTGTGCCATATTGTCAGACACCAAGGTGGTGGAGGCACAGGCCCTTCCTACTCTCCCCTCTAATCAGCAGTCTGATCTAATCGCCCTTACCTGTGCCTTTCAACAGGCACAAGGACAATCCCTCAACATCTACATAGATTACAAATATGTTTTCCAAACAGTGCACGCCTTTAATCCCAGCACTCAGGAGGCAGAGCCAGGTGGATTTCTGAGTTCGCAGCTAGCATGGTTTACAAAATGAGTTCCAGGACACCCAAGGCCATAAAGAGAAATCCTGTCTTGAAAAAAAAGAAGAAGAAAAAACAAAAACAAAAACAAAAACAAAAACAAAAACAAAAAACAAATATGCTTTCCATATCCTCCTGTCCCAAGCTGCTATCTGGAAGGAGAGTGGGCTACTTACTACAAAAGGAGGATAAGTAACTAATTAATGCAAAGCACATTATGGCCATGCTAAAGGACTTCTATCTCCCCACAGCTATTGGGATTGTGTTGCGAATATTCCTGGGGCTAATTATATTTAATGTTAATTCTGTTCTCCTGTGAGGGGTTGTGAACAAAGAATGAGTCAGCACTCAGGTGATTTCCTATAAACCTGCTCCCCACCTTAATTAGTACAATAAAGGAGAGCTGATGATTGGGTAGATAAAGGAAAGGTGGAGCTGAAGGTGGGGAGAGAGTATAAGGAGAAAATGGAAGAGGGAGAGGATGCAGAGGAGGAGGACGAAATAGAAAATAGGAGCAGAAGCACATGGTCTGGAGAAACCACAAGTTCTAAGGGGTCTCATAAGACATGGAAGATGGTAGTGTAGCAGTAGATCTGCCCAATCTAGGTGCACAGCATGTATTCATATTAACTGAGTTGTGTAACCTCCCCTCCCCAGCATGAAACCTGTTTGCTCAGGTTTCGGTGTTTGAGAGCATCGGGGCTGACCTTGCCGCCCTATCATTCTGTCATGCCCACTGCTTCAGCTTTGATCAGAATTTTGCCTTAGCTACATCTTTTCTCTCACGCCGCCTAGCGCCCCCCCCCCTTCTCTTCCAGGTTTCCAAGATGCCTTTCCAGACTAGAACCCAGACATGTGAGCCGCTGGCCAGACACAACATCTGGCGCCCAACATGGGGCTGAGGAACGGCAGAGGACATTTGGAAGAAACACTGCTGGTTTGGAGCTCCATAGAAGAAGAAAATAATTAAAGGAAATTCATACCAGAGAAGGTCGGTATGGGCTAAGCTGAAACAGCGTTTAATCTGAGCGCTAATTAACTTAGGTTCAGCAGTGAGGCATGTCAGGAGCTAGGAACGTAACAGGCTGTTAGCTGTAGCTCCCAAAAGCTACATTTTTAGGCGTGAGAAAAGAAAGAGTTATTAAAAGGAAATTAATAATCAGGTGAATGGCTGCAGTAAAAAAAAAAAAAACAACAACAACAAAAAAAACTACATCATGTGGGAGGAAAATGTCCCAAAAAGCAGAGAGAAATTTCAAGAGTGCCATGCTTTGTTCTCTCTGGGCTTTACAGCAGAAGTACTCTGTCCCTTTTGTGTCTTGTCTAATGTCTAGTGCTCCAATCTGTTCACGTGTTCAATTCATGTATGTTCGTGTCCAGTCTGTATGAATGAATGTTCTATGTTTTATGTTAGATAATAAAGATGGCAAAAAAAACAAAAACAAAAACAAAAAAACAAACCTTTATCTGCAAAGTTGAGAGCTGCCACGTACTTCAACCAGGAAACAGACACATAGCAAGAGGGTCCCTGCTAGAAAAACTGTTTATTTTAGGAAAAAAGGGAGAGTCTACAGCCTCTTAGTTTCGGGGTAAAAAAGCTGATAAATGTTTTTTTCCTAGAGGGTTCTCTACAACCGTGATTAATGTGTTTGGCTAATAATAAAGTGCTTTTTATTCCATGATTGTAGCTAGAAAAATTAATATTCTCTGATTGGTCTAGATGTAACTGCTTCATTTGGTTCCTTTTTATTGCTAATGTGCTCTGCGTGTTTTCACTATCAGCTCATAAGTTATGGGTTAAGATTAATAATTGTTATATTGCTACACATGGTTAGTCTTAAAATTGATAACTCAAGTTTAATGTCTTTCCAACACATGGCATAAGGCAGGCCAAGAGGCTGGGTCTCTAAATATATTTCTAGTTAAGATAATAATTAATGTGGTTCCTATCCTAAAAAGTAAAATTAAAGATAAGATTTAAAGCAATGTTTCTTTATTAAAACATTAAAGCTTACATGTATTCATAGTTATTAATTGGCAGCCAAACTTCATAATAGGATAGTAATGCTTCTAATATTAATTCTATAAGTAATGAATTGTTTTAAAATTGAGTTTTACTTTCCCAGAGTCAATGTTGCAAAAGAAACTTAATAATTCTTTTCAGATCTAACCAGAATCTGTTTTAATGAAGTTCAAATTCATAGTTTATAAAGAGTCAATCAGACCATAAAATTTATCAAGGCATTACAATCTGGTTTGCCTACCTTTTATATATAGTTATTTTAAATCTAAAGGTTTGTTTCTTTTTCTCTCTCCTTTGCATCTTAATGATTGTAAAGGTTTTGCTTCTAGTGAGTTTGTAATAACTAAAATATTTTGCCTCTAATATGGCTAAATGTTAATCTACATTATGTAAAAATTTTTTATTATTTCTGCTTCTATACAAGAAGCCAAGAGTTTTAATCTTCCAATATATATTGTTACCTAAGTAAAAAGTATTTTATTAACTAATGCTTCTCAAAGGGAAGTTTACCTTAAATCCTTGCTCTCACCCAAAAGATTCAGAGACAATATCTTTTTATTACTTAGGGTTTTAGTTTACTACAAAAGGTTTTAAAAAAATAAAGAAAGCCTTTATAGTTGTTATTAATTATATTCATTAACAATTAAATATTAGTTGTGCCCGAGACAATTCCTTAGCCAGAAAAAACATTGCAAAGTCATTTTTCTCATCCTCCCAGCCGATCATTGGCCCATGTGGGCCCAACTAGCTGCTGGCTGCTATGGGGTGGGGCCTTAAACAATTTCCCCCTGTTTCAGCACAAATAATCTAGTTGTGTGCTGTAGATGGTGTTTTAAAATGCTAAACACTCAAACCTTAATTTGTATATTAATAGTCAATGCTATATCTCTGAGCTCACAATTGCTTAAAATTGTTCGTCCCTCAGATACTATTAATTCTCAAATTTGCAATTGCTTATGCTTATACAACTCATAGAAAAAATGCTGTCCTTTTAAAAAGGTGGTTTTTAGACATTTATTAAATTGTTCTAGATTGCCTGGACATTTTAAAACAACGCCAGGATAGATTTATATCTCAGACAGTCTATAGGTCGTACATATAAGGTAGAATAATATATAACCTCATTCTTTGTATATTCATAACAGTTATGGTTTAAGATAATTTAGTATTCTAAAAAATTGTGTGTGTATAATTCTTTCTTTTTAGTGTCCTCAGTTACTACTTGTTTCCACATAATCGTGTTAATTCTTGAGGACTTTTACTTAATAATTTGCTACAAATAAATGCTCTTAATTATAGTTAATAAATAAATTATACACATGTGACTCTTAATAACTTTTCAAGCTTTCTAGTTACAATCGCTCCTTAAGAGGAATACACATGGTCACCCTGCAATTGGACTTCAAGATGATTTGGCGGGAATCAGGTCCCTTCCCCTGCTTCATAACTGAGTGTCAGAAATAGTAAAATTGAGCTTTGATCAGAATTTTGTCTTAGCTACATCTTTTTTCTCATGCTGCCTAGCCCCCCCACCTTCTCTTCCCTGTTTCCAAGATGCCTTTCCAGACTAGAACCCAGACATGAGAGCCGCTGGCCAGACACAACAGAGTTGTGTTTTCATTGCTGCGGCATATTCAGGTTGGAGATTTACTGCAACAGGATTGTTCCCTGCAGATCCTACTGGATGGATGTCTCTATTGTTTCCAAGTGAAACAACCCAGCTGAAGAAGCAGCTAGAGCTATGCCCTTAGGGGCCTAGACTCATCTCACCCTCCTCAGGACATCCTTACACTGCAACCCACATCCCTACCTTCACCCCCTGACACTCACCAAACTCTGTCCTATCTTCACCAACTCTTTACCCTAACAGCCAAGAGTTGTCTTCATTTGTCAAGACCAACCTGTGCTACTCAGGAGGACTACTCCTTAGGTAATTCTCATGACTCCTACAAATGTTAAGCTCATTGGGTCTACCAGTCTCACCTCAAACCTTTCATCCCTCCACATAAAAATGACTTTTCTTCATACATGTCGACCCTAACAGGACTATGCTCAGTTAAGGTCCAGAGGACATGAAGACCACCCACTTTGTCTCCAGTCCCAGAAAATGAGACTCCATTCTGGCAGCTGAGTTCGACTTCACTGGATTAGACATAGGTTTCTTGTCTTCCACCTGCTGTTCATTTCCAACCAGGACAGCCATTATATCTGGAGATTCAATGTTCAAGAAACGCCCACAGGTAACAGTCTTTCAAAATATGGTCAGGCAACTGCTCCATAGCCAGATGCCAGGAACTGATCTAAATTTCTATCATTCTTGTATCTGTTATCCCATCTAAATATTATGATCTCTACACTTTCTTTCTCTTTGACCAGACAAAAGATTATTGTAGAAAATGGCCAGATGAATTTGGGGCTGCCCATATTGGTCTTGTCAGATACATATGCTAGCTAGGATCATGGACTAATCATTTCTTCTATCAACACTGAAAGACACTCTTTTTCTACAAACAAGACTCGTGGGATGCCAGGTGGGAGACAGGAGTTGTTGGTAAGCTCTACTGTAAAAATCAACCTGGGTCCCCATTAAGTACTATCTATATCCAGAGAAAATGTGTCTCAGTTGCCCAGACTCTAGATATTAGAAAAGTAGAAGTAATCAAACACTTCTCCAAGGTCCTTATATCTTTGGCATCACTCCTCATAAATCACACTAATTTGTCATTTTACCTTTTGCTTCAGACCTTGACGTTGGTGTACCAACCCCTTAATGTCACCAGACCTGGTCACTTTAAAGATTGCTGACTATGCATACCCCCTGGAACTAACTCGCAATGGCCACTTACAGAGTCTCCAGTGATACTGTCAAGTAAACTTACGTAACTTTTTGTCAGTTGCCCTGACTCCAAGGTTGCCATGATTCCATTCTTTACCTCTATCCCTTTCTTTGGCATGGCAAACAGTTTTAAGACCTCCAAAACATGTTCTGTAGGAATGCTACACTCCCTAGACTACAATAGAACCACACCTCTTGATACATCATCTCTGCCACAATGTCCTGCAGTCTAGAACACATCTATTCTTTGCGGCTCTCAGCTATATCATCGCCTACCTGCTAGCTGGTCAGGAGTTTGCACATTGGACCTTCTTTTCCCTGAACTAAGAGTAATTGGCCCCTGCCAATCCCAGTTGTAGATATGAAAGCTGTCCAACATAAGAGGGCAGTTCAGGTCATGCCACTCTTGGTCACTAAGGGAATAGCCATAGGTGCTGGTATTAGAATTGCAGGGATAATGACTTCCATGACACAATATGAAAAATTCATTTCCAGTTTAAAAGGATTTTTCAAGAAATGTCTAAAACTGTGCTTATTATACAGAAGCAGATCGATTCTTCGGCAGCAGTGGTGCCTCAGAACCGATGGGGGCTGTACGTCCTGACAGCTAAAGAAGGTCTTTGCCTGTTCCTCCAAGATGAATGCTTTCTCTATGTCAACTAGTCCAGAGTGGTGAGAGGTAAAATCTATGAGCTATAGTCAGACGTACAGAATTTCAGGGAACGTGTGACCTTTAGTTCTGGGAGTTTCAAAAACCCTTTATGGAATTGGAAACTTCCTCTTGTAATGCCTTTTCTAGTCATCCTCCTGGTGTTATTGTTCTCTCTCTGCCTCATTAATCTTGTTTCTATATCCCTTCTGTTGGGGCCGACCTGCGGCTCTCATGTCTGGGTTCGAGACTGGAAGGTATCTTGGAATCTGAAAGAGAGGGAAACTAGGAAATAATGGAGCTAAGTCAAGACTTCCTGATCAAAGCTCTACTTTAATGTTGGGGAACATGCCTTATAAAGAAGAGGGGAGGCCCATTCCCACCAAATCATCCTTGGAGCCCAGCTGCAGGTGACCATGTGTAGGCTCCAGAACAGCTAGGCAGCAGGTAGCAGCAGCAGTAGTGGCAGAACAATAGAGTGATCCAGGGAGGCAGGCTCCACCCCAGGTGATCTCCTAGTGACAACAAAGTCAAGCCTGGCTCAGCCTGCTTCAGGCTGTTGGGGGAGGTTACACCCTTCAATGGCAATTACAAAAAAATTTCTAACCAAACAATCAGTTCCTTTTTACAGGATTAGCAGTCACTGTCCACAGAAGAGTTGCTGTTCACAGAGGAATCTAATGTGAATGTTTACCAAGTAGACCCCAGTGGTGAAAGTCACCTATACCTCAAAATTGATGCTCTTAGACATCAGGAAGCAGCGTAAGATACATGATGCTCAATTCCCTTTTAATCGTCAGCTTTTCCCTCCCCTTTTCCTTTTTATAATAAGAAGATAGGTATGTTGATATCAGGATCTCTGAACCCAGTGACATCACACCTTGGAGACAGTTCAACCTACACACCTATTTCCAAGGCAACAGCCACCACATTCCCAGAATCAACTTGGCTCACCTCCCACCTTTACCAGAAGCTATGTCACTATGTCACTATCCATATAAAAGGAGGACCCCTCTGATCTCTCTCTTCTCCCCCAATTCTCTTTTTGCTACCACCTTTACCCTTCTCTCGCTCAGTAAGTCTCTCTTGGAACTGTTTGGCCTGATGTGGTCTTTCTGGAGCCTCACTATGAACATAATAATGACCACGTGGAAAGAGGGGGGAAGAGAATGGGGAAAGAGAGGGAGCAAGAGGCAAGAGTGAGAGACAAGCAGCCCCTTTTATAGTAGGTCAGGCCTACCTGGCTGCTGCCAAGTAGCTGTGGGGAGGAGCATAACTGGTTGTTTCCAGGTAACTGTAAGGTGGATTTTAGACAGAAAGCTAACAATGACCACTCTTAACTCCCTCAGATGTGTCTGGCTCTGACTATGCTCTCACATTTCTATAAGAAACTTTCTCATCTCCTAGGTGCAGTCATGTCCTTTCATTTTCATTTGATTTCATTTTTTTCTTCATTCAAAACAAAACAAAACAAAACAAAAACCCTCAATCATATGTTCATAGTGCTTACTCACTTACTCCCACTCTATGTAGTTGGGGATTGGGGAAAAAGCACTCACCTCAGTGCTCGGAAACCTGGAATCTGGATATGTTAGTTTCAATTTCAGCTCAAGGTTTGAGATTTTCAGGTCATTGGTTTCCCAAACTGAAGGAGTTCAGTCATAGTCTCTGAAACTAGTAAATCATGGTTATTTTCCATTTCTGAATACTAATTAGAGTGATTTGGTGGTGGAGGGAAAGTGTTCAAGAAGAAGTAAGAAGCACTCACCAAGTAGAGTTCAGAGTCCAATGCTCCTAGACTTCTCTTGGTTTATTTGCAACAGGATGAAAGACTATTTAGCCTGACACTGAATGTTGCTCTCCTGTTTTTATGGAGGTGTTTGCCATCACAACGGGATGCCTAATCAAGATATGCAATGCAAATTTGCTAGACTAGATCCTATAGTTCTTTGTATTTTGGTTATACCAGGAAAAATGTTTGCGATGAATGGGAGGTTCAGTCAACCTCCAGATGATCCTTTGACATTGCAAATATCAGCAAGCACCTGGACCATAGCTGCAGCCTGTTCTCCATGATCTTGCTGGTTGCTATGTACACAATCTGTTTTGCAGCTAATCGATTACATGACCCTGGTTTTTTTTTTTTTTTTTTTTTTTGTTCACCGAAAATGTTCATGATCCTGAAACTATGTGATACAATATAAAAGGAAGAGAGATGCTTTTCTCTTTGACTCTTTATTTCCACACATTTTATTATCCTATACCGGACATGATGTCACTTCAAATTCTGCATTCACTAGTGTTTGGGGTTTTTATGAAAAAGGTGTGAGAACAGAAGGCTGGGGCTACATAATACTGATGTAAAATCTTCGATCAATGAATTTAATTATCAAGTGTAAAAATCATAAATGATAGAATTAAAAATATAGCCATGTGAAGTAATAGTTTTTCTGGCTATGATTCCTCCCCTTATTACTCTTTTCTGGGATTTCATAAGCTAAAATGAAGAGTCATTGATAAAAGTTATTTTAACAATGTTAATAATTCACAAAGAGAAACCAAGTCTTTCAGATATGTTTAATTATAGATCAGTACTTTAAACTTGTATTAATTTTATGTATATTTGTAAATTGTAAAAGTGTACAAGTTGTTATAGAGAAAATGTTTGCACACAACTAATTGTTAGGTCTTTGAAACCCAGAACAAAGGATTGAGATGCCTATTAATGTATCTAAGAGGACACTGGGCAGCTCCTCTAGAAATCAATCAGAACTTGTGGCTTCTACTAACACTACTTATTCCAACCCTTCACTAAATTTCTCCCTCCCAGGGATTGGTCTTCTGTTTCCCTTCTTAGAGCCTGATCTCTGTATAACTCAGGAATTTTGTCTACAAAGGTCACTTTTGCCTTTTTTTATTGCCTGAGCCTTCTCTCATGGTTGGTGTCTTCTCTCTTTTGCCCTTGCTCTCCTCATCTCTTGTCCCTGGTTTGGTTTACTCTCCTAGCCCAGTTCAGCCTAGACTCTTCCTGTTTTCTCCCCTATATATACAATATAAAAAATTTCTCCATATTTTAGTCACATCCTTCTTTTATGTTATTTTTTTTTTCATTTGATGATAACATATTTAGAGACCCTAACATTAGGAACATAAAATTATTTTAATTATACAAAGAATTATTTTAAGTATATTGTGTGATACAGGAATATATGGCATGGAATTTTGGATGAAGTTTAAAATACGCAGAAAACATAAATACCCAAGAAAAAGAAAGGAAGAAAACAATTACCACATAGAAGAGAAAGTAGGAAATAACTTTGAATGCATTGGTACAACAGAGAAGTCTCTGAAGAGAACAACAGTGGCTTAGTAAGAGGTCATGAAAGTGAAAATCTTCCGTAAGGCAAAGGATATTGTCAATAGGACAAACCAGCAGCCCACAGAGTAGGAAAGGATCTTCATTAACCCTACATCTGACAGAGGACTAATATCCAAAATATACAAAGAACTCAAGAAGTTAGACACCAATAACCCAAATAACCTAATTAAAAATAAGGTACAAAACTAAACAGAATTTTCAACAGAGGAATCTCAAATAGCCTAAAAGTATTTAAAGAAATGTTCAAAGTCCTCGGTCATCAGGTAAATGCAAATCAAAACAACCATGAGGTTTCGTTTTACACCTTTCAGAATGGCTGAGATTAAAATTTCAAGAGATAACACATGTAAGGATTTAGAGCAAGGGGAAAACTTCCTTGCTGCTTGGAGTGCAAACTTATATGACCAACTTTGGAAATCAAACTTGTGGTTTCTCAGAAAACTTGAGGTAGACTATTTCAAGACCCAACTATACCATTTCTGGGCATATACCCAAAAGGTGCTCCAACATTTCTCAAAGACACTTGCTCAACTATGTTCATAGCAGTTTTATTCTTCAAGAGCCAGAATCTTGAAGCAACCTAGGTACCCCTCAACTGAAGAACAGATAATGTGGTAAACAGAAAATGTGGTATATCTACACAATCAAATGTTATTCAACTATTAAAAACAAAGACATCAATGAATTTTGTAAGCAAATGCATGGAACTTGAAAATATCATAGTGAATGAGGCAACCCAGTTCCATAATGACACGCTTGGTATGTACTCACTTATATTTTGATATTAGCCATGAAATACAGTTACCACATTATACTTCACAATCCTAAATAAGCTAAACAAGAAGGAAGCTTGAATCTCACTTAGAAGGGGGGATAAATAGTTATAAGAGGAAGATGGAAGGAGGAACTAGGAGAGAGGGGGATTGATGGGGAATTGAGGAGTTCAGGATCAAGAGTGAAGGACAGGAGAGATGGCTAGAGGCCTTAAAAATGAATGGACATCCTAAACTGACTGGCATGAGGAGGTAGGAAGCATCTCCAGGATGAAACAGAGACCTGGGAAAAGGACAGTACCCAAGAATCAATGGGGAAGACAATAATTGTTACTTAATACATTGGGGATATAGAACCTGAAAAGGTCAACTCCTGTAGCCAAGCAGGAACCCCACTGGAATGGTAGAGATACCAACCCACCCACAAAACTTTCAACCCAAAATTTATCCTGTCTACAAAAAAGCAGGGATGGGGGATGGAGCATAGACTAAGAGAATGGTGAACCAATTACTGAGTCAACTTGGGACCCATGCATAGACAAGCACTAATCCCTACCCTATTAATAATACTCTATTATGCTTGCCAACAGGAGTCTATCATGGCTGTCCTCTGAGAGGCTCCACCCAGCAGCTGACTCAGACAGCTACAGATACCCACAGCCAAAGAGTAGATGGGGACTCTTATGGTAATATTGGGGGAAATATAAAAACTCCCCAGGAAGAGCAACACAGTCAACTAACATGGACCCTTCAAGCTCTCAAAGGCTGAATCACCAACCAAAGAGCATACACCTAGGCCTCCCTGTTCATATGTAGCAGATATGTATCTTGGCCTTCATGTGGGTTCCAAACTGCTGAAACAGGGGTTATCCCAAAATCTGGTGTCTGTATGTGTGATATGCTATACTAGCTGGGCTGCCTTGCCTGGCCTCAGTGGGAGAGGAAGTGTTTAGCCTTGCAGAGCTAAAGTGTAGGAAGGAGAAAGAGGCAAAAACAGGCTCACTAGTTGAGCAGGTGGGCGGTGAGCAGGTGGGCGGTGGATAGCTGAGTAAGCAGCCAGGATTAACTTTAGCAGGTGGCTTCCCTTTGACTTCCTCCTTGATGTTTCTGTAAAGCATCTTGCATTTTGTAGGTTTGCAATTTTTGTGTGCTGTGTTAATTTAAAAACTCTTAAAGATTCCAAGTAAGTGACAATAACTTTTTTTTTTTCCAAGACAGGGTTTCTCTGTACAGCCCTGGCTGTCCTGGACCTCATTCTGTAGACCAGGCTGGCCTCGAACTCAGGAATCTGCCTGTCTCTGCATCCTAAGTGCTGGGATTAAAGGCGTGTGCTACCACTGCCTGGCTGACAATAACTTTTTTTTTAATTCGACCAATGAACTCATGCAGCTTTTTATAGAAGTATAATTTTTTCTCCTGTTTTGGTTTTATTTCTGAGAATTGACAGCAAACATGACATTTTACAACATTTTAAGCAAAGTTATTATTATTATTATTAATTATTATTATTTGTTTTTGTTATTATTATTATTATTTTGACATGAGGTAAAGCTGCCAGAAGCTATATGAACTGGGTTCCCAAAAGGAAGGATGGGGCTGTATGAGAGAAAAACGAGAGAAAAACAAGACCAATACAAGAAACTGATCAAGGCCCCAAGTTTACTTTTTGAGTCTGAACTTAAAAAGGGGAAAGCCCATCCCCCACCACTCTAGGCTCTCATTGCTTTGTCACCAGGCTCTTGTCACTCTGGCGCCAGGCTCCTTGTTTTGTCAGGATGAGTCAGGAAGATATGTCCAGCCTCTCAGCAGGTAGTTGCATCTTGGAGAAAACTGCAGATGTGGCAGAACAATAGCTCTTATCTAGGTCAGAAGACTCCACTGTAGGTGGGCTATCTGGCTGTGGCAGAGCAGGTATGAGCCAGCCTGCTCAAGAGCAGGTATGAGCCAGTCTGCTCAAGGCTAGGGGAAGGTAAAATTCCTCCCTTTTTATTTATTAAAATTAGCTGACTGGGACATAAAATTTACCTATGTTTCATAGTCTTGCCTGGGAATTAAGGTGGCTGGTGGTTGTGCCTGTCTTAGAACTGAATCTAATTAGTCTCTTTCTGACCTGTTATGGAGGATATATGCAGCTAGTTTGAAATTTTTTGTACAAACGGGGCTCTAAGGTGTTATTTTTTTTATTAGATATTTTCTTCAATTACATTTCAAATGCTATCCTGAAGGTCCTCTATACCCTTCCCCCACCCTGGTTCCCTACCCACTCACTCCCACTTCTTGGCCCTGGCGTTCCCCTGTACTGGGGCATATAAAGTTTGCAAGATCAAGGGGCCTCTCTTTTCAATGATGGTCGAAGAACATCTTTCCCATATTAAAACGGGGTTTGGACTATTTACATATTAGCTAGGGGGTCCCGCCATTTAACCATAGCATATGAACTGGAAGTGACTGGATGCCAGTGGTGATCTGCTGCAGACTGACCTTTAGCATCAGTTTGCAAAAAAATTTAAAAACAAATAAGACAAAAGATGTGCTTTTAGTGACCTTGGGGGGTATAATCCCTCCCCCCTTTTTTTGTTTTCAAAAGCCAATTTTTTAGAGTGTGATGAGCATGTTTAACAATTTTTTGTCTCATTGGGTTATAAGGAATTTTAGTTTTATGTTCCATATCAAATTCTTTACAAAATGAAAGAAAATTATTGTCAGTATAGGCTGGCTCATTATCTGTCTTAATGACTTTAGGCAATCTCATAGCATTAGAGGCTTGTAAACAATGATCAATTACATTTTTAGAGGCTTCTCTCATATATAGAGAAGCAAAAATGAATTTTGAAAAAGTGTTAATACAAACATATATATTTCAATTTTTCTAAGTTCTGCATAATGAGTTACATCCATGTGTCAAATATGATTGGGCATAAGGCCACATGGATTAACTTCTTAATGTGGAACTGGAGATAATATAAGGCAGGGCATTGTTTTACAATCATTCTTGACTGTTCTTTAGTGATTTTATGTCGGAGCCTTAAGGTATGACCAGAAAGATGACATTTATCATGATCACGTCTAGCCAATGCAACAGGATCTTAACCTAAGGCTTTTCTTATTAGAGCTCTATCAATGTAATCATTGTCTGTGGCTAAAGGTCTAGGAAGACTAGAATGAGCTCATACATGACCAATATAAAATGGATTTTTTTGAGCAAGAATGATGTTTGGTAATTGTGAAAACAGAGATCCTGTTGGGGTATTAAAATTAAATGTATCACAAGTTTCCAGCAAAGAAATTGACTGTGTAACATATAAACTATCAGTAAAAATATTAAACGCATCATTCACAGACTGAAAAACATTTAGTACTGCTGTCAGTTCTGCTAACTAAGCTGAGAGCCCAGGAGTCTCTATGACTACCTGTTGATTATTTATAAGATATCTAGCTCATCTTTTAGAGGAGATGTCAGTAAAAGTCAAAAGAGCATTATATAGAGGCTGTAAAGATGTCATATTAGGAAATATCACCTTATATACATTTAAAAATTTTATCAATATATCTTGAGGATAATGATTATCTATAGTTCCTTTAAATCCTATTTGAGCAAGCAACCAATTCCTACTGTTCTCTCTGGATCCCAGTACCAGCCATCTAGTCTTCAAGCAGTCTTCCTGACTCTTACCCTATTCAAATGTCTTTAAGTGAACTCACTTGAAATTTACAATGCAGCATATGATTGTACATCCAGCTGAGAACTTAAATGCCTTTATGAATTTTAATTGATCAAATGACTTACCATAATGAGATGAAACACCATTAAGTTACACAGATTATTTAAGATATCATACTTTCACATCAAGAGATCCCTGAAGTACTATCACCAGTTAAATCTATAAATAAACTTTGTATCATTTCTTTCAATCACTGAGGAATATTTTTGCCTTTTACTGCAAGAATTTAGAATTTTAGAAACTTTCTCACTAGCTGTTTATAAAATATTTCTGGCCATGAATGCTGGCTGATGCATCCAAATCTAACACTTGAAAAGCTGGGACAGGTAGATTGCTATGAATCTCAGTCCAGTCTGAACTACAAAGTGAGATTGTGTATTTATTTATTTATTTATTTATTTATTTAAGGAAAAAAGATAAAGTAAAAGGCTTTGCAGACATATATTGAGTTGGTGGCCATGAAAATCCATAAGAGAACTCTATGAAATTGATTTTAGAAAAAAAAATGAAAGGTATATAGACAATCTATTGTCTAGACACTAAATGTACCAGAAGAATAAAATGCACTGAATCTAATCTGTCAAGTGGCAGAGTAACTCAATCATCTTAGATTCCTCACTATTTAAGTTTACTTGAAATATGTAAAGGCAGGGGTTGCCAAGGAAAGAATGCTTAACTCCTGCAAAAGCATCCATAAATTAGACATTAAGGGGAGGATTTCAAACAGTACATAAGATGACAAAAGTGCTCAGAGATTCAAATCTGTTGCAACAGAGCTTCACAATCACAGGGCTTTCAAAGAGCAGGAACCAGACCACTTTTGGCTAGGATAATGCTTCTGTTTTCATCTGACCATTGCAGAGTCAAAATTAACCTTTCTAGAGGTGAAACAATTCCATGGCATCTGGACCAGATGTTCCATCAAAACTGCCTGTCTGGCTGTAATT
The DNA here is from genome assembly GCF_000001635.26 of Mus musculus. Taxonomy (NCBI): domain Eukaryota; kingdom Metazoa; phylum Chordata; class Mammalia; order Rodentia; family Muridae; genus Mus; species Mus musculus. Next base: position 28,269,849 of record NC_000077.6, on the reverse strand, counting down.
CTGGACAAAATCCACAGTAGATACAAGGCTCAGCCACAGTGCCCAAAGGCCGTGGCTTCAGGTGACCTGCTACTACAAAGACATGACAGCAACTTGAGCAACAGAGGTCATGATGCAATGTCTCCAAGGAGTAATTACATCAATTAGTTATGCAGCATCTTGGCAAATCCACAAGATGAGTTATGCTCATAACAACATAAAATGATATTACAGATTCAAATTGTTAGGTTAATTATTTTTTATTTGCTTTATCAAGAAATGCTTTCATCTTTACATAACTTTGTGCGTGTGTCTGTAGTTATTATATCTTTTATTAGTTGGTTATTTTATTTATTTACATTTCAAATGTTGTCCCTCTTCCCAGTCTCCCCTCAGGAAGGCCCCCATGCACCATCCCCTTTGCCTCTAAGATAGTATGCCCCCACCTACTCCCAACTCCTGCCTCACTGGTCTAGCATCCCCCTATGTTGGAGCATCAAGCATCCACAGGATCAAGGGCCTCTCCTACCACTGATGCCAGATTAGGCAATCCTCTGACTTATCTGTCTGGAGCCATGAATCCCTCCACTCCCACTCTTTGGTTAGTGAGTCCCAAATTTTAATCAAGTACAGTAACTCACTGCACATTTTCGTATGAATCTTACAAGCTATTAAACTCACTGTGATAGTTTGCAGCAGTAAAGAATTTCAAATTAAAATGTGGTAAATTTGCATAGGGCAAGGCACAAGCCCGTGTGAAGAATAAACCTGCACATGTCCTCTCAATATAGAGCAACTTCAAGTTTATCAGGAAAAGTCGTACACACTGATGCTTTATAGTACTCTGTTAGAGTGTTTAAAAAAATATGGAAAATTCAAAAGGCCTTGAAGCCCAGAAAGCATTTGTGTGAGGAGATAGGAAGTTACCTGCAAGTACACTTACTGAAAGAAGTGTGTGGAGGTGAGAGCTATACAGTAGGATAGCTTTCTGCAATCATGCTCTACCTTATTGGCAAGGGCTTGTTTAGAACCTTTTAACAGATTCACTTAAACTGTCTGGCCAGTGTGGTCATGTGGTCGGCCTGTCTCTGAATCCTCAGTGTGGGATATAAGCAGCTTTTTCATGGGAGCTTGTGCTTAAACTGAGACTCTCCTGCCTTTAGAGTAGCTACATTGCTCAGGGAGCCATCTGTCTAATCCAATCACTGTTTTTATTGGTAAACAATTGCAAAAGTTTGATAGACTCTTTGATGACTGTCATCAGTCTTCAGGGCATCCAGAGAGCAGTGGTTCATAAAGTCCAAATATTCACAATAGTATCAAATTAGCATTCAGCATTCATTATGCAAAATGTCTCAAAGTTAATCCTCATAGCTATTATAAAGAAGTACAGACCTTAGGTTCTGATATTACCTCAGGACAACTAAGGGAAACTCAAGAACTATATTTGGCAAGATTATTTTTATTGCCCAGTACCTGCACATTTAATGAGCTATATATAAATATCAATAGAAAAGAAAGATAAGTACTTTTATTAGAGTATAGTTTTTAGTTATCCTGTTTTTTGAGGTTTTTGGGTTTTTTTTTTTTTTTTGCTTTGTTTTTTTTCTTTTGTTATTCCAGATGAATTTGAGAATTGTTCTTTCTAACTCTATGTAGAATTGAATTGGAATTTTGATGGGGATTGCAATGAATCTGTAGATTGCTTTGGGCAAGATGACCATTTTAACTATATTAATACTGCCAATCCATGAGCATCAGAGATCTTTCCATCTTCTGAGGTCTTCTACGATTTCTTTCTTCATGAAGAAAGAAATGAAGTTCTTGTCATACATATCTTTCACTTGTTTGGTTAGAGTCACACCAAAATACTTTATATTGTTTGTGACTGTTGTGAAGGGTGTCATTTTCCTAATTTCTTTCTCAGCCTCTTTGTTCTTTGCATATGGGAATCAGCATCCCAGACCTCAAGCTGTACTATAGAGAAACAGTGACAAAAACTGCATGGTAGTGGTTCAGTGACAAGTGGGTAGATCAATGGAATAGAATTAAAGACACAGAAATGAACCCACACACCTATGGTCACTTGATCTTTGACAAAGGAGCTAAAATCATCCAGTGGAAAATAGAGAACATATTCAATAAATGAGGTTGACTTCAGTGTTCATAGGCATGTAGAAAAATGCAAATTGACCCATTCTTAGCTCCTTGTACAAAGCTCAAGTCCAAGTGGATCAAGGACCTCCACATAAAACTAAATACACTGAAATTAATAGAAAAGAAAGTGGGGAAGAGCCTCGAGCACATGGGCACAGGAGAAAAATTCTTAAACAGAACACAAATAGCTTATGCTCTAAGATCAAGAACTGAAAAATGGGACCTCATAAAATTACAAAGCTTCTGTAAGGCAAAGGACACTGTCAATAGGACAAAATAGCAACCAACAGATTTGGAAAAGATCTTTACCAACACTACATCCAGTAGAGTGCTAATATTCAATATATACAAAGAACTCAAGAAGTTAGACTCCAGATAACCAAATAGCCCTATCAAAAATAGGGTACAGAGCTAACCAAAGAATTTTCAACTGAGGAATATTGAAAGGCTGAGAAGCACCTAGAGAAATGTTCAACATCCTTAGTCATCAGGGAAATGCAAATCAAAACAACCTCACACCAGTCAGAATGGCTAAGCTCAAAACCTCAGGTGACAGCAGATGCTGGTGAGGGTGTAGAGAAAGGAACACTTCTCCATTGCTGGTGGTATTGCAAGCTGGTATAATCACTCTGGAAATCAGTTTGGTGGATCTTCAGAAAATTGGACATAATACTACCAGAGGACCCAAGTAAACCAATCCTGAGCATATACCCAGAAGATGCTCCAACATATACTGACACATGCTCTGCTCTGTTTATAGCAGCCTTATTTATAGTAGCCAGAAGCTGGAAAGAACCCAGATGTCCCTCAACAGAGGAATGGATACAGATGTGGTACATTTACACAATGGAATACTACTCAGCTATTAAAAACAATGACTTCATGAAATTCTTAGGCAAATGGATGGAACTTGAGAATATCATCGTGAGTGAGGTAACCCATTCACAAAAGAACACACATTGAATACACTCACTGATAAGTGGATATTAGTCCAGAAGTTCGGAATACCCAAGATACAATTTATATACCAAATGAAGCTCAAGAAGAAGGAAGACCAAAGTATGGATACTCCAGTCCTTCTTAGAATGGGGAACAAAATACCCTTGGGAGGAAATAAAGAGACAAAGTGTGGAGCAGAGACTGAAGAAGAGACCATCCAGAGACTGCCCCACCTGGGGATCCATCCCTCACACAGTCTCCAAACCTAGACACTATTGTGGACAATAACAAGTGATTGCTGTAAAGAGCCTGATATAGCTGTTACCTGAGAGGCTCTGCCAGTACCTGACAACACAAAGGTGGATGCTCTCAGCCAAGCATTGGACTGAGCACAAGGTCCCCAATGGAAGAGATAGAAAAAGAACTAATGGAGATGATGAAGCTTGCAGCCCCATAGGAGGAACAAAAATATGAACCAACCAGTACCTCCAGAGCTCCCAGGGACTAGACCACCAATCAAGAGTAGACATGGAGGGATTCATGTTTCCAGCTGCATATGTAGCAGAGGATAAACTTGTTGGTCATCAATGGGAGGAGAGGCCCTTGGTCCTGAGAAGGCTTGATGCCCCAGTGTAGGGGATTACCAGGACAGGTAAGTGGGAGTGGGTGGGTTGGTGAGCAGGGGTAGGGGGATGGGATAGGGGAATTTCAAGGAGGGGGACCCAGAAAGGTGACAACATTTGAAATGTAAATAAAAAATATGTAATAAAAATTATATTAGGCTCTGCACACCTTCCCCTCTAGAGGAGAGTCAGCCTCGAGGGAGGGCTCTGACCCTGAGACTCAGGGAAGAGTGCGTTCTTGTATCCTGGGTCTCTCAGAGACCAGTTCACACAGGAGAGCTCATGGGCTGCAGAAGCAAAAGACCTTCTTGGACAAGGTCCCTGAGGGTCTTCATCTTCAGCCAGGATGTGCGGCTGAGCTCCAAACCTCTGTGCACCTTCCCTGCAAGAGGAGAGCTTGCCTGCAGGGAGTGCTCTGACCACTGGGACTCAAGAGAGAGTTGAAATTCCAGGAGTGCTGACAGAGGCTAACAGAATCACAGGAGGAACAAGTTCCAGCCAGAGACAACTAGAATATATAACACTAGAGATTACTTAAATGGTGAAAGGCAAGCATAAGAATCTTACTAACAGAAACCAAGACATCAGAACCCAGCAGTCCCACCTCAGAGGTAAACTCATAACTCTGAGTGCCATCAAAAAGAAACTAGAGAGAGCATACACTAGCAGCTTGACAGCACACCTAAAAACTCCAGAAGAAAGGGAAGAAAATTCATCCAAGAGGAGTAGACAGCAGGAAATAACCAAACTTAGGGCTGAAATCAACCAAGTGGAAATAAAAAGAACTATACAAATAATCAACCAAACCAGAAGCTGCTTTTTGAGAAAATCAACAAGATAGATAAACCCTTAGCCAGACTGCTTAGAAGGCACAGAGACAGTATCCTAATTAACAAAATCAGAAATAAAAAGGGGAAACATAACAATAGAACCTGAGAAAATCCAAAACATCATGAGATCCTACTAGAAAAGGATATACTCAACAAAACTGGAAAACCTGGATGAAATGGACAATTTTCTGTACAGATACCAGGTACCAAAGTTAAATAAGGATCAGATTAAGGATCTAAAGAGTTGCATATCCCCTAAAGAAAGAGAAGCAGTCATTAATAGTCTCCCAACCAAAAAAAAGCCCAGGACCAGATGGGTTTAGTGCAGAGTTCTATCAAAACTTCAAAGAAGACTTAATTCCAATTCACCTCAAACTATTCCACAAAATAGAAACTTACAGTACTCTACCCAATTCATTATATGAAGCCACAATTATTCTGATACCTAAACCACATAAAGACCCAACAAAAATGAGAACTTCAGACCAATTTCCCTTATGAATGTCGATGCAAAAACACTCAATAAATTTCTTTCAAACTGAATTCAAGAACACATCAAAATGATCATCCATCATGATCAAGTAGGCTTCATCCCAGGGATGCAGGGATGGTTTAATATAGGGAAATCCATCAATGTAATCCACTATATAAACAAACTCAAAGACAAAAACCACATGATCATCTCCTTAGATGCTGAGAAAGCATTTGACAAAATCCAACACCCTTTCATGATAAAAGTCTTGGAAAGATCAGAACTCAAGGCCTATACCTAAACATAACACAAGCAACATACATCAAACTAGTAGCCAGCATCAAACAAAATGGAGAGAAACTTGAAGCAATCCCAGTAAAATCAGGGACTAGACCAGGCTGCCCATATTCACCCTATCTATTCAATATAATACTTGAAGTCCTAACAAGAGGAATTAGACAACAAAAGGAGATCAAGTGGATCAAATTGGAAAAGAAAAAGGCAAAGTATCACTATTTGCAGATGATATGCTAATATATATAAATGACCCTAAAAATTCCACCAGAGAACTCCTAAACCTCATAAGCAGCTTCAGTGCCGTAGCTGGATATAAAATTAACTCAAACAAATCAGTAGCTTTTCTCTACACAAAGGATAAACAGGCTGAGAAAGAAATTAGGGAAACAACAGGATTCAGCATAGTCATAAATAATATAAATTACCTTGGTGTCATTCTACCTAAGAAAGTGAACGATCTATGTGATAAGAACTTCAAGTCTCTGAAGAAAGAAATCGAAGAAAATCTCAGAGGATGGAAAGATCTCCCATGCTCATGGATTGGCAAGATTAATATAGTAAAAATTGTTATCTTACAGAAAGCAATCTAGAGATTCAATGCTTTCCCCTTGAAAATTCCAGCTCAATTCTTCACCGAGTTAGGAAAGAAAATTTGCAAATTCATATGGAATAACAAAAAACCTAAGATAGCAAAAAGTGTCCTCAACAATAAAAGAACCTCTGGTGGAATCACCATGCCTGACCTCAAGCTGTAATCCAGAGCAATTGTGAGAAAAACTTCATGGTACTGGTACAATGGCAGACAAGTAGATTAATGGATTAGAATTGAAGACCCAGAAATGAACCCACACACCTATGGTTACTGGATGTTTGACAAAGGAGCTAAACCATCCAGTGGAAAAAAGACAGCATTTTTAACAAATGGTGCTGGCACAACTGGCTGTTATCATTAGAAGAATGGGAATTGATCCATTCCTATTTCCTTGTACAAAGCACAAGTCTAATTGGATCAAAGAACTCCACATAAAACCAGAGACCGTGAAACTTATAGATGAGAAAGTGGGGAAAAGCCTCGAAGATATGAGCACAGGGGAAATATTCCTGAACAGAACAACAATGGCTTGTCCTGTAAGAGTGAGAATCGACAAATAGGATCTCATAAAAATTTCAAAGCTTCTATGAGGCAAAAGACACTGTTAATAAGACAAAAAGGCCACCAACAGATTGCGAAAGGATTTTTACCAATCCTAAATCCTATAGAGGACTAATATCCAATAAATGCAAAAAACTCAAGAAGCTGGGCTCCAGAAAATTAAATAACCCATTTTAAAATTGGGGTCCAGAGCTAAACAAAGAATTCTCAACTGAGGAATACCAGATGGCTGAGAAGCACCTGAAACAATGCTCAGCATCCTTAATCATCAGGGAAATGCAAATCAAAACAACCCTGAAATTCCACCTCACACCAGTCAGAATGGCTAAGATAAAAAATTCAGGTGACAGCAGATGCTGGCAAGGATGTGGAGAAAGAGGAACACTCCTCCATTGTTGGTGGGATTGCAAGCTGGTACATCCACTCTGGAAATCAGTCTGGCAGTTCCTCAGAAAATTAGACATAGTACTACTGGAAGGTCCAGCAATACCTCTCCTGGGAATATATCCAGAAGTTCCAACTTCTAATAAGGACATATGCTCCACTATGTTCATATCAGCCTTTTTGTTTAATAGCCAGAAGCTGGAAAGAACCCAGATGTCCCTCAACAGAAGAATAGATACAGAAAATGTGGTACATTTACACAATGGAGTACTACTCAGCTATTAAAAACAATGAAATTATGAAATTCTTAGGCAAATGGGTAGATCTGGCAGATATCATCCTGAGTGATGTATCCCAATCCCCATAGAACACACATGATATGCACTCACAGATAAGTGGATATTAGCCCAGAAACTTTGAACACCCAAGATACAATTTGCAAAACACATGAAACTCAAGAAGAAGAAAGACCAAAGTGTGGATATTCCATTCCTTCTTAGAATGGGGAACAAAATACCCATGGAAGAAGTAACAGAGACAAAGTTCAGAGCTGAGATGGAAGGAAGGACCATGCAGAGACTGCACCACCCAGGGATCCATCCCATAAACAACTACCAAACCCAGACACTATTGCATATGACAGTAAGATTTTGCTGACAGGACCCAGATATAGCTATCTCTTGTGAGGCTATGCCAGTGCCTGGCAAATACAGAAGTGAATGGTCACAGTCATCTACTGAATGGAGCACAGGGCCCCCAATGAAGGAGCTAGAGAAAGTACCGAAGGAGCTAAAGGGGTCTGCAACCCTATAGGAGGAGCAACAATATGAACTAACCAGTAACTCCCAGAGCTTGTGTCTCCAGTTGCATATGTAGCAGAGGATGGTCTAGTCAGCCATCAATGGGAGGAGAGGCTCTTGGTCTTGTGAAGATTATATGCCCAAGTACAGGGGAATGCCAGGGCCAGGAAGCAGGAGTGGGTGGGTTGGGGAGCAGTGCTAGGGGAGGGTATAGTGAGTTTCACAGAGGAAACTAGGAAAGAGTATAGCATTTGAAATGTACATGAGGAAAATATGTAATACAATATTATATTAGATCCATATGAGTGATTATGGTGGTTGATTATATATTTTTAAAGAGAATATTAGTGGTTTATGTTTATGAGGAAATAAAGAAAAATTTCCCAACCCCCCCAAAGAAAAGAAGATAAATAAAGTTACTTACACATATTTTTTAAACCACAATGTTCTTATTTTTATAAGACTGCTAAATAAATGTAAATGAAAACCTATCTCACTATTACACGTAAGTTTATTTCTCCCTCATTAGCTTAAAAGAAACAGAAGAGCATACAAAATTTTCTTACAACAGTGCACATAAAATGTTCAGTCCCATAACAATTTACTCTAGTCTCTTAGGATATAGAGAAATTGTCATGATGCAGTCTAAGTTAGAAATCACAGTTTTAATTTAAAAACTGCTTCAATAAATATGACACTGGGAGCCTTATGTTTTACCAGGCAGAGATTCTAATTGGAAGTAAAAAGAGTTTCCATGACTAGATAAGCTTGATGTAGGGCACTCTCTAAGGCAGTTGTGTGTGTGTGTGTGTGTGTGTGTGTGTGTGTGTGTGTGTGTGTGCGTGTGCATGTGTGTATGTGTATGTAGTTAAAATTTATATTTATATATCTTATCTATTTATATATCTGTCTGTATATCTCTCTATCTCTCTATTTCTCTATCTCTCTATCTCTCTATCTCTCTATCTCTCTATCTCTCTATCTCTCTATCTCTCTATCTCTCTCTATCTCTCTATCTCTCTATCTATCTATCTATCTATCTATCTATCTATCTATCTATCTATGAACTGTCAACCATAGCATGAATGTGATGGGCATATGCCCTCTATACATATGTAATATTTGTGCAACTGAAACTTCATGTAAAACTTCTAAAGTGTAATCCAGAGCTGTATCTTACTACATTGCACGTCTTTGGCTTCCAATAGATAGATAGATAGATAGATAGATAGATAGATAGATAGATAGATAGGAATATATGTATATATAATATAATATATTTTATTATAAGTCCTAAAGAATACATTGTTTTAGAGGAGGTGGAAGAAATGGTTTGTTTTGGCTTACACATACATAGCAGTGTTCATCATTGAAGGAAGTCAAAGCAGGACCCAAACAGGGCAAATCCTGGAGGAAGGAGGAGATGCAAAGGGCATCCAGGGGTGATGCTTATTACTTACTTGCTCTCCATGTCGTCCTCATCCTTCTTTCTTATAGAACTCAGGACCAGGGATGATACCACACACAATGGAACTGGACAAACTTCTGTCAATCACTAATTTTAAAAAATGCCCTGTAGAATTGTTTACAGCTCATCCTTTAACATTTTTTTATTAACTTACTCATTTACTTTACACCCTGATCACTGTCCTTCCCTCTCTCCTCTCTCACCTCCCCCACCCCGCTCCCCTTCTGCTCAGAAATTGGAAGGGTTTCAATTTATATCAATCAGCCTTGACATATCAAGTTGCAGTAAGATTAGGTCTTCTACTGAGGCTAGTCTAGGCATCCAAATAAAGGGCAAGGAGTCCAAAGGCATGGAATGTAGTGAGATACAGCTGTTGTTTCCACTTTAGGAGTCCTACATGAAGACCCAGCAACACAAATGTTATATATGTGCACAGGACCTGGGTCCATCCAATTCATGCTCTGCTTGGCAGTACAGTCTCTGTGAGGACCTATGGGTCAGTTGGGCCAACCAAATAGTGACTGGCCCAGCTTAAGAACCATGCCAGGAGAGGAGTCTAGCATAACTGTCATCTGAGAGGTTTCACCTGTAAAACCAGGTCAGTTGATTCTGTAAGTTTTCCTATTGTATCCTTAACCCTCCTTGCTCCTTCAATCCTCCCTCCCCTTCTTCCACAGGATTCCTCAAGTTCTGCCTAATGTTTGGCTATGAGTGTCTGCATTTGTTTCCATCAGTTACAGGTGAAACCTCTCAGATGACAGTTATGCTAGACTTCTGTCTGCAAGTATAGCATATTATCGTTAATGCTATCAGGGGAGGGCTCCCTCTCCTGGCATGGTTCTTAAGCTGGGCCAGTCACTAGTTGGTTCGCCCTGAGGATTAATCTTGTTAAAAAGAGGAAGTATCCATTTTATTTTCGTGGAATCTCTCTCTCTCTCTCTCTCCCTCTCCCTCTCCCTCTCCCTCTCCCTCTCCCTCTCCCTCTCCCTCTCCCTCTCCCTCTCCCTCTCCCTCTCCCTCTCCCTCTCCCTCTCCCTCTCTCTCTCTCTCTCTCTCTCTCTCTCTGAGACAAAGTCTCTCTAGATTGACATGGCTATCCTGGTACTGCCTTTAAAGGCATACACCAAACAAGGTCAGAAAAAAAAAAAGATTCCTAATGATGTTCTGCTGTATTCATGTGGCTGCTTGTATTCTGAATGCTAATTATGCTTCCCCAAAACCTTTTTGTACAAGAGGGTCTGCATGTAGTTTCTGGGGAGCCCCCAGTTAATTCTGATTGGTAAATGAACATGCCAGCAGATATTAGCTGGGAAGGACAGACAGGGGCAGGATTTAGAGATTTTCCAACCTCGAGACGGAGAAGACAGGAAGTAGATTCATTATGCAGGGAGAGTGTTTTGGAGTGGACAGACACCATGCCTGAGAAGGGTTCAGGACAGAGAGGCATGGCTGCTATGTGAAGGAGCTAGAAGAGCTAGGCCCAGAGGTCTATCCAACTGGATCTAATGCATCCAAGATAAAACGTAGAATTTAATAAGTAGTGACTCAGGATTATCAGTGAGAGGTAGAAACTAGCAGCATGGAAGATAGGCAGCTTCCCAGCTATTGTGCTCTTAAATGCATATTAAAATATGAAGGCTGAGTGTATGTTTTTCATTTGGGAACATAAACCGTTGATTGAGCCGAGTAGCAACCCATGCCTGGATTTATTAATTAATATTTAATACAACATACTTATGTATTTGAAGTTGGATATGTATTTGATTCATCATCAGATAGGCCTTTAGTAGTGGGTGAAGCAGATATATTCATTGACCAACAATCAAACATTAAGCAAAGAAGGTGTTAAAATTGGAATTCTTCATTGGGTTCCTTTCTTCAGAACTCAGAAACTCCCAAAAAAGAAAGGGGGAGTAACTGTGAGAGCCAGAAGGGTCAGATATACTAAGAGAACACAGTAGAATCAACTAGGTAGGGATTTTAGGGTATCAGAGAGATTGAATTGGTAGTTACAGAGGCTGTATGGTTCTGTTCTAGGTCCTCTGCCTATATGTTATAGTTTGTGGCTTGATGTTTGAGAAGAACTTTTGGCAGTAGTAGTGGGAATATCTTTGGTTCTTTTGCCTGGTGTTGGGACTCTTTCCCTCCTATTATGTTACTTTGCTCAGTCTTAATGTGAGGTTTTCTGCTTGGTTTTATTGTGTCTTGTTGTATACTGTTCAGTTGATGTCCCTGGTAGGCCTGTTCTTTTCTTGTGGAAAGATTGGAGAGGGTAGTGCATCTGTGGAGAAAGGAGGTGTGGAGTCACTGGGAACAACAACAACACAAAGGACATGTACCATCATACCTGGTTCCATCTAGTCTTTCTTAATTCTTTTGTTGTTGTTGTTTGCTTAACTTGATTTCATTTCTGAGAAATATGTTCTACTGGCTGTGTAGTCAGTAGTTTGTTTCTAGATAGCATTCACGATGGGAGAGTCTCTAAATGGTCAACCATTTAGAGAGCCACATGTTATTGTACTCTTTCAAGGGTTGTTTGTATACTTTTGCTATAATGGATAAAAGATGCATGTCAGAGTGCAGTTTTATTGGTAACACAAAATTTCTTAAGGACAAACACCCATAAGACTTACTGCTAGGCTATATATTACATGAGTTTACTTTTATTTTTGCAAAATTTTTTGAGATTAAGTGTAATTACATTTTGTCTCTCTCCTCCCTTCAAACTTTTCCATCTCTCTTTTTCTATGCTGCTTCAGATTTATAGATCCTTTTCCCACTAATCTTTGCATGCATACAATATACATGTACATTCCTGAAAATAATTTCTTCAGTCAGTATAATGTTATTTATATGTCTGTTTTCAGGGCTGGCCTTTGGGGACTGAACAACCAAATGGTTTGTGTTCTCCACCTGGGTAAACCACCTCTTCCACTCCCAATTTTTCTTCATTGTCTACAGTGCTTTGTGTAGTGTTGTAGCGCTGTGTGCTTTTCCTTATCCAATTTGGTATGTCCATTAGTTTTATCATTGTTCAAAATTTAATATTCATATATATTAACTAATTTCTCTCACCTAGATTTTGCATTTAGAGACACCTGCAATTATTCACTACCTCTATTCCTATTATTTTTATATTTGGTCTTTTCATAGTGTTTCAAACATTCTGGATGCTTTGTGCCAGAACTTTTTAAGGCTTTTTTTTTGACTGATATATCTCATACTTCTGTTATGACTTTAAGCTTCTCTTGTATTCTGTTGATGAGGTTTGACTCTGAGTTTCCTGTTTGAGTTTCTAATATTTTTTTATTTCCAGCTTTACCTCAGTTTTTGTTTTCTTTATTGATTCTGTTTCCACTTTCAGGTCTTGACATGTTTTATTCATTTCCTTTCTCTGTTTATTTGTGTACTGCCTGGTTTTATGTATCAACTTGACTCAGGCTAGAGTCATCCCAGAGATAGGAGCTTCAGTTGAGCAAACACCTCCATGAGATCCATCTGTAAGGCATTGTCTCAATTAGTGATCAATGTGGGAGGACCAGCCCATGGTGGATGGTGCAATCTCTGGGATAATTGTCCTGGGTTCTATAAGAAGGGAGGCTGAGCAAATCAGGGAAGCAAGCCACTAAGGTACATTTCATGTTCTTTGCATGAGTTCCTGACTTTAGGTTCTTGCCCTGCTTGAAATCCTCTTCTGAATTTTTCCAATGATGGACTGTGATCTGAACATGTAAACTGAATAAGCTATTTCTTCCCCAACTTGCTTTTTGGTCATGGTGTTTCACGATAGCAATAAAATCCTAAGACACTTTGTTTTTCATAGATTTCTTTAAACATTTTATTCACTTCAAGTACCAGTAGAATATTCATAAAAGTTATTTTAAGATGTTTCTCTTGTGCTTCAGCTATAGTACATTACTCAGGGCCTGCTGTGGTTGGATTTCTTGACTCTTGTGAAGACATATTGTTCTTGCTATTATTGATCATGCTTTTGCTAGCATCTATGCAGAAGATTATAATTCCAGTTGATAATATCTTGTCTTTATTAGGTACATGTTTTGTTCCTTGGTTTCTCTTTCCTATATGATTCATAGAAGAGTGCAGAGGCTATCTGTTTTCTGATAGGAAATTCTTCTGGGATCCTGATAGGTGAGGTTTCTAGGAGTTCCAGATGATGTGTCTTTCTAGGTATTGTAAGCTGACACTTAAGAATGAGGGTGGGGGTAGGAGGCTGGAGAGGTTCACTGGAGGGAGAAAAGAAGAGTTTTTCACTAGTATCTACTTAGTTAACCCCCTGGGAATTGGGTCAGAAATGAGGTGAAACCACAGCAGAAGGTCTGCTAAAGTGCTGGATATGAATCTGGGAGTTTGGACCTGGAGGAAAGGAGGGATAGATGAAGATCTACTTTTAGTCTACATGTTTCTAGGTTCAGAGTAGCCTGTGGGTTCTGACGTGGATGCCTTGTTGGAGTTGGGGGGACTGGGACAATGGAAGCGGTTGAGGGAAGGAAATTTGGAAGGGAAGATTGTGAGATCCATTGAGGATGGGTGTATGTGAGAGAGAAGGGATGCTGAAGAAGGCATTTTTTTTCAGACTTGAATTATTTTAAAAAAGGATCCCAGGCATATGATTTTGCCAATGATGACTCAGGAGAGAGATGCTGGCGTGAAAATCTGCTAGCTCAGAGATGGAGAGAAAGCACACAGTTGACCTTCCTAATCCACTAACATCCCAGAAGAAAAAAAGCTCCTTCACTTTCTCCACTCTGCATCTTCAATTTGCCATTATCCTCAAAGACCATCCTAACCCTTACCTGGGTTTTCTTTTGTTCATTCTCTGTCCACTGATTGCTTGCTCTGACTCTTGACCTATGGGTGAGTTTATTTAATACCATTTATAGGAAGCTATTGGTGAAAGGTGTGTGCTGGGCCTGAGTCACACTACATCAAGAAAAGCTCACAGTTTCTAGTTCACAATCTCAGGGGTCACAATGTGGAAAAATATTCTGCAACAGACTTGGGATAGGGTGTCTGCAAATACTAAGGCCAGCAGAGTGTTGGTGCACCAGAGCTAAGAAGGAAGCCTAGTTAAATAAGACTCAGGATATGGTGTTTCAAACTTTGAGAGCCCGGCAGTAAACAGTTTATTTTAGGCATATTTAAGAACAGCATAGTTTTGGGAAACTTTTCTGAAAAATAACTCAACCCCATGTGCACAACCAAGCCTAAGGCATGACTACATCAAAACACACTGTGAAGTACTTGTGGCTTCTTCCATAAAAAGTGAGTTGTACAAATTGAGTGTGTATGGCAAATTATGGGTCTGATGACGGATCTGGCATGATCTAGATCATACAGATAATAAAGTTCATCAGGCTGTTAACTGCCTCCACTCCCATTTGGAAAGTACACACGAATAAGGTTTCCATGGACTGATAAATAGTGCTTAAGATAAGGGTCTCAGGAGGATGACTAAGATAAACATTGAGTCTGGGGGCACCATGTATGATCTGGCCATACAGACAGAACCAGGCTATTAAGCACATGCATCCCCAGCCTTTGAGTGGAAAATAGATTATACACCTCTTTGTTTGAAGAGAAATCCCTGTGTTCTTAACACTTGTCTATCAGAACAAGAGCCTCTGTTCCCTATGAACTGGGAATGAAACTGGGGGATTGGCTTTGGAGTTACAGATGGAAAGATGAAGATCTATAGGTAGCCTACCTGCTTTCCTGGTCAGAGTGGCCATCGAATTTGCAGGGACTGCCTGCTGGAGTTGGGGTCTAGGATAAACCAATAAATAGGGGAAAGGTATTTAGTAGGTAGGATTTGTGGGATCCACTAGAGATGCCCGAGGGAGGCTGCTGTGGTGTTCTTCTGCAGAGCTGGGGGTTTAGGTTTGAAAGAATAGAAGGAGAGCTGGAAATTTACAATTAGCCTATCTGCTTCTCCAGCTAAAGTGCTGTAATCAAATAATAAGTAAGTGCTTAATAATGTAGTTGTTAACATAATTGCTGATGCACAATAACTGAGCAGGCTCAAGCCATACAAAATCTTAGCATGGAGGGACAAGGAGCCTTTATTTCCACCTTTATTTGAAGAGCTCAGGTAACTAGAAGATAGAACCAAGTGTACCTCCTGGTGGTTGTAACATGCTATGGTGGATGGTCACACACCTAAGAGGTATATTAGGATCACTATTGAGAATGTGCCAATTCTTCAAAGGAAGAGACAAAATAATGTAGGTATTGAATGGGAAGTTGGATCTGAGAGGACATGGGGGAGGGGAACGATAATGATCAGAGTACAGAGTAAGAGTTTCTCAAATAATTAAAAAATATTTAAAATAATAGAAGTCACTATACTTTTAAAAAATATTTTTACAAAAAAGAATGGAAGTTATTTATTCTTAAAGGCATGAGAACAAAGATTTAAAAATAGGTAATTTATCAAAAGAGGCATTTTCCTTCTGTAGAAAATTGCAAAATATTGGATATAACTGCTTAAAGATTTGAGATAATCATTGTTTTAGTTTGAATGAAGAGCTACAGAAATTTTACCATAGGGAGAAAATTAAAATAAATAAAACAACTAAAAATACCTAAGCGCAACCAACGACTATGATAAAACCTCACTGAAATAAAAAAGCAAAAAACGAAAACAAAAGATTTTAGCCAATTTTGTCAAGTAAATTTCTATATAATTACTGTTAGAATATGACACTAGAATCAATCATTATTCCACTGGAGTAGGAAAGTGAATAATTTAGTTTTTAGATGTTTCAAATGTAACTACCGTATTAAAGTTTTTAAAGTATGTATTTTCAAAACAAAATGTTAAATTCAAATAATACTGTACTCACTGATAAGTGGATATTAGCCCAGAAACTTAGGATACCCAAGATATAAGATACAATTTGCTAAACGCATGAAATTCAAGAAGAACGAAGACCAAAGTGTGGACACTTTGCCCCTTCTTAAAAATGGGAACAAAACACCCATGGAAGGAGTTACAGAGACAAAATTTGGAGCTGTGACGAAAGGATGGACTATCTAGTGATTGCCATATGCAGGGATCCATCCCATAATCAGCTCCCAAACGCTGACACCATTGCATACACTAGCAAGATTTTGCTGAAAGGACCCAGATATAGCTGTCTCTTGTGAGACTATGCCGGGGCCTAGCAAACACAGAAGTGGATGATCACAGTCAGGTATTGGAAGGGTCACACGGCCCCCAATGGAGGAGCTAGAGAAATTACCCAAGGAGCTAAAGGGAACTGCAATCCTATAGGTGGAACAACAATATGAACTAACCAGTACCCCGGAGCTCTTGACTCTAGCTGCATATGTATCAAAAGATGGCCTAGTCGGCCATCACTGCAAAGAGAGGCCCATTGGACTTGCAAACTTTATATGTCCCAGTACAGGGGAACGCCAGGGCCAAAAAGGGGGAGTGGGTGGGTAGGGGATTGGGGGGGGGTATGGCAGACTTTTGGGATAGCATTGAAAATGTAAACGAGGAAAAAAAATTAAAAAAAAAAAAAGAAAAACGAAAAACAGAATGGATTCTATGGAAAATCAGCCTGATTCATTCAACTTCACACACGTCAGTCTTTTTTGTCGAATATTCTTTTTACTTTAAATCCTATTTCATAATTTTAAAAATAATCAACTTTGCTCATAAAATAGATTAACTAGGCTTTGTGTTTAGTGAGCATTCATGAGGTGACAATGGAGGAAGATGTGTTTTTAGAGGTTTCCAGTCTCCTTCTATAACAGACATATTTCTTGCAAGGGGCTGGATGCCGAGTACCAACCACACATTAGATTTGTTTACTTCAGTAGCTTGAAATGCTACGTTCCAGTAAAATACTGATGGATTGAATTAAACTTGTACTTGAAAATCTCATTCCTAAAATAGAATGCTTCTCCTTGTACTCTACTTTGGGGTTGGAGAGAAATATTTCTACAATGGAATAGAACTGCTTCAAATGTTGAAAGTTGATGTTGCAAATCTTTGAAAACACCACATCAAGAAATTAATCTTAAGACTTAGAGTCTTCTAAGAGATCAACAAATTTTATTTGCTTTAAAACGTAGCAAGCAAAAAAGTGATCTGTCAGCAGAGTTGGCACGGGCAAGATTGAGCCTGTTTTCAAGGTAGATATCCATAGATTAGAGATCATTTGCTTCTCCAGAAGCTGGATCCCCATCCTTAATTTAGTTACTGCTTTAGTTCATTCCAAAAATTAGATTTTTTTTTACTTTTGATTTAAATACACTTTATTTAAATGCATATAAAATACATATACTTACTCATATTTTAATTACTAAGAGACTCTAAAATATATAACATATCAGGATCTAACAACTATTCTTTTAGTTTCATCTCTCAAATAATTTATGTAAGATGTAGCTTGCACATTTTTCCGTAGGATTCTATGTGCATTTAAATGTTTTATAAGTAGTACAAATATGAATAAATATTTTTAGCTCCTGTCTGTTTTTCATATGGTATTTTAGTTTAAAATTAACCTTTAACGCATCTACCTCATTTTAAGGTATAATTTCTGTATTGTGTTCTAATATTTGCATGAAAATGATTGACACACCTCTAGATTATTTCTAGAGTTTTCTATATATGTTATATGTTTTAATATGATTTTATTAACTTTGTGAGGCCTATACTACTAAAAAAAAAATTAACTCCACTGTACATATCAGAAGAAAATAAAATTATTTTAGCATTTTATTATTAAGTTTGATGTCGTAATTTTAATTAACACATATTTTTCTCATGCTAAGGTACTTCCAATTTCTATTTATAGAACCTTTATAACTTTTATAATCAATTTTCTTCACTCTCCAAATTGTTTTCTGAGACCAATCTCAAGAACTATTCTTCCTACCTACAACTTTGTACATTTTGACCAATGTCTCTGCATTCTCTTTATTACTGATCCCTCAGTCTCTCATAGCCTTTACTCTATTCTGAGCTCTAGTAGGTCCTACATTAAATTAAGATGTGAAGTGTCTATCTATTTGTACCTGGCTTTTGTCACTTAGTCTAATGTCATCTAGATTTTTTCTTGTCAAAGTTGACAAGATTGCTTGATCAAAAAACACATTAGGCTCAAAGGCCATACTAGACATTAGAAGTTCAGCCCCCAATTGGGGTGGAGACATTGCTACAACAGAGGCCACACTGCCTGCCAGAACTCCAGGCCAAACAGACTAGAAGAACAAAGTGGATACTGAAACCAACAAAGAAAACATTTATCTATCCAACAAAGACAAATAAGAAATCAGCACTGAGTCAAATAGTTATCCCAAATCCCAAAGACAGATGCCTAGACACTAGCATAAGAACACAATTAAAAAGAGCCATAAAAACATATTACCATCTCCTATTACAGCAATCCCTGATAACTCCAAAACAGGGGAAGCACAAAAATAAAACAACCCTCCCCACCCCCCAAAACAAAAATAACAACAACAAAAATACAAAACAAAACAACAAAAACCTTAAAAGCAACTTTATGAATGTGATAGAGGCCATTAAAGAGGAAATAAACGAATCAATGAATTCAATGAAAATGATTGTACAATATTAACAAATCCCAATAGTGGGTTCATTATCTGTCTCAGTAATTTATGTTTTTGAATGAAAGACACATGCAGTCTTTCTATTTTAAGATACTTTAAACAGCACAATAGCTTGGCCTCTACCTAACCTCTATTGTTAGTAGAATCTACCTTTGGCCAATATTTCAGAGTTACTACTTATTAAATAATGTGTTCTATCTCAACTGCTCTAGTCCCAGTTGGGCAGCCCTCTGTATTGTGCCCCTAGTTCCTTCACATGACAGCTATGTCTCTCTTTCCTGGACTTTTCTCAGGCATGGGAGATCTCTCCTCTCTCTTCCCAGTCACAAGCCTGGGAAATCTTAATTCTGCCTGTCTGTCTTCCACAGCTATTGGCTGTTAGCATCTTTATTTACCAATTAGAACCAACTTAGGGCAGGTTTCCAGAAGCTACATGAAGACATTCTTGTGTAAGCAGTTTTTGAGAAAAATAGTTTGCATTCATAATATAAGCAGATATATTTTCCACTTTTTGTCCAGTTAAAAAGGCTTTTTTTCTCTTAGATATGCATGGAGCATAATTATAACAATTATGTAAATTATAAGGTATGATACACATCTATACCATCCAGTCCATTATATTTGGCAATTTAGATAAACTATTCTATCATCTATCCTAACTTAAAGAGTTTACAATTCTGCACTTAAAATAGGTTTGGTTATAACATGAAATATCATCTGAAAATGATCCTTTTAAATATAGACCATTTTCTTTAATTCTAAACACCTTAAGTTATGTTATAAGGCTATAACTAGCTTTCAACCCTATCAGATATCTGAGACAGAGTTAAATATTATGTGAATGTGTAAGAAGCACCACGACATAGCTTCCAATTCTTATACAATTTATAGAGACAGCTGACTGCCTGGACAGTCCCTGATATTCCTTATACTTTTAGAACATCTGTCTTCAGACTTCTGGCCCAGAACTATATGCCAGACCTTAAGAGAAGCAGGAATTATGGAGAACTATCATACTCTGTATTGGCAGAGCTTAGTAGTACAGCTTAGTCAATTCTCCTATATCCGTTTGTCCTTTTTGGGGACAGTATTTTCTCTGCAGATGAAACTAGGATATTTCTTACCCAGTGACTAGTTTGCCACAATTGGAGAAACTCCATATGGAGGTAATGATACTCAATTTCTTCTCTTAACTGGGATGGGGGTGCATTCAGGAACAGATATGTCTCATAGTCAAAAAATCTATTAATGACAAAATGATTTGAAATGACATATTCTGTGGATCTCTAATGCTTTTGAAGACCAACTAGGATATGTAGGATATCTGAGTTGTTAAACATTGATTTCTCTTAGCTGCTTACTACTTGAATAATCTTGAACACACCTGTCCAAAATTATGAACATTTCCCAATTATCTTTTAAAATGAAAATCTTTCTATAATTTATAAAATAACCATAACTAGACACCTAAACCCAAGGAATTGGGAAGACGACTCTCCACAGCTTCTTCCTGCTGAATTGGGGTATGAAATTTCTTAAGGGGTAGGGAGAGGTAAGAAAATTAGAAAAAAATTGTTGGGCATTAGAATGGTAGTTTTAGCATTGTTTTTAATCCTTTCTCTCTATGCTTAGAAAGGTCCAAGCTTAACTGAAGTTCTGACTGGATCTGGCCGAAAGACTGGATAAACCAACATCATTGGGAATCAGCAGCTATTTCTGAAGATGTTCTGGGAGTCTCTGGAAACAGTATTAGGTGAGGCAGGGAGCTGGAGAAGTAGGTCATTTCAGCATCTTTGAGGATGAGTCTTGCCAGAGCTGTATCTTGGCGTTTTATTTTCTAACATATGAATTTTACAACCAAATTTTTCGTTCTATTAAGATATTTGTATGGATTAGGCAAGGTGCACAGATAATTAAGGATGAATTTTAGCTCCTTGTTTGGGCAGGTTATAGCCAACTGTCTTTTTATGAGTTAGTTTGATCAATACAATTATAATAAATCTTTATTAATGCCATGTGATGGATGACATGATGAATTTTAAGGATTCTATAACTAACAAAATTTCTTGGCTAATTTTAGCTGAAGGTTTGGCTAGAGACATTAATATGTCTAAACAAGTGTCAGGGCTGTTCTCATGTGGAGGGACCAACAACTTAAGTTACCTGTTAAGTTTGGTTGAAATTTTCTTTCTCATCTGCAGCCAAGATCTTTAGAGGGTTTTCCCCTATAGTATCTTATCCATATTATTTTTATTAGATATTTTCTTTATTTACATTTCAAATGTTATCCCCTTTCCTAGTTTCCCATCCAAAAACCCCCTATCCCCTCCTCACTCCCCCTGCTCACAAACTTACCCATTCCTGCTTCCTGGCCCTGGCATTCCCTATATTGGGGCATATAACCTTCACAGAAGCAAGGGCCTCTCCTCCCATTGATGACCAACTAGGCCATCCTCTGTTACATTTGTAGCTAGAGCCATGAGTCCCACCATGTGTTTTATTTGGTCAGTGGTTTAGTTCCATGGAGCTCTGGGGGTACTGGTTAGTTCATATTGTTGTTCCTCCTATGGGACTGCACCTTGAGTATCACTCAGGATACTCAAGGTGCAAATGCCTTCAGCTCCTTGGTACTTTCTCTAACTCCTTCTTTGGGGACCCAATGCTCTGTCCAATTGATGGCTGTGAGCATTCACTTCTGTATTTGTCAGGCTCTGGCAAAACATCTCAGGAGACAGCTATATCAGGTTCTTTTCAGCAAGCTCTTGTTGGCATACCCAATAGTGTCTGGTTTTGGTGGCTGTTTATGGGATGGATCCCCAGGTGGGGCAGTCTCTGGATGGTCATTCCTTCAGTCTCTGCTCCATACTTTATCTCTGTAACTCTCTCCATGGATATTTTGTTCCCACTTCTAAGAAGGAACAAAGTATCCACATTTTGGTCTTCTTTCCTCTTGAGTTTCATGTGTTTTGCAATTTGTACCTTGAGTATTCTGAGCTTCTAGGCTAAAATCCACTTATCAGTGAGTGCATAACATGTGTGTTCTTTCATGACTGGGTTATCTCACTCAGGATGATATCCTCCAGATCCATCCATTTGCCTAAGAATTGCATAAATTAGTTGTTTTTAAAAGCTGCATGGTACTCCATTGTGTAAATGTATCACATTTTGTGTGTCCATTCCTTTGTTGAAGGACATCTGTGTTCTTTCCAGCTTCTGGCTATTATAAATAAGGCTGCTATGAATAGAGTGGAACACGTGTCCTTGTTATATGTAGGAGGGAGCATCTTCTGGGTATATGCCCAAGAGTGGTATAGCTGGATCCTCAGGTAGTACTATGACCAATTTTCTGAGAAACAGCTGGACTGACTTTCAGAATGGTTATGCCAGCTTTCAATCCCACCATCAATGGAGGAATGTATCTCTTTCTCCACATCCTTGCCAGCACCTGCTGTCACCTGAGTTTTTGATCTTAGCCATTATGACTGATGTGAGGTGGCATCTCAGGTTGTTTTGATTTGCATTTTCCTGATGACTAAGGATGTTGAACATTTATTAAAATGCTTCTAAGTTATTCAGTATTCCTCAGCTGAGAATTCTTTGGTTAGTTCTATACTCCATTTTTTAATAGGGTTATTTGATTTTCTGGAATCTAACTTTTATTTTGTTTTGTTTTTTGAGACAGGGTTTCTCTATATAGCCCTGGCTGTCCTGGAACTAACTTTGTAGACCAGGTTGGCCTCGAACTCAGAAATCTGCCTGCCTCTGCCTCCCGAGTGCTGGGATTAAAGGCCTGCGCCACCATGCCCAGGTAGAATCTAACTTCTTGAGTTCTTTGTATGTATTGGATATTTGCCCTCTATCAGATATAGGATTGGTAAAGATATTTTTTTAATCATTTGGCTGTCTTTTGTCTTACTGACAGTATCCTTTGCCTTACAGAAGCTTTGCAATTTTATGAGGTCCCATTTGTCTATTCTTTTTTTTTTTTTTCTTTTAACCACCAAAGTACTACATTTTATTGTGAGCATTTAACTTTTCCCTTTTGAATTAGTAACAGTTATGGTTCTACTCAACTGTTCCTATGCTGGTCCAATTTTTGGCAATGGCACGAGTAATCATTTTCAAAAAAATAAAAATCTAAGCATTTAGAAAAAGTAAGAATTGGTGAATATTGTCCTTTTTTAATAGTTGGTGCTTTAAAGAGTTGCAATGCTTTCAAGGTTATAATCAGAGTATGGTTAGAGCTCTTTGGAGTGGATTTTAAAATCAACCAAAAATAACTGACAACTGAAATATTAAGTTATAAATATTACTATTGTTCTTCAAATAGATGATTTCTTATTTTATTTTTTAAAACAATTTTATTAGATACTTTCTTCATTTACATTTCAAATGCTATCCCTATACCTCCTCTATACCCTCCCCCTCTCCTGCTCCCCAACCTAAACACTCCCGCTTCCTGGCCCTGGCATTCCCCTGTACTGGGGCATATAATCTTTGCAAAACCAAGGGCCTCTCTTCCAAATGATGGCCAACTAGGCCATCTTATGCTCCATATGTAGCTAGAGACACAAGATTGGAGGTACTGGTTAGCTCATATTGCTGTTCCTCCTATAGGGTTACAGACTCCTTTAGCTTCTTGGGTACTTTCTCTACCTCCTCCATTGGGGGCCATGTGTTCCATCCTATAGATGACTGTGAGCATTCACCTCTGTATTTTCCAAGCACTGGCATAGCCTCACAAGAGACAGCTGTATCAGGGTCATGAGAGCAAAATCTTGTTGGCATATCAAATAGTGTGTGGTTTAGGTGGCTGTTTATGGGATGGATCCCCAGGTGGGGCAGTTTCAGGATGGTTCTTCTTTTCATCTCAGATCTGATCTTTGTCTTTGTAACTGCTTCCATGGGTATTTTGTTCCCCATTCTAAGGAGGGACGAAGTATGCACACTTTGGTCTTCCTTCTTCTTGAGTTTTATGTGTTTTGCAAACTGTATCTTGGGTATTCTAAGTTTCTGAACTAATATCTGCTTCTCAGTAAGTGCATATCATGTGAGTTCTTTTGTGATTGGGTTACATCACTCAAAATGATAACCTCCAGACCCATCCATTTCAATAAGAATTTCATATATTCATTGTTTTTAATAGCTGAGTAGTACTCCATTTTGTAGCACATTGTACCACATTTTCTGTATCCATTTCTCTGCTGAAGGATATCTGGGTTCTTTGCATCTTCTGGCTATTATAAATAAGGCTGCTGTGAACATAGTGGTGCATGTGTCTTTATTAAAAGTTGGAACATCTTCTTAGTATATACGCAGGAGAGGTATTGCTGGGTCTTCCAGTAGTACTATGTCCAGTTTTCAGAGGAACCACCAAACTGATTTCCAGAGTGGATGTACCAGCTTGCAATCCCACCAACAAAAGAGGAGTGTTTCTCTTTCTCCACATCCTTGCCAGCATCTTCTGTCACCTGAATTTTTGATCTTAGCCACTCTGACTGGCATGAGGTGGAATCCCAGGATTGTTTTGATTTACATTTCCCTGATGATTAAAGATGTTGAACATTTTTTCAGGTGCTTCTCAGCCATTCAGTATTCCTCAGTTGAGAACTCTTCGTTTAGCTCTGTGCCTCATTTTTAATCGGGTTGTTTGATTTTCTGGAGTCCACCTTTTTGAGTTCTTTATATATATTGGATATTAGTCACCTATCGGGTTTAGGATTGGTAAAATTCCTTTCCCGATCTTTCAGTGGACTTTATGTCTTGTTGACAGTGTCCTTTGCCTTACAGAAGATTTGGAATTTTATGAGGTCCCATTTGTCGATTCTTGATCTTACAGCACAAGCCATTGGTGTTCTGTTCAGGAATTTTTCCCTATACCCATATTTTTGAGGCTCTTCCCAACTTTCTTCTCTATCAGTTTCAGTGTCTTTGGTTTTATATGGAGGTCCTTTATTCATTTAGACCTGAGCTTTGTACAAGGAGATGAGAATGGATCAATTCACATTCTTCTACAGGCTAACTGCCTGTTAAGCCAGTACCATTTGTTGAAAATGCTGTCTTTTTTTCCACTGGATGGTTTTAGCTCCTTTGTCAAAGATCAGGTGATCATAGGTGTGTGGGTTCATTTCTTGGTCTTCAATTCTAATTCATTAATCTACCTGTCTGTAGCTGTACCAGTACCATACAGTTTTTATCATAATTGCTCAGTAGTACAGCTTGAGGACAGGGAAGGTAATTCTACCAGAATTCCTTTTATTATTGAGAATAGTTTTCTCTATCCTAGGTTTTATGTTATTTTAGATTATTTTCAATTGCCCTTTCTAACTCTGTGAAGAAATGAGTTGGAATTTTTATGGGGATTTCATTGAATCTGTAGATTGCTTTCTGGAATATCACCATTTTTACTATATTAACCCTGCCATTCCATGAGCATGGGAAATCTTTCCATCTTCTGAAATCTTCTTTTGTTTCTTTCTTCAGAGACTTAAAGTTCTTGTCATACAGATCTTTCACTTGTTTGGTCAGTGTCACACCAAATTATTTTATATTACGTGTGACTATTGTGAAGGGTGTTGTTTCCCTAATTTCTTTCTCAACCTGTTTAAATTTAGAGAAAGGCCATTGATTTGTTTGAGTTAATTTTATATCCAGCTACTCCAATGAAGTTGTTTATCAGGTTTAGGAGTTCTCTGGCTACTAGCTTGCTGTATATTTCCTTTATTATGTTTTGGTATGGGCCTTGAATTCCTGATTTTTCCAAGTCTTTTACCATGCACAGGTGTTTGATTTTATCAAATGCTTTCTCAGCATCAAATAAGATGATCATTTTTTTTTCCTTTGAGTTTGTTTATATAGTGACTTACCTTAATGGATTACAGTATATTGAGCAATCCCTGCATCCCTGGGATGAATGTTACTAGATCATTTTGGATGACTGTTTTGATGTGTTCTTGGATTCAGTTTGGGAGAATTTTATTGAGTTATTTTTGCATCGATATTCATAAAGGAAATTGGCCTGAAGTACTTTTCCTTTGTTGGGTCTTTGTGTGGTTTAGGTATCAGAATAATTGTGGATTCAGAGAATGAATTGTGTAGAGTACTTTCTGTTTCTAATTTGTGTAACGGTTTGAGGAGTATTGGTATTAGGTCTTATCTTAAGGTCTAAGAACTCTGTAGTAAACCCAACTGGTTTTTGTTGTTGTTGTTGTTGTTGTTGTTGTTGTTGTTGTTTTTTTTTTTGGGGGGGGGTTGGGAAACTACTAGTGACTTTTTCTATTTCTTTAGGGGATATAAGACTGTTTAGAATGTTAATCTGATCCTGGTTTAATCTTTGTACCTGGTATCTGTCTTGAAAATTGGCCATTTCATCCAGGCTTTCCAGTTTTGTTGAATATAGGCTTTTGTAGTAGGATCTCTTGTATTTTTGGATGTCCTCAGGTTCTGTTGTTATGTCTCCCTTTTCATTTCTGATTTTGTTCATTAGGATACTGACCCTGTGCCCTTTAGATAGTCTGGATAGGGTTATATCTACCTTGTTGATTTTCCAAATAACCAGCTCCTGGTTTGGTTAGTTCTTTGTATAATAATAATAATAATAATAATTATTATTATTATTTTGTTTCCACTTGATTGATTTCAAGAAGACTAACAGAGTTAACTAATGTGGTCTCTTGGCATTTGTCAGACTGAACCACCAACCAAAGAACATACATGAGCTGTACGTAGTATCCCCCAACACATATGCAGTAGATGTTGCTTGTGTATGGAATATATTCCCCTAACTCGGCTGCCTTGTCTGGCCTCAGTGGAAGAAGATGTGCCTAGCCCTGGAGAGACTTGATGTTCCAGGGTGAGGGAACACCAGGTGGGGCCTCTACCCTCTAAGAATTTATAGTGGGGGAGGAGTGGGGAGAGACTGGGGGAGGGTGGGATGGGGATACCAATCAGGTGTAGAGTGAATAAAAAAAAAACATTTCCCATCCCCCTCCCCACACAAAAGCCCAGGGTCAGATGGCTTTAGTGAAGATTTGTACCAACTTTCCAAAGAAGTGCTAATGCAAATACATTTAAATTTTTTTCCCACAAAACAGAAACTGAAGCAACATTTTCTTTTTTAAAAAAATTGAATATTTTATTTATTTACATTTCAAATGTTATCCTCTTTCTCATTTTTCCACCTGCAAATCCCCTATCCCATCCTCCCTTACCCTGCTTCTATGAGGGTGCTCCGCCATCCACCCATCCACTTCACTGCCCTAGCATTCCTCTAAACTGGGGCATCAAGCCTTCATAGGAACAAGGGCTTCCCCTTCCACTTATGCCATATAAAACCCATTCAGCTCCTTCAGTGTTTCCCCTAACTCCTCCATTGGGTCACTGTGCTCAGTCCGATGGTTGACTGCAAGTATCTGAACCTGTATTGGTCAGGATCTGGCAAAGCCTCTTGGGATACAGCTGTATCAGGTTCCTGTCAGCAAGCACTTCTTGGCATCAGCAATAGTGTCTGGGTTTGGTGTCTGCCTGTGGAATGGATCTGCAGTTGGGGCAATCTTTGGGTGGGCTTTACTTTAGTCTTTGCTCCATTTTTTGTCCCTGAATTTCCTTTAGACAAGAAGAATTCAGGGTTAAGATTTTGGAAATGGGTGGTTGGCCAAATCCCTCAACTGGAAGCAGGGCATGCTAACCTCTGGATATGGTTTCCACAGATTCTTCCTCTCATTTGTAGGACATTTCATCTAATATCATCCCCATGGGGTCTTTGGAGGCTCTTGTTTTCCTAGCATCTGGGACTTTCTGGTTGCTATCCCCAGTCCCCCATCCCCCATTACTACACACCTCTGTTCAATTTCCTGACTGTCTGTATATCTCCTCCATCTTCTCCCATAACAGATTCTTCCCCTCTTTTTCTCCTCCCTTCTTCTCTTCTTCTCAAGTCCCTCCCACCCTCTACTTCTCTTGATTATTTTGTCCCCCTTCTAAGTAGGACTGAAGCATCCACTCCTTGGTCTTCCTTTCTCTTGAGCTTCATGTGATCCATGAATTGTATTATGGGCATTCTATCAATTTTGCCTAATATTCACTTACCAGTGAGAATATACTGTGTGTGTTCTTTTGTGACTGGATTACCTCACTCAGGGTATTTTCTAGATCCATCCATTTGCCTAAAAATTTCATGAAGTCATTGTTTTTAATACCTTAGTAGTATTCCATTGTGTAAATGTATCACATTTTCTGTATCCATCCCTCTGTTGAGGGATATCTGGGTTCTTTTCAGCTTATTATAAATAAGGCTGCTATGCATAGTGTTCTTGTTACATGTTAGAACATCTTCTGGGTATATGCCCAGTAGTGGTTTAACTGAGTACTCAGGTAGTATTTTGTCCACCAGCAATGGAGGAGTTTTCCTCTTTCTCCACATCCTCATCAGCATCTGTTTTCACCTGACTCCACCTCACATGATTCAGAATGGCTAAGATGAAGCAACACTTTCAAATTCATTTCATGAGGCCACAGTCACAGTTATACATAAACCATAAATATTCAGGAAATAAAATGAATTACAGAGTAGTTTCCATCAGAAACACATATACTAAAACATAGTACTCAACATAATATTCGCAAACTGAATTCAAGACTAAAGGATCATACAGCATTATCAAGTAGGACTCATCCCAGAGATACAAGGATGGTCCAACATATGAATATCAGTGAATGCAGTTCCCCATATAAACAAACTGAGAGAAAAAAAAAAGACTTCATGATCATCTCAGTAGATAGTGAAAAAAATCTCTGATAAAATTTAACACCCCTTCATGATAAGTGTCTTGGACAGATTCAGGAAATAAGGGACATACCTAAATATAATAAAGGCAATTAACAGCAGGCATGTAGACAGTATCAACTTAAATGGAGAGATATTTAAAGCAATTCCACACACACACACACACACACACAATCAGAAATAAGATATAGCTCTCTCCTCTCTTCATATGTATTCAATATACAAGTTATAGCTGGAGCAATAAGACAACTGAAGGAGATTCGGGGGATAGAAATTGGAAAAGAGGAAATCAAAGTATCATTAATGCACTTGATAGTATTCATAAGAGACCCCAAAAATTCTACCATGGAATTTCTACAGCTGACAAATATCTTCACTGAGGTAATGTGAGAGCAGATTAAGTACAAACAACCAGTAACCCTTCTCTATACAAATTACAAATGTATGTAGAAAGAAATCAAGGAAACAACACTCTTCACAATAGCCACAAAAAATATAAAGTATTTTGGGGTAACTTTAACCAAGTGAAAGACTTATGTCACAACAACTTTAAGTCTTTGAAGAAAGAAATTACAAGTGATACCAGAAGATGGAAATATCTTCCATGCTCATGTATTAGTAAGAGTAACACAGTAAAATGTTCATCCTACCAAAAACAATCACAGATTTAGCCCTAATTTCAGTAAAGGTTTCTACACAGTACTATACAGACCTTGAACTCAACTCTATTTATGAAGCAGGATAGGTTACAATAAAAAAAAAAAAAAAAAAAAAAAAAAAAAAAAAACTTCTGGAGGTATCACCATCCCTGGTTTCAAGCTGTACTGCAGAAAATTAGTAATAAAAAACAGTAATAAAATTAGTAAATGCAGAAAATTAGTAATAAAAACCAGGCGGTATTAGCATAAAATGGACAGGATTATCAATTTAATCAAATTGAAGAGTCAGAAATAAATCAGCACACTTATAGATACTTGATTTTTGACAAAAAAGCCAAAACTATATGATGGGAAAAAAAACCTCTTCAAAAAAGTCTAACTGAGAGCAGCAGTGGTCGCCATCTGGGTTCTGGGACTCCGCGGAACATAGGAAATTAGTCTGAACAGGTGAGAGGGTGCGCCAGAGAACCGGACAGCTTCTGGGACAGGCGGAAGCACAGAGCCGCTGAGGCAGCACCCTTGGCGGGCCGCAGACAGCCGGCCACCGTCCGGACCAGAGGACAGGTGTCCGCCTGGCTTGGGAGGTGGCCTCAGCCTCAGCAGCAGCGGTCGCCATCTGGGTTCAGGGACTCCGCGGAACTTAGGAAATTAGTCTGAACAGGTGAGAGTCTGCACCACAGAAGCTGACAGCTTCTGGGAACTGCCAAAGCAACACAGCTTCTGAGAAAGGCCCTGTTTTGGGCCTTCTTCTTCGACCAGGAGGAGGTCCAAAAACAAGATATCTGCGCACCTTCCCTGTAAGAGAGCTTGCCAGCAGAGAGTGCTCTGAGCACTGAAACTCAGAGGAGAGAATCTGTCTCCCAGGTCTGCTGAGAGACGGTAACAGAATCACCAGAAGAACAATCTCTAAACAGAGTCAACTATAAATACTAACTCCAGAGATTACCAGATGGCGAAAGGTAGACGTAGGAATCCTACTAACAGGAACCAAGACCACTCACCATCATCAGAGCCCAGCACTCCCACTTCACCCAGTCCAGGGCACCCCAACACACCCGAAAACCTAGACCTAGATTTAAAAGCATATCTCATGATGATGGTAGAGGACATCAAGAAGGACTTTAATAAATCACTTAAAGAAATACAGGAGAACACTGCTAAAGAGTTACAAGTCCTTAAAGAAAAACAGGAAAACACAATCAAACAGGTAGAAGTCCTTACAGAAAAAGAGGAAAAAACATACAAACAGGTGATGGAAATGAACAAAACCATACTAGAACTAAAAGGGGAAGTAGACACAATAAAGAAAACTCAAAGTGAGGCAACACTGGAGATAGAAACCCTAGGAAAGAAATCTGGAACCATAGATTTGAGCATCAGCAACAGAATGCAAGAGATGGAAGAGAGAATCTCAGGTGCAGAAGATTCCATAGAGAACATCGGCACAACAATCAAAGAAAATGGAAAATGCAAAAAGATCCTAACTCAAAATATCCAGGAAATCCAGCAAGCACACAATGAGAAGACCAAACCTACGGATAATAGGAGTGGATGAGAATGAAGATTTTCAACTCAAAGGACCAGCAAACATCTTCAACAAAATTATTGAAGAAAACTTCCCAAATATAAAGAAAGAGATACCTACGAACATACAAGAAGCCTACAGAACTCCAAATAGACTGGACCAGAAAAGAAATTCCTCCCGACACATAATAATCAGAACAACAAATGCACTAAATAAAGATAGAATACTAAAAGCAGTAAGGGAAAAAGGTCAAGTAACATACAAAGGCAAGCCTATCAGAATTACACCAGATTTTTCACCAGAGACTATGAAAGCCAGAAGAGCCTGGACAGATGTTATACAGACACTGAGAGAACACAAATTCCAGCCCAGGCTACTATACCCAGCCAAACTCTCAATTACCATAGATGGAGAAACCAAAGTATTCCACGACAAAACCAAATTCACACATTATCTCTCCACGAATCCAGCCCTTCAAAGGATAATAACAGAAAAAAACCAATACAAGAATGGGAACAACACCCTAGAAAAAACAAAAAGGTAATTCCTCAACAAACCTAAAAGAAGACAGCCACAAGAACAGAATGCCAACTTTAATAACAAAAATAACAGGAAGCAACAATTACTTTTCCTTAATATCTCTTAACATCAATGGTCTCAACTCCCCAATAAAAAGACATAGACTAACAAACTGGCTACACAAACAAGACCCAACATTTTGCTGCTTACAGGAGACACATCTCAGAGAAAAAGATAGACACTACCTCAGAATAAAAGGCTGAAAAACAATTTTCCAAGCAAATGGTATGAAGAAACAAGCTGGAGTAGCCATCCTAATATCTGATAAAATTGACTTCCAACCCAAAGTCATCAAAAAAGACAAGGAGGGGCACTTCATTCTCATCAAAGGTAAAATCCTCCAAGAGGAACTCTCAATTCTGAATATCTATGCTCCAAATACAAGGGCAGCCACATTCATTAAAGAAACTTTAGTAAAGCTCAAAGCACACATTGCACCTCACACAATAATAGTGGGAGACTTCAACACACCACTTTCACCAATGGACAGATCATGGAAACAGAAACTAAACAGGGACACAGTGAAACTAACAGAAGTGATAAAACAAATGGATCTGACAGATATCTACAGAACATTTTATCCTAAAACAAAAGGATATACCTTCTTCTCAGCACCTCATGGTACCTTCTCCAAAATTGACCACATAATAGGTCACAAAACAGGCCTCAACAGATTCAAAAATATTGAAATTGTCCCATGGATCCTATCAGATCACCATGCACTAAGGCTGATCTTCAATAACAAAAAAAATAACAGAAAGCCAACACTCACGTGGAAACTGAACAACACTCTTCTCAATGATACCTTGGTCAAGGAAGGAATATAGAAAGAAATTAAAGACTTTTTAGAGTTTAATGAAAATGAAGCCACAATGTACCCAAACCTTTGGGACACAATGAAAGCATTTCTAAGAGGGAAACTCATAGCTCTGAGTGCCTCCAAGAAGAAACGGGAGAGAGCACATACTAGCAGCTTGACAACACATCTAAAAGCTCTAGAAAAAAAGGAAGCAAATTCACCCAAGAGGAGTAGACGGCAGGAAATAATCAAACTCAGGGGTGAAATCAACCAAGTGGAAACAAGAAGAACTATTCAAAGAATTAACCAAACGAGGAGTTGGTTCTTTGAGAAAATCAACAAGATAGATAAACTCTTAGCTAGACTCACTAGAGGGCACAGAGACAAAATCCTAATTAACAAAATCAGAACTGAAAAGGGAGACATAACAACAGATCCTGAAGAAATCCAAAACACCATCAGATCCTTCTACAAAAGGCTATACTCAACAAAATTGGAAAACCTGGATGAAATGGACAAATTTCTGGACAGATACCAGGTACCAAAGTTGAATCAGGATCAAGTTGACCTTCTAAACAGTCCCATATCCCCTAAAGAAATAGAAGCAGTTATAAATAGTCTCCCAGCCCAAAAAAGTCCAGGACCAGACGGGTTTAGTGCAGAGTTCTATCAGACCTTCAAAGAAGATCTAATTCCAGTTCTGCACAAACTTTTTCACAAGATAGAAGTAGAAGGTACTCTACCCAACTCATTTTATGAAGCCACTATTACTCTGATACCTAAACCACAGAAAGATCCAACAAAGATAGAGAACTTCAGACCAATTTCTCTTATGAATATCGATGCAAAAATCCTCAATAAAATTCTCGCTAACCGAATCCAAGAACACATTAAAGCAATCATCCATCCTGACCAAGTAGGTTTTATTCCAGGGATGCAGGGATGGTTTAATATACGAAAATCCATCAATGTAATCCATTATATAAACAAACTCAAAGACAAAAACCACATGATCATCTCGTTAGATGCAGAAAAAGCATTTGACAAGATCCAACACCCATTCATGATAAAAGTTCTGGAAAGATCAGGAATTCAAGGCCCATACCTAAACATGATAAAAGCAATCTACAGCAAACCAGTAGCCAACATCAAAGTAAATGGAGAGAAGTTGGAAGCAATCCCACTAAAATCAGGGACTAGACAAGGCTGCCCACTTTCTCCCTACCTTTTCAACATAGTACTTGAAGTATTAGCCAGAGCAATTCGACAACAAAAGGAGATCAAGGGGATACAAATTGGAAAAGAGGATGTCAAAATATCACTTTTTGCAGATGACATGATAGTATATATAAGTGACCCTAAAAATTCCACCAGAGAACTCCTAAACCTGATAAACAGCTTCGGTGAAGTAGCTGGATATAAAATTAACACAAACAAGTCAATGGCCTTTCTCTACACAAAGAATAAACAGTCTGAGAAAGAAATTAGGGAAACAACACCCTTCTCAATAGTCACAAATAATATAAAATATCTTGGCATGACTCTAACTAAAGAAGTGAAAGATCTGTATGATAAAAACTTCAAGTCTCTGAAGAAAGAAATTAAAGAAGATCTCAGAAGATGGCAAGATCTCCCATGCTCATGGATTGGCAGGATCAACATTGTAAAAATGGCTATCTTGCCAAAAGCAATCTACAGATTCAATGCAATCCCCATCAAAATTCCAACTCAATTCTTCAACGAATTAGAAGGAGCAATTTGCAAATTCATCTGGAATAACAAAAAACCTAGGATAGCAAAAACTCTTCTCAAGGATAAAAGAACCTCTGGTGGAATCACCATGCCTGACCTAAAGCTTTACTACAGAGCAATTGTGGTAAAAACTGCATGGTACTGGTATAGAGACAGACAAGTAGATCAATGGAATAGAATTGAAGACCCAGAAATGAACCCACACACCTATGGTCACTTGATCTTCGACAAGGGAGCTAAAACCATCCAGTGGAAGAATGACAGCATTTTCAACAATTGGTGCTGGCACAGCTGGTTGTTATCATGTAGAAGAATGCGAATCGATCTATACTTATCTCCTTGTACTAAGGTCAAATCTAAATGGATCAAAGAACTTCACATAAAACCAGAGACACTGAAACTTATAGAGGAGAAAGTGGGGAAAAGCCTTGAAGATATGGGCACAGGGGAAAAATTCCTGAACAGAACAGCAATGGCTTGTGCTGTAAGATCGAGAATTGACAAATGGGACCTAATGAAACTCCAAAGTTTCTGCAAGGCAAAAGACACCGTCAATAAGACAAAGAGACCACCAACAGATTGGGAAAGGGTCTTTACCTATCCTAAATCAGATAGGGGACTAATATCCAACATATATAAAGAACTCAAGAAGGTGGACTTCAGAAAATCAAATAACCGAATTAAAAAATGGGGCTCAGAACTGAACAAAGAATTCTCACCTGAGGAATACCGAATGGCAGAGAAGCACCTGAAAAAATGTTCAACCTCCTTAATCATCAGGGAAATGCAAATCAAAACAACCCTGAGATTCCACCTCACACCAGTCAGAATGGCTAAGATCAAAAATTCAGGTGACAGCAGATGCTGGCGTGGATGTGGAGAAAGAGGAACACTCCTCCATTGTTGGTGGGATTGCAGGCTTGTACAACCACTCTGGAAATCCGTCTGGCGGTTCCTCAGAAAATTGGACATAGTACTACCGGAGGATCCAGCAATACCTCTACTGGGCATATATCCAGAAGATGCCCCAACTGGTAAGAAGGACACATGCTCCACTATGTTCATAGCAGCCTTATTTATAATAGCCAGAAGCTGGAAAGAACCCAGATGCCCCTCAACAGAGGAATGGATACAGAAAATGTGGTACATCTACACAATGGAGTACTACTCAGCTATTAAAAAGAATGAATTTATGAAATTCCTAGCCAAATGGATGGAACTGGAGGGCAGCATCCTGAGTGAGGTAACACATTCACAAAGGAACTCACACAATATGTACTCACTGATAAGTGGATATTAGCCCAAAACCTAGGATACCCAAGATATAAGATACAATTTCCTAAACACATGAAACTGAAGAAAAATGAAGACTGAAGTGTGGACACTATGCCCCTCCTTAGAAGTGGGAACAAAACACCCTTGGAAGGAGTTACAGAGACAAAGTTTGGAGCTGAGATGAAAGGATGGACCATGTAGAGACTGCCATATCCAGGGATCCACCCCATAATCAGCATCCAAACGCTGACACCATTGCATACACTAGCAAGATTTTATTGAAAGGACCCAGATGTAGCTGTCTCTTGTGAGACTATGCCGGGGCCTAGCAAACACAGAAGTGGATGCTCACAGTCAGCTAATAGATGAATCACAGGGCTCCCAATGGAGGAGCTAGAGAAAGTAGCCAAGGAGCTAAAGGGATCTGCAACCCTATAGGTGGAACAACATTATGAACTAACCAGTACCCCGGAGCTCTTGACTCTAGCTGCATATGTATCAAAAGATGGCCTAGTCGGCCATCACTGGAAAGAGAGGCCCATTGGACATGCAAACTTTATATTCCCCAGAACAGGGGAATGCCAGGGCCAAAAAGGGGGAGTGGGCGGGTAGGGGAGTGGGGGTTGGTGGGTATGGGGGACTTTTGGTATAGCATTGGAAATGTAAATGAGTTAAATACCTAATAAAAAATGGAAAAAAAAAAGAGTAATGTGACTACAGGGAGTGAAAGTGTGACCACGACTCTGTATCAAAACCACATATCATTTGTGATACCCATGGAGAAATATAGATTCACTAAAATTGTATGTAGTGGTGCCCACTTATAATCCCAGCACTCAGGAGGCAGAGATAGGTGGATATCTCAAAGTTTAAGACTGGCCTGGTCTACACAGATTTTCAGGCCAGCCTGAGCTATACAGTGAGTCCCTGTCTCAAAAACAAAGACAGTAACTATACTTATTTTACCAGATTACATTGGTCTTCTGGAATATTATCCTATGAAGGAGATCTTCAATACTGTTATGACTTGTTTTAATGTATGTTCCATAAATATTAATACAACATTAAAAATACAAAAAAAGTCTAACTGAATTTTTGCATGCAAAACAATGCAAATATATCCAAATATATACCACTCTGAAGAAAACACAAGTCAGAGTAGGTTAAAAAAAAACTCAATGTAAAACCAGATACATTGAATCTGATTAAAAAACTAATAATAAGGAAGTGAGGTGTAGTTTTGGTTGCATTGGCACAGGAAACAACTTCCTGAACAGAGTATCAATTTTCCAGGCCCTAAGATCAATAATTAATAATTGGGACCTCATGAAAATTAAAAGCTTCTGTAAGGCAAACCGCATGAAAGTAGCTTAAATTGTTAGCCTACAGAATAGGAGAAGATTTTCACCAACTTCACATCAGATAGAAGGCTGATATACAAAAATACAAGAAAAAGTTAAGTAATTAGACATCAACAAACCAAATAACCCAGTTAGAAAAGGTGTGCAGACCTAAGCAGAGAATTCTCAATAGAGGAATATCAAATAACTGAAAAGCACTTAAGTGTTCAATATCTTTAGTCATCAGAGAAATGCAAATCCAAATGACTGTGTGATTCAGTCTAATACTTGTCACTATAGCTAGGATCAAAAATACAAATAACATGTCATGCTTTCAAGGAAATGGAGCAACGGGAACTTATGGATGTGCAAACTTGTACAGCCACTCTGGAAATTAATTTTCAGTGTCTCTGAAATTTGGGAGGTCTACCTACCTCAAGACACAGCTATATTACTCCTGGGCATATACCCAAAGAAGGCTTCACCTACCACTAGGACACTTGTTCACCTATATTCATAAGAACTTTAACCATAATAACTAGAAACTGGAAACAATCTAGATCTCTCTTTACTGAAGAACAGATCAAGAAAATATGATGCATTTACATAATGGACTCTGTTGTTATAAAGTGACATGGAATTTGCAGGATGGAACTAGAAAAAAAATCATTCAGAGTGAGGTAACCCAGATCCAGAAAGACAAATATTACTCACTTGT
Organism: Mus musculus; assembly: GCF_000001635.26. NCBI lineage: Eukaryota > Metazoa > Chordata > Mammalia > Rodentia > Muridae > Mus > Mus musculus. The sequence goes on along the minus strand of NC_000077.6, from coordinate 28,232,707 downwards.
AACTGCATATTAGTTGTTAAGTAAATGGTAATCAAGCTATAATCCACAGATTGAGAAAGATTAGGGAACAGGAGGTGTCTAGCAGGGAAGCATGGATTTTGTTCATGGACTAGTGGTGGGTTGGAACAAGATAATGATGGCTCAGATGGGATTAATGGACTACAAGAATGTAGGGGGAGATAGCTATAATTGTGGGACACTTCGGAAGTAGTGTGAAGACCTGGCACAGTGGAAATTTCCTGAAATCTATGAGGTTAACTCTAGTAATGACTCCTAATAAGGAGGATATAGAGTCTGAAATGGTCACCTTTTGTAGTCAGACATGGCTTCCAGTGCAGGGACTAGTTTGCATTTTGTTGAATTGTTGGCCTAGTGATCCAGTCATCCCTAAACAACCCAGGCAGATTTTTGGACAGAAGGTTGCTCTTTGAAAACTGAGGAGAGTACTCTCCACACCACAGGACCTCAGGATCACCTCAGGATCATCGTGAGTGGAACTCAACATCAGTTCCAAAGAATTGCGGAGGGTGTTGTGCCAGCAGGAACAGGGACAGGAACCCTGCAGGACCAGAGGCTGGGATCCATACTGGTTGGGGTCAGACCTGCCATCTTCTACCTGAACCCAGATTAGGGTGCCAAGAGCCCCAGAGGACTCTCCACGCCACAGGACCCCTAGCACACCTGGGACCTTGAGATCACAGGTGACTGGAACACAACATCAGTTCCAAAGAATCTCGGAGGGTCTTGTGCCAGCAGGAACAGGGATGGAGGAACCCCATCCAATCCATTCAGGTCCGGACTAACCCCTCCATCTTCTGCATGACACTGACTGAGGGCGTCGAGGGGACCAGAGGACTCTCCACACCAAAGGACCCCTAGCACACTCAGGACCTCGTGATCACCAGAGAGCACTTGGTTAACAGAAGCAACAGAGCTTCTTGGACAGGGTCCCTCTGGGCCTTCATTCTAAACCAGAAGCAGAGCTGAGACCCAGAACCCTGGGTACCTTCATTGCCAGAGGAGAGTCTGCCTACAGGGAGGGCTCTGACACCAGGACTCAAGAGGTGGATCAGAGCTCCAGACTTATGGACACCTGCCCTGCAAGAGGAGAACTTGCATGCAGAGAGTGCTCTGAACACTGGGAATCCGGTGAGAGTTGGACTCCCAGGAGTGCTGATAGAGGCTAACAGAATCACAGGAGGATCAAGCTCCAGCCAGAGACAACTTGAACATTAACACTAGAGATTACCAGATTGCAAAAGGCAAATGTAAGAACGTTATTAAGAGAAACCAAGAACACTGGGCATCATCAGAACCCATTATGCTCACCACAGCGAGTCCTGGATATCCCAACACACCCAAAAAGCAAGACTGATTTAAAATAATATCTCATGATGGTGGTAGAAGATTTTAAGAAAGGCATTAATAATTCACTTTAAGAAAAACAGGAGAACACTGCTACACAAGAAGAAGCTCTTAAAGAGGAAACACAAAAATCCCTCAAGGAATTACAGGAGAACACTACTAAACAGGTAGAAGTCCTTAAAGAACTACAGGCAAACACTGCTAAACAGGTAGAAGTCCTTAAATTAGAAACACAAAAATCCCTTAAAGAATTACAGGAAAATACAATGAAACAGGTGATGGAATTGAACAAAACCATTCAAGATCTAAAAAGGGAAGTAGAAACAATGAAGAAAACCCAAAGGGAGACAACTCTGGAGATAGAAACCCTAGGAAAGACATCAGGAACAATAGATGTGAGCATAAGCAACAGAATACAAGAGATGGAAGGGAAAATCACAGGTATAGAAGATTCTATAGGGAACATGGACACGACAATCAAAGAAAATTCAAAATGCAAAAAGATCCTAACTCAAAACATCCAGGAAATCCAGGACACAATGAGAAGACCAAACCTACAGATAACAGGAGTAGATGAGATAAAGATTTTCAACTTAAAGGGTCAGCAAATATCTTCAACAAAATTATAGAAGAAAACTTACCATACCTAAAGAAAGAGATGCCCATGAACATACAAGAAGCCTACAGAACTCCAAATAGACTGGACAAGAAAAGAAATTCCTCCTGACACATAATAATCGGAACAACAAATGCACTAAATAAAGACAGAATATTAAAAGCAGTAAGGGAAAAAGGTCAAGTAACATATAAAGGCAGGCCTATTAGAATTACTCCAGACTTCTCACCAGAGTCTATGACAGCCAGAAGATCCTGGACAGATGTTATACAGACACTAAGAGAACAAAAATGCCAGCCCAGGCTACTATACCCAGCAAAACTCTCAATTGCCGTAGATGGAGAAGCCAAAGTATTCCATGACAAAACCAAATTCACACAATATCTTTCCACGAATCCAGACCTTCAAAGGATGATAATGGAAAAACACCAACACAAGGATGGAAACAACACCCTTGAAAAAGCAAGAAAGTAATTCTACAACAAAACTAAAAGAAGACAGCTACAAGATCAGAATCCCAAATGTAACAACAACAACAAAGTAACAGGAAGCAACAGTTACTTTTCTTTAACTTCTCTTAACATCAATGGACTCAATTTCCCAATAAAAAGACATAGACTAATAGAGTGGCTACATAATGAGGACCCAACATTTTGCTGCTTGCAGGAAACCCACCTCAAGAACAAAGACAGACACTACCTCAGAGTAAAAGGCTGGAAAACAATTTTCCAAGCAAATGGTCTGAAGAAACAAACTGGAGTAGCCATTCTTATATTCAATAAAATTGACTTCTGTCCCAAAATTATCAAAAAAGACAAGGAGGGGCACTTAATACGCCTCAAATGTAAAATCTACCAAGATGAACTCTCAATTCTAAATATCTATGCTCCAAAATCAAGGACAGCCATATCCATTAAAAAAAACTTTAATAAAGCTCAAAGCACACATTGTACCTTTCACAAGAATAGAGGGAGACTTCAACACCCCACTCTCACCAATGGACATATCCTAGAAACAGAAACTAAACAGAGATACATGGACACTACAGAAGTTATGGAACAGATTGATTTAACAGATATCTTCAGAACATTTTATCCTAAAATTAAAGGATGTACATTCTTTTCAGCACCTCATGATACCTCCTCCAAAATTGACCATAAAATCGGCCATAAAACAGGCCTCAACAGATACAAAAATATTGAAATGATTCCATGCATCCTATCAGATCACCATGGACTAAGGCTGATTTTCAATAACAGCATAAATGATAGAAAGCCAACATTCACATGGAAACTGAACAATACTCTACTCAATGATAACTTGAGCAAGGAAGAAATAAAGAAAGAAATTAAAGACTTTTTTGAGTTTAATGAAAATGAAGCCACAACATACCCAAACTTATGGGACACTATGAAAGCATTTCTAAGAGGGAAACTAATAGCTCTGAGTGCCTCCAAAAAGAAACTAGAGAGAGCATACACTAGCAGCTTGACAGCACACCTAGAAGCTCTATAAAAAGAGGAAGCATTGAGGAAAATACATAATAAATAAATAAATAAATAAATAAATAAATAAAACTATATTAAAAAAAAAAGAAAAAGAAAAAAAGAAAAAAAAAAAGGAAGCAAATTCACCCAAGCTGAGTAGAAAGCAGGAAATAATCAAACTTAGGGCTGAAATCAACCAAGTGGGAACAAAAGGAACTATTCAAAGAATCAACCAAACCAGGAGCTGGTGCTTTGAGAAAATCAACAAGACAGATAAACCCTTAGCCAGACTAACTAGAGGGCACAGGGACAGTACCCTAACTAACAAAATCAGAGATGAAAAAGGAGACATAACAACAGAACCTGAGGAATTCCAAAACATCATCAGATACTATTGCAAAAGGCTATACTCAACAAACCTGGAAAACCTAGATGAAATGGACAACTTCTGAGACAGTTACCAGGTACCAAATTAAATCAGGATCAGATTAATGATCTTAACATTCCCATTTCCCCTAAAGAAATAGAAGCAGTCATTAATAGTGTCCCAACCAAAAAAAAAAATTCCAGGACCAGATGTGTTTAATGCAGAGGTCTATCAGACCTTCAAAGAAGACCTAATTCCAGCTCTCCTCAAACTATTCTACAAAATAGAAACAGAAGGTTCTCTACCCAATTCATTCTATGAAGCCACATTTACTCTGATACCTAAGCCACACAAAGATCCAACAAAGAAAAAGTACTTCAGATTAATATCCCTTATGAATATCGATACAAAAATACTCAATAAAATTCTCCCAAACTGAATCCAAGAACACGTCAAAATGATCATCTACCATGACGGAGTAGGCCTCATCCCAGCGATGCAGGGATGGTTTAATATATGGAATCTCTCAACATAATCCACTATATAAACAAACTCAAAGACAAAAATCACATAATCATCTCATTAGATACTGAGAAAGCATTTGACAAAATCCAACACCCATTCATGATAAAAGTCTTGGAAAGATCAGGAATTCAAGGCCCATACTTAACATGATAAAAGCAATGTACAGCAAACCAGTAGCCAACATCAAAGTAAATGGAGAGAAGCTGGAAGCAATTCCACCAAAATCAGGGACTAGACAAGGCTGCCCACTTTCTCCCTACCTAATCAATATAGTACTTGATGTCCTAGCCAGAGCAATTCGACAACAAAAGGAGATCAAGGGGAGGTCAAGGGGATACAAATTGGAAAGGAAGAAGTCAAAATATCACTATTTGCAGATGATATGATAGTATATATAAGTGACCCTAAAAATTACCCAGAGAACTCCTAAACATGATAAACAGCTTCAGTGCAGTAGCTGGATATAGAATTAACTCAAACAAATGAGTGGCCTTTCTCTATACAAATAATAAAGAGGATGAGAAAGAAATTAGGGAAACAACACTCTTCACAATAGTCACAAATAATATAAAATACCTTGATGTCACTTTAACTATGGAAGTGAAAGATCCATATGACAAGAACTTCAAGTCTCTGAAGAAAGAAATTGAAGATCTCAGAAGATGGAAAGATCTCCCATGCTCATGGATTGGCAGGATCAATATAGTCAAATGGCTATTTTGAAGAAAGCATTCTACAGAGTCAATGCAATCACCATCAAAATTCCAACTCAATTCTGGTTACACCTCCACCAAACTCCCCATCCCACATCTGCCCTCCCTCTTACACTTTGTCTATATGAGAGTGCTCCCCCAACCACCTACACTCTCCCACCCCAACACTCCAGCAGCACCCTATGCTGGGACATTAAGCCTCCATAAGACCAAGGCCTTCTCATCTCATTGATGTCAGACGAGGCCATGCTCTGCTACATATGTATCTGGAGCCATGGAGCCCTCTCTGTACACTCCTTGGTTGGTGGTCTAGTCCCTGGGAGCACTCAGTAATCCGGCCAGCCAACACTGGTCTTCCTATGGGGTAGCAATTGCCCTCTACTCCTTCAGTCCATGCGCCAGATACCTTATTGGGATCCTGGAGCTCTGTCTGATGGTTTCAAGGATCCACACATCTGCATTAGTCAGTTGCTGGCAGAAACTCCCAAGGAACAGCTAAGCCAGATTACTATCCCCAAGCACCACTTGGCAACAGTAACAGGGGTTTGGTGTTTGCAGACAGGTGGGGCAGTCCTCTGATGGCCCTTCCTTCAGTCTCTGCTCCAATTTTGTTCCCGTTTTTCTCTGGACAGGAACATTTTTGGATTAAAAACTTTGAAATGGGTGGCTGGCATCATCCCTTGACCAGAGTCCATGCCTTTCTACTGGAGGTGGTCTCTACAGGTTCTATTTCCACATTCACTACACATTTCAGCTAAAGTCATCCCCATTGGGTCTTGGGAGCCTTTCACTTCCCTGCCATTTGGGACCTTTCAGGGGCTATCACCATTTCTTCATCTCCCACGGCTATATATTTTTATTCTATTTTGTGACCATCTGTACCTTTCTTCTGCCCCCTCCAGTGTCTAATACTGCCCCCTAATCCCCCCCCTCTTCTTTACCTCACAGGTTCCCCTTCCCTTTATGTTCCATGATCATCCTATTTCCCTCTCAATCCAGGACTGAAGTGTTCACACCCTGATTTTCCTTCCTCCTAAGCTCCATATGGACTGTGAGTTGTATAGTGGTCCTTCTGAACTTTTATCCTATTATCCACTTATCAGTGAGTACATACCATGTGTGTTCTTTTGTGACTGGGTTACCTCACTCAGTGTGATATTTTCTAGTTCCATCTATTTGCCTTTGAATTTCAAAAGGTCATTGTTTTTAATTGCTGAGTAGGACTCCATTGTGTAACTGTATCACATTCTCTGTATCAATACTTCTTTTAAGGATATCTGGGTCATTAACAGGTTCTGGTTATTATAAATATAATATCACTATAAACAGAGTGGAGCACATGTCCTTGTTATATATTGGAGCATCTTTTGGGTATACCCCCAGTAGGAGTATAGCTGGATCATCAGGTAGAATTGTTCCCAAATTTCTTTTTTTTTTTATTTCATTTTTATCAGATATTTTCTTCATTTACATTTCAAATGCTATCCCGAAAGGCCCTATACCCACTCCCCATCCTACTCCCATACCCACCCACTCCTGCTTCCTGGCCCTGGCATTCCCCTGTACTGAGGCATATGATTTTCACAAGATCAAGGGTCTCTTCTCCCATTGATGACCAATTAGTCCATCATCTGCTACATATGCAACTAGAGACACAGTTCTGGGGGTACTGGTTAGTTCATATTGTTGATCATCCTATAGGTTTGCCGAACCCTTTAGCTCCTTGGGTATTTTCTCTAGCTCCTTCTTTAGGGACCCTGTGCTCCATCCAATAGATGACTGTAAGCATCCACTATTGTATTTACCAGGTACTGGTATAGCCTCACAAGAGATAACTGCTATATCAGGGTCCTGTCAGCAAAATCTTTCTGGTATATGCAATAGTGTCTGGGTTTGGTTTGGGTATGGGATGGATCCCTGGGTGGGGCAGTGTCTGGATGGTCCTTTCTTCCATCTCAGCTCTGAACTTTGTCTCTGTAACTCCTTCCATGGGTTTTTTTTTTTCCCATTCTAAGAAGGAGAGAAGTATCCACACTTTAGTCTTCCTTCTTCTTGAGTTTCATGTGTCTTCCAAATTGTATCTTGGGTATTCTAAGTTTTTAGGCTAATATCCACTTATCAGTGAGTGCATATCGTGTGTTCTTTTGTGATGATATCCTCCAGATCCATCCATTTGCCTAAGAATTTCATATATTCATTGTTTTTAATAGCTGAGTAGTATTCCATTGTGTAAATACACCACATTTTCTGTATCCATTCCTCTGTTGAGGGACATCTAGTTTCTTTCCAGCTTCTGGCTATTATAAATAAGGCTGCTATGAACATAGTGGAGCATGTGTCCTTATTACAAGTTGGAACTTCTTCTGGGTTTATGTCCAGGAGAGGCATTGCTGGATCTTCTGGTAGTACTTTGTCCAATTTTCTGAGAATCTGCCAGACTGATTTCCAGAGTGGTTGTACCAGCTTGCAATCTCACCAACAATGGAGGAATGTTCCTCTTTCTCCACATCCTTGACCACCAACTTGATTTCCAATGTGGTTTTTTGAGCTTGAAGTCCAATCAGCAATAGAGAAGTGTTTCTGTTTTTCTACTTCCTTGTGAGAATCTGATGTCACCTGCATTTATTTATCTTAAGTATTCTGATTGGTATGAGGTAGAATCTCCAGCTCATTTTGATTTGCATTCCCCTATGACTAAGAATGTTGAACATTTCTTTCAGTGCTTATTAGCCATTTGATATTCCTCAGTTGAGAATTTTCTGTTTAGTTCTGAACCACGTTTTTAAATAGAGTTATTTGTTTCTCTGTAGTCTAACTTCTTGACTTCTTTGTATATTTAGAACATTAGCCCTCTATAGGATATAGGGTTTGTAAAGATCTTTTTTTCTAATCTGTGAATTGGTGGTTTTTCCTATTGACAGTGTCCTTTGCCTTACAAAAGCTTTGCAATTTTATGAGGTTCCATTTGTCAATTGTTGATCTTGCAGCATAAGTCATTGGTGTTCTGTACAGGTATTTTGAGACAAGGGTTTCTCTGTAGAGCCCTGGCTGTCGTAGAACTCACTCTGTAGACCAGGCTGGCCTCGAACTCAGAAATATGCCTACCTCTGCCTCCCAATGCTGGGATTAAAGGTGTGAGCCACCATAGGCATTATTTTCTTTATGTTAGGGAAATTTTCTTCTATAGTTTTGTTGATTATGTTTGCTGGTCCTTTGAGTTGGGAATCTTCACTCTCTTCAATACCTATTATTGCTAGGTTTGGTCTTTTCATTGTGTCCCAGATTTCTTGAATGTTTTGAATTAGGAGCTTTTTGCTTTTTGCATTTTCTGTGACTGTTGTTTCTTCTATGGTATCTTCCATGCCTGAGATTCTTTCTTGTGTTCTGTTGGGCATGTTTGCATCTGTGACTCCTGCTCTCTTTCCTAGGTTTTCCATCTCCTGAGTTGTCTCCCTTTGTGTTTTCTTTAATGTTTCTATCTCTATTTTTAGATCCTAGATGGTCTTGTTCTATTCATTCTCTTGTTTAATTGGTTTTTTTTCCCTGTACTTGTTTAAGAGATTTATGTGTTTCCTCTTTAAGGGCTGTGTTCTCCTCTATTTCTTTAAGGATTTATTTTTGCCCTTCCTAAAGTCCTTTATCATCTTCATCACATGGGGTTTTATATCTGAATATTGCTTTTAGGTGTGTTGAAGTATTTAGGCCGTGCATTGATTGGAAAATTGTGTTCTGATGTTGCTAAGTAATATTTGTTGCTTATGTTCTTTCCCTTGCCTCTAACCATCTCCTTGTCTTTGTTGTTAACTGACCTCACAGTCTCTGACAGTTGCCTGTCCTTACTGTGATCCTGTGGTCCTATAAAACTGTGATTCTGTGATCCTGTGATGCCAGATGTGTCAGAACACCTGGGGATTTGAGCTGCAAGTGGGGTGTGGACTGAGTGGGTGGGATATAGTGCAGAGTCTCCACTCAGGGCACAGATGGAAGCCAGAAGGATCCATAAATGAAATTATTAAGAGAATAAAATTCACTGAAGTATCAATATCTGCTAAAGGAAAGTAAAAAAAAAAAGATTTGGTTTGAAATACATAGTTTTAGTTCCTTAACTCAATACAAAGACAGTGAAAATTTAGAAAATTAAGGTAGAAACTTCAGTGGAAAGGATATGTCCTTCTGTATGGAGATTTTATGGCTGACATGAGTCAGTGGGATAGGAAGATGTGACTGCTCTAGATTCACCTTCACCACAATTTTTTATATCTATGCTCCTCTCCTAGTGTCATCTTTCATGAAGTAAGAGGTATCTTCAAGAAGCACAATGGACTGAGACCCATTCTGATGCCCTACCGAGTGACAAATTTTGAAAATTATGCCCCAAAAGAGCCTTAGAAGGGGCCTGAAAATAGAGAATAAGTAGCAGAATGTATTGTGGCTAAGAAGAGTTAGAGTTCTGAGAGCTAAGAGGTAAATATCATGAATTTTACAAGAAGTCCACATTGAACATCTTGCTTATCCATAACAGAATCACCACTTTCCAAACAATTATCTGAACTTGAAAACAGGGAAACAACTTGCCCAGACCACACATCCATGTGCCAATGTAGGGGTTTATAAGGAGGTAGTTTAGTTCCAAATCCTCTACCTCTAAAAATAGAAGTCTAGTCAGAGATTAGAATCCATCAGTAGGCATGGAGTTTATAAAGCCCCAAACTCTTCCAGGATATCCTCAGTGCTTGTGAACTACAGAGAAGTAATGATTTTCAGAGAAGCTGAATGATGCTTGGGTAGATGATACACAGGGATGTGAATGGCAGGGAACATAAGAGCAGTTTTCAGGTGAAAACTTTACCTTTACAAGTTGAGGAAGTTTGGTTTGTGGTGTACTGGGACAATACTTATCTCCAAGGAACAACATATATTGACTTTAACAGAGCCCAAGCCATACTGATGTACATGTGGAAACTTTCAGTAGTGATGTTGTAGGAGAGTTAGAACACTGAATGTTATTAACATCTACTGGAAGCCTCTGTCTCAGAAGACAAGGGACGAAATGTTTATTGAATAAAACATTCATACAAATGTGGTAAGAAAATTGAATACAAGTTTTCCATGTGAGAGCTGACAAACAGTATTTTTCATGGGGGGTAAAATGATCATAATTTCCAGGATTAATTTAATGAATTTATCCAATTTATTGTGAGCATTCTAATAGTGCTTCAGTTTTATAATAGGAATTTGACACACCTGCCTTCAATTACAAATGAATTTCCCCTCTTAAAGATTTTTTTTTACTGAAAAGAAATGTTTGAAAATTATATTATATTATAATTAAGGTTCCCCTTCACTAGCTCTTCCTAAATTCTCCATCTACCCAAATTCACCTCTGTCTCTGTCTCTGTCTCTGTGTGTGTGTGTGTGTCTTTGTCTCTTTCTCTGTGTGTGTGTGTCTATCTTTACACATACATAGAATATTTATATATATATATATATATGTATATAAATCTAAAATAGTAATAACAATAGTAATAATAATAACAAAATCAATTTCAAACCAGAACAGGACAAAACAGACAAGGAAAAAGGAGCCAAAGAAAAAGTTTAAGGAGCACATACAGATGCAGAGGCATACACATTCAGACACACAGAAATCTTAAAACCCACCAAATCAGAAACCATGCATAAATTAAAAGAAAAATGTCTTCACAGAGCATTATGTGACAAAGAACTTCCAAAAATTCCACATATATGCACATGTATGTACGCGTATGGGTTTGTGCATGAGAGTGCTGTTGCCTGTAGATCTCCTGAAGCCTGAGTTTCTATTGGTTGAGAATTGCTTGATATGAACGCTAGAATTGAAACTCAAGTCCTTTTCAGGAGTAGTATACACTCTGTACTGTTGAACCATTTATCTAGTCACTATATTTCCCTTCAATTGATATAGTGCATCATTTTAAAACAGGGAATGGGATGTTCACATGATAAAAGTTTGTGTGTCTGCATAAGTCTTCATCCTAATTTGTATGCATAAGTGTTAATTTTATTTGAAAATCTTTTATGCATTTGTTAATCAGCCCATTCTTTTGACAAACTTATTTGTTATCCATACCAGCACCCCCCCTGCACAATAAAAAAATTAACAATATGTTTATATTTGTAAATGTGGTCCATAAAATTTATTTAGGCTTTCTCATGAGAAGCAGTTAGAAGAAGTCACTATGTTTTGTTGTTTGGGGGGATGATTCCTGAATTAAAAGGCAAATGATGCATATTCAATTTCAAATATGCTTTGGATTAAATCTAACCCAATTTTGTCTTAAAACCCAATTCCTGAGAGTCTTATATTTAATACGAAGGAGAGAAAAATATTTGTTGGCAAGAGGAATAAAGCTGAATTCAAAGTCATCGCCAGTAATTCCAAAGACAGTTGTTTGAATAGCCTAGAGATAATCAAGGAGCTTAAAGTAACAGGACAAGGCATTGGTTGACTAGCTAGTCACAGACTCTATTGACTCTAGAACTACCATACAACAGGCCATTGCTTTGAAAGTATTTGAAAAGCTATGTATGGGAGGGTGGCCATAGTTCAGGAAAAAAAAAAAAAAAGGCCTTGCTCAATGTATACATTTTCAACTGGGAGATTTAGACCAATGACTATTTAAGAGTCTACATTAAGAAATTTAATACTTGTGACATGATTAGACTATGTTGAAGTGGGAGGTTCTTATCTCATAATCTCTCATCTATGATCACAGATTTTCACAATGTGTTTTCAGTCTGTGTTCAAGTAACCAGAAATTTGTATGTGTTCTCTCTACTTCTGTAGGAAAAAAAAAAACAAAAAACCTCACCTGATGACAGTATCCATTACTGTCTGTGGACTCCAGAGAGTCTTCATCAGCATATCCTAGGTGTTAGGGTTGGAAATATGAACAATGGCTTGAATATTCATATTCAGTCCTGCTTCAAAAAATAGGCAGTAATAAACATGAAGGTCAAATCAAATAGCATATCTACCAGGCTCTCACAGCTTCTCCTGTGAAATATAAAGTCCACACACAGATTTGCTGGAGACAGAGATGACTAGATAAGAAATGGAAATCTGGCCCCCAAGTTAGGCAATCAAACTACCTTCTTAATATCTGAAACCTATAGTTACTTGAACAAAGAGAATATTTACAAACAAGGCTATAGACACAAATATACACACACATACATAAACATACACATACATGCAATTGCCCACATTTACCCACTCAAACAATATAAGAGGAAGAGCTTTCTTTTTACAAGGAGATTTTCAATGGCAGGTCCTTTCGTGACCTCAGGTTCAACAAACCCTTAATATTTCCTTTATCCTAATTTTAGTAGGTATCTTTTTATCCCTTTTCACTAGTAAGTTGTGAGTAAATGTATTTTTTATGTCCCAGAGAAAATACTGTGTCTTACATCTATACCACTTCCTTCTTAGAGCATACCAAAAGATGTTGAGGTTTTGCCTTTTATTGTTTATTGTAACATTAAGTATTGGCCTCTATGATTTGCAGTCTGTATGTAGATTGAGGAATCCCCAATGTCAGCAGTCAGTAACTGGTGAGAAAAGACATAGGTAGGGTTTAGGTTTCTTTGGGCTTGAGATCAGAAGAAGGAATGAAGAGAAGAGAACGAAATGGCCTTTGAAGGGTAAGAACATGCAAGGGGAGAAAGGGAGCTGCCTTGGAAGAAGAAGAACATATAGGAGGGAGAAGAGCCTTCATGTGCTAAAGGCCAAGATCATGTGGACCAGAGGGCTACTCAGTTGGGTAAGAGAAGCCAAGATGGATCATAAAAATTAGTAAGTAGTAACTTGGAGTTTCCAATAAAAACATAGATTCTAGTAACAAAGAGGTTAGCCAGTTGTCCAGGTATTTGGCTACATAAGACATATTTAAAACAATAAAGGCTGTGTGTGGGTCTTTTATCTGAGAACATAAATGTAAAATTTAGACTCAGAGATTTCTATCTTTCCTTTCCCCTTCTCTATCCTTCTTTCACTTTTAGGTAAAGGTAAAGGGTTAATAAGAAAAAAGGTGGGAATAGAGTAATATAAAAAAATAAGATACTTGGAGATAGATTATTAAATATACTATGAAATATAACATTATATAGCCATAATTTTGCCTTGGTAGAAACATTTATATTATATATATTAAGCCTTTACATTATATATATTAAATTTATAATTTTTACATTGGTACAGAATTTATACATTATTACAGGTATAAGATTTTCATGTTATCAATCCTTTTATATTGATATAAGATTTAAAATTAATGTTGTTACACTTAGATAGGCATTGTTCCTATACAACTCATTTGAAAGTACAAGGCTGAGACCCAGTCCTTTAATAGCTACTATTGCAAACTGTTTAAGATTATTAACCATTATCCCCCAGAGCTGTGTCTCTAGTTGCATATGAAGCAGAGGATGGCCTAATCGGCCATCAATGGGAGGAGAGGCCCTTGGTCTTGCGAAGATCATATGCCCCAGTATAGGGGAATACCAGGGCCAGGAAGTGGGAATGGGTGGGTTGGGGAGCAGAGCGGGTGGAGGATATATGGGGCTTTGGTGATAGCATTTGAAATGTAAATGAAGAAAATATCTAATAAAAAAAGAAATAAGGTAATATAAGTTAACAGTCAGATAATAAACTTATGATCAAATTAAAATCTCATTTAATTTATTATAATAAAATATTTTCAGAATTATTCCCGTGACAACTAAAAATATCTATGTTTACCAATTCAGTTATGCTATATATAGATAGATGGTCTTTAGTGGTGTCAGAGATCCAAAGAATATGACATTTAATGTTATTTCAGTATTGAAAGATGTTTTGACTATGAGACATGTCTGTTCCTGACAGTACTCCCATTCTACTTCACAAAAGGAAATGAACATCAATACCTTCAAGAATAGTTACTTAATTTATGAGAAGGTAGCCACTGGCCAAGAAATACCCTAACTTCATTTATAAACAAAACACTGTCCAAAAAGGACAAACAGAACACAAGATAATTGACCACTAAGCTCTACCAAGACAGAATAAGCCAGTTTTCTTAATTCCTACTTCACTTATGGTCTGTCAGATGTTCTAGGCCAGAAGGCTAAAGACAGATATTCCAGTGTTATAAGAACTACTGGGGACTGTCCAGGCAGCCAGCTATCTATGCCGATTGTTTAAATTTTAAAAGCTGCATCTTTATGCTTCCTATATATTCAGAAAATATTTAATTCCATCTCAAAGTTCTGACAAAATTAAAGACTAGTTATAGTATTACAATTAAACTTAAGTTATTTAATGTTAAAAAAGATGTTCTATGTTTTAAAAGATGATATTCAGATGGCAATACAAGTTAAATTCAAATACGATTAAGATTGAAAATTATAAACTCTTTAAGTTAAGATAGGTGATAATATACTTTAATAATTGAATATGATAGATTAGCCATTATAAAAAATATATCATACCTTATAATTTGTGTAATTATTATATTTTGTTCAATTTATATCTAAGGGGACAAAAAATCTTTCATTGGACTAAAAGGTGGAACTGTAGAAGTTTTGTCTCTTAATGTTTATTGAATGGTAAGTGCTGGTCTCTAAGATTTGTAGCTTGCATGTAGCCTGAGGGACCCTATCCTCAGTTAATTCAGTTTAGTAATTAAAATGACAGAGTCAATAACTGGGGAGAAGAGACATAGGTAGGGTTTATGTTTCCCAGGCTTGAAACAACATGGGAGATAGGAGAGGGGCAGGCAGCAAATCTCTTCCCTGTTCTCTATGAATTGTTGGAAGGCATTGTATCTCTGATAGTACAAACTGCCAAACAGCCATAGGACATGCCTACATCTTCAAGGTTGGCCAACTTGGAACTGTGTCATGGGCTACTTCCCATTCTTTCCCCTCCACTTGATATCCTTCCTATACATTGACTTTGAATGTTCCAAATAAAAGCATGTAGGCTGTTTAGATGGCCTGGGGAATAGGGGGACTGAAGACAAATCTCACAATAACTCCAAGTGGCTGATTGTCATTATATGCACATGTTCAGAGGTCAGAGACAACTTATGAGAGTTCATGATCTTTAGTGTGGGTCCCTGGGATTGAACTCAATCTGTCAGTCTTGGCAGGAAGCACCTTTACCTTATGAGCCATATTGTTGGCCTTTGCTTTGCTTTTGAGATGGGTTATTACTATGTAGCCTAGAGCAACTAGCAGCTTTCACATATTTGTCTGGAAAGCTCTGGAGTTACAGGTAAAAACTACCCAGCTGGCTTCAGGTTGCCTTTCCTGCCAAACTCTGGTTTTGAGTGACATTAACTATCTTGGTAACTCATCCTGGTCATCTAGAACTTCTTTATTAAATTTGTCATTTTACTGAGCATTAAGCTAATATAAAAGAGCTTGACCATGATTCCTGTACCCTGTGGGGGCTCAAAGATTAAATTGAAAAGAAGATAGAGAAAGAGAGAGAGAGAGAGAGAGAGAGAGAGAGAGAGAGAGAGAGAGAGAGAGAGAGAAGAGAGAGAGAAAAGGAAGTAAAAAGGAGCTTAGTCATGCCAAGCCAATGGCAGAGTCAGATCCCAAGTTTCATGTCTACCCTGAAAAGTCGGTCTCTTCCTTAAGACCTGGCACCTTCTACAGATATTCTATAGACTTAAGTCCAGTCCTGTGCCAAGTATTGACTATAAAAAGATGATGCCATCTTAGACTTAAGGGACCATGTCCATGTTTTGCCTAACTAAGTGCAGTGCTCCTTGGCAAGTTCTCAAGAGTCAGGCCACAAGCCTCCACAAAACAGGACTTGAGGGGCTGAAGGACAGCAAGGAACAAAAGATTTCAAAGATGTGTAATAGTTAGACCTAATGGACTTAGCCATGTCTCATTCTTTGGATATGTCTTTCTGTTTTTGTTTGAGCCCTGCACTGGGCACTGAGGGTTTAGAGGCAAACTCACTCTGACTTTTAAGGAACAGAAAAGACCATGCTCAAAACTTTGAGAATATGTTCAGTGCAGTCAGGCTCCAGTTGCTCTGTGTAAGTCCAGACTTACCCTGGCTCTGAGCCAGCCCCCAACAGCTTAGGCTGTGCTGGCTTTGTTCTACATGGTCACTGACTGGGTCATTAACCAAAGCAAGTGTAGGGAGCCATTCTGACATTATGTTAAAAATTAAGAAGGGCTACCCTGTGTGGAACTCCAGACAGCTGAGGTTAGGGATACCAGAAGTCTCTTGTTCCTAGATGAATACCAGTCTATTCTATGGGGCAAGCCGTCTGAGGAAACAGTGGGCCAGAACTGGTCTCTATCTTCCACATGAACATGTGTGAGACCAACAGATAGATTTGTTAGGATGCAAGATGAGAGCTCTCTCCTTGAGAGCAACACTTGCCAAGGGTGAACTGGAGAACAATGTGACCAGAACTGAGCCCTGCCTGTAGATGTCAGAGCTACTGAAAGAACTGTTACAAAATGTTGCAAACTAGCTTGGTGTGGCCAGTCATACATATGATACAGCATATTTGCCCCTTTAAGTCATTCGAGTCTCTTTGAACCTACAGAGATGAAACTGCTCTTGGATTTTAGTAACTGGTACTGTTACTGTCTTCATCATATGTGAACCCATCCCTAAACAATGCAGTGGTCAGTTTTGTATGACTTTACTCTTTTTACTCTGTTTATGCTCCAATAAATTTTAACAAAGAAGAAAAATACAAAGAGAACAAGATAAAGAATCAACTAAACCAAGGGCTGGTTCTTTGAGAAAATCAGTAAGATAAACAAACACTTAGGCAAACTAACTAAAATACTCAGAAAGAGTATCCAAATTTTAAAAATCAGAAATGAAAAGGGTGACATAAAAACAGAAACTGAGGAAATTAAGAAAACCATCATATCTTATTACAAGTGCCTCTATTTCTCAGAAGTGAAAATATCTAGGTGAAGTGGTTGATTTTCTGGACAGCTACCATGTAGCAAAGTTAAATGAAGTTCAGGTAAACTATTTATCCAGTCCCATAGCTTTTTTTTTTTTTTCTAATATCCACTTAATAGTGAGTACATACCATGCATGTCCTTTTGGGTCTGAGTTACTTCACTTAGGATGATGTTTTCTAGTTCCATTCATTTGCCTGCAAAACTCAGGATGTCCACTTTCTTAATAGCTGAGTAGTATTCCATTGTGTAAATGAACCACATTTTCTGCCTCCATTCTTCTGTCATGGGACATCTATGTTGTTTCTGACTTCCGGCTATCACAACTAAGGCCGCTATGAATATAGTGAAACACAGATCCCTGTGGCATGTTGGGACATCTTTTGGGTATATTCCTAAGAATGGTATAACTGGATCGATCTTCAGGAAGATCTATTTCCAACTTGCTGAGGAACCTCCATATTGATTTCCAGAGTTGTACCAGTTTGCGATCCCACCAGCAATAGAGAGTGTTCCTCTTTCTCCACATTCTCTCCAACATGTGTTGCCACCTGAGGTTTTGATCGTAGCTATTCTGATTGGTATAAGGTGGACTCTCAGGGTCATTTTGATTTGCATTTCTCTGATCACTTACGACTTTGAACATTTCTTTAGGTGCTTCTCAGCCATTTGAGATTCCTCAGTTGGAAATTCTCTATTTAGTTCCAAACACCATTTTTTGATTGGGTTGTTTGGTTTTTTGGTGATTAACTTCTTGAATTCTTTATATATTTTGGATATTAGCCCTTTATTGAATGTGGGGTTAGGAAAGATTTTTTTTTCCAATCTGTAGGTTGCCGGTTTGTCTTTTGATTATGTCCTTTGCTTTACAGAAGTTTTCCAGTTGCATGAGGTCCCATTTATCAAGTGTTGATCTTAGAGCATGAACCATTGGAGTTCTGTTTAGGGAATTTCCCCCTGTGCCAATGAGTTCAAGGCTGTCTCTCACTTTCTCTTCTGTTAGATTCAGTGTATCTGGTTTTATGTTGAGGTCCTTGATCCACTTGGACTTGAGCTTTGTACAAGGTGACAAATATGGGTATATTTTCATTCTTCTACATATAGACAGCCAGATAGACCAGCACCATTTATTGAAGATGCTTTTTTTTTCCCCATTGTATATTTTTGGCATCTTTGTCAAAGATCAAATGACCGTAAGTGTAAGGTTTTAGTTCAGTGTCTTCGATTCTATTCCATTAATCAACATGTCTGTCTATGTACCAAAACCATACAGTTTTTATCACTACTGATCTATAGTAAAGCTTGAGGTTAGGGGTGGTGATTTCCCCAGCTGTTCTTTTATTGTTAAGAATTGTTTTCACTATTCTGGGTTTTTTTTTACTTTCCAGATGCATTTGAGAATTGCTCTTTCCATGTTTTTGGAGAATTGTGTTGGGATTTTAATGTGGATTGCACTGAATCTATAGATTACCTTTGATAGGATGGCCATTTTTGTTATGTTAATTCTGCCAGTACATGAGTATGGAGATCTCTCCATTTTCTGAGATCTTCTTCAATTTCTTTCTTAGGAGACTTGAAGTTAGTGTCATAGAGGTCTTTTACTTGTTTGGTTAGAGTTATTCCAAGATATTTTATACTAGTTGTGGCTATTGTGAAGGGAATTGTTTCCCTAATTTAATTCTCAGCCTGTTTATCCTTTGTATGAAGGAAGGTTACTGACTTACATCCGGACACTTTGCTGAAGTTGTTCTGTGATAGCCAGAAGTGTGAAACAACCTACATGTCCCATGACCAAAGAATGGATGTAGAAAATGTGGTTCATTTACACAATGAAATCCTACTCAACTATTAAGAATGTGAACATTCTGAGTTTGGCAGGCAAATGAATGGAATTTGAAAGCATCATCCTGAGTGAGGTAACCCAGACCGAAAAGGAAATGCATGGTATGTACTGACTAATAAGTAGATTTTAGTAAAACAGAAAAAGTACAGAATACCCAAGATATAGTCAAGATAACTCTCAAAGATCAACAAGCTGAGGGGCCTAAGCGTGGATACCTTAATTCCACTTGGTAGGGAAAAGAAATCAATTACAGGAGGGAGGAGGGAGAGAGGCACATGGGTGGAAAGGGGGACAGGAAGGGGAGGAGGGAAACATTATTGGGTATTTGGTGGGGTAAAAGGATTGAAACCCTGAAGGCTAGCAATATGAATGAAAGCAGGCAACCTCAGCAGGTAGGAGGTGGAGGGGGTCACTCTAGAATTGACCAGAGACCTGGGAATTGAGAGACTCTCAGGACTTGAAAGGAAGGTCCTTGGACTAAATACCCTACAGTGAGGAGAGGGAACATGTAGAGCCTACCTCCAGCAGAAAGACAGGGCATCATGTGAGGTATGGGGTTGCCATCCCACAGTCAAAAACTGTGACTCATAATTGTTCCTGTCTGAAAGAACTGCAGCGATAGAAATGGAGAGGAATTTGAAGAAACAGAGGTCCAAGGACAGGTCCAAAATGGGATCCGGCTCAAGGGAAGGCCCCAAGGCCTGACAATCTTACTGTGGTTATGGAGTGCTCACAGAAGGAGGTCTATCATGACTACCCTCTGAAAGACTCAACAAGAAGCTCAGAGTCAGATGCAGATATTTACACCCAACTAATGGGCAGAAGCTGCTGATCCCTGTGGTTGAATTAGGGAAAAGCTGGAACAAACTGAGGAGTAGGGTGACACAATAGGAGTACCAGCAGTCTTAATTAACCTGGACCTCCAAGATCTATCAGACACTGGCCACCAACCAGGCAGCACACACCAGCTTGTTTGAGGGCACCAACATCATAGGAATGCCAGGTCTGAGCTCAGCAAGAGAAGCACCTAGCACTCAAGAGATTGGAGGTTCCAGGGTGTGGGGAGGTTTGATGGGGTAAAAGCTGGGTGGTTGCGGACATCCTCATGGAGACAGGGTAAGGTAGGAGGTATGGGATGTAGAACAGTAAGAGAGTAGACCTAGAGGGTGATAAAATCTAGAGTGTAAAAATAATTAAACAAAATTTAAAAATATGAGAGAAAGAGAGAGAGAGAGAGAGAGAGAGAGAGAGAGAGAGAGAGAGGAAGGAAGGAAGGAAGGAAGGAAGGAAGGAAGGAAGAAAGAAAGAAAGAAAGAAAGAAAGAAAGAAAGAAAGAAAGAAAGAAAGAAAGAAAGAAAGAGAGAGAGAGAGAGACAAAAACCCCAAGAATTTCAGGGACATAAGAAATCCAGGAACAAAAATAGAGCAGAGAGTAAAGGAATGGCTAATCAGAAACTGGCACAATTTGGGATCTGTCTCATGAGATGGCACTAATCCCTGACACTATTACTGATGGAATGTTGTGCTTATAGACAGGACCCTAGCATGGCTGTCTTCTTAGAGGCTTTACCAGCAGCTGACTGAGACAAATTATAGAGTGAGACAGCCAAGCATTGGATGCATGTCTGGGATTCCTATGGAAGAGTTAGGGGAAGAACTGAAGGAACTGAAGGGATGGCAACCCCATAGGGAGCCCAACAGTGTCAAACAACCTAGACCCCTCGAAGGTCTAAAAACTAAAAACTGAGCCAGCAAGCAAAGAACATACATGAGCTGGTCCTAGACCCCTGACACATATGTAGCATAAGGCTGCCATGGCCTCTGTGGGAGATAATGTGCCTAATCCTGTAGAAACTTGATGCTACATGGTAGAGAGACACCCTAGGTGTGTGATACTGGGAGCATTGAATACAGTGGTGCTGAAAGCAATGCAGATTATCCTTGCCCAGATAAAGAGGCTTCAGAGGAGAAGAAAATCAGTAAGTAGTGTAGGGACCTTTCTTTGGCACAGAGCATGGCTATTCTCTGCCCCTGTCAAAGAAAAAAAATCTGCTCCAGGCTAAATTAAAAAGTTTTGGATTAATAGCCTTGGCAGAGGAGATTTCAAGACAGTCTAGTATTGATTTTTTTTTCATGTGGTTGTTAGTGATGAGTCTTTTTGTTGTTGTTGTTGTTTTTGTTGTTGTTGTTTTTTGAGACAAGGTTTCTCTATATAACCCTGGCTGTCCTGGAACTCACTTTGTAGGCCAGGCTGGCCTCGAACTCAGAAATCTGCCTACCTCTGCCTCCCAAGTGCGCCACCATGCCCGGCTTTAGTGATGAGTCTTATGCCATTCTATAGTGAAAAGCAAGATGATCAAGAAAAAAAAAATCTAAAATAAAATGTACAGCTTGAAGAAAAACGGCAGACCAGGAAGTGAAATGGAGAGAGGTCCAGTGCTCAAAGAGTTACATGTTTAAAGAAAACCTATGTTAAATGGAATCAAGGGAGTGTGGAGCTCAGGGCAAGACCCTATGCAGCTATGCTTCCAACTTGTGGAAAAGAATTAAAGAACAGCTTAGGCAGTGAGAGAAAACATGACAGAAAACTGGTAAAATGTAATTATACAAAGAAGCCAAATTCCAAACCGTAAAACCAGCAGAATTTGTCAGCTTTAGCCACGTAGTTTTGGCTTTAGTTAGAATCAAGATACAAGAAAGGAATTGTGAAGCCAAGCAAGGTGGCACACACCTTTAACAACTTTAATCCCAGTGCTTGGGGGGCAGAGGTAGGCTGATTTCTGAGTTCGAGGCCAGCCTGGTCTACAAAGTGAGTTCCAGGACAGCCAGGGCTACACAGAGAAACCCTGTCTTGAAAAATCAAAAAAAAAAAAAAAAAACAAAAACAAAAACAAAAAAAAAAACAAAGAAAAACAAAGAGAGAAAGAAAGAAACAAACAAACAAACAAAGAAACAAAGAAAGAAACAAAGAAAGAAAGAATGAATGGTGTAATATCCTTCTGTAGATGATGAAAGCTGCTAAGGAAGGCATGTGTCCAGCTTTTCCTACAGGCCAGAAATATCATTTTCTGAAGCTGTGAAAGTAAAGTCTTGAAAATGAAGCCTGGATTTATTCAAAACTCCTAAGATTTTGGAGATGTCAGAGTCATGGAATGGCTGCCAAAGAAAGTTTCCAACTGGGTGAGGATCAACCCAAGAGAGAGAAGCATGTTGCAGACAACAGAGTTTAATGGAATGGGAAATCTGAAGAGATCTTTGACCTGCAAATGGAAATGGCCATTGACCTTGACATGGAAATGCAGACTTTGTAGTTTCCCCTGGTGGTTTTCAGTTCTACTTTGGTTTAGTATTCCCTCACTGTACTCTTCTTTTCCTTTTTGGAATGATAATATATATACTCTGTCATTATATGTTGAAAGTATGTGATCTGCTTTTGATTTTAACTTTAAAGATGATTACAGATAAGAGATTGCTATGAGTCTCAGAAGAGACTTTGAACTTTGGAATTTTAAACAATGTTAGGATTGTTAAGTTATGGGAACTTTAGAAGTTAGACTGCTTTTTTTCTTTATTATATGGCTACAAGCCTATTGGGGGGCAAGGAAAAAAATCTTGTTTGAATGAGAATGGCTTCCATAGGCCCATAGATTTGAATATTGGTCACCAGAAAGTAACACTATTTGAAAGAAATAGTAGACTGTGGGAAGCCGTTGCAGAGTGGCAGTTACAGAGTGGCAGTTACAGAGTGGCAGTTGCAGAGTGGCAGTTGGCTATAGCTGGCCACCACACATACATAGCCAGTAAAGGTTCTTTTGCCAAGGTGAGGTTTTGAGAATTGACAAAAGTTAACCAATCAGTTGAGAGACAAGTTAACCAATCAGATGAGAGACAAGTCAACCAATCAGATGAGAGACAAGTTAACCAATCAGATGAGAGAGAACGCCTGTCCTAGGCCTATAAAAGCAGCACCAGTTCTGGGCTCAAGGTCTTTTCGCCTCTACAATCAAGCTCTCCCAATAGACGTGTGCAGAAGGATCCTATTGCAGTGTCGTTCTTCCTGGCCAGTCGATCGCGCGCAAGAGTAGACCTTGTTTCGGGAAGTTGCTGAGGGTGGGCTTTGAGGTCTTAAGAGCCCAAGTCAGGTCTTGTGACCCTCACACTTCCTGGTGCTTGTAGATGTAGAATTCTCAGCTACTTTTCTAGCACCCAATCTTTTATGCAACCATGTTTCCTATGCTAATGACAAGGGACTACACCTATGAAACTGTAACCAAACTCTAATTAAATGCCTTTATAAGAGTTGCCTTGGCCATGATGTATATTTATAACAGTAGAACACTAAGACCATAAGGAAATAAAAGTGCTTAGTAGAAATAAACCAAACAAAAAATAGTGAAAATGAAAAAAGAGAACAAGGGACTACACCTATGAAACTGTAACCAAACTCTAATTAAATGCCTTTATAAGAGTTGCCTTGGCCATGATGTATATTTATAACAGTAGAACACTAAGACCATAAGGAAATAAAAGTGCTTAGTAGAAATAAACCAAACAAAAAATAGTGAAAATGAAAAAGAGAAGAAGCAGAAGACAGTAAATGAAGTTAAAACTGTATGTTTTTCTGTGCTCTTTGAAATAATAAATTTATTTAAAGTAATAATTATAATGAAGACAAATTTGCAATGTGTATGAAATTATTAGTAAAACAAATGTGGTACACAGAAAAGAAGATGGCCTGTCTTATTAGACTTGAGTAGAAATGGCTAGAGTAGATGGTAATAAGGCTGTTTAATCAGATAAAACATTTAAATATTCAAAAAGAATAAAGTATTTATGAATAAATATAATAGCAGAAATCTAAAAACAAATTTTCAAACAATAAGCTACCATCAAAAAATGAAAAGTTAAAAAGTCCAAATATATAAAAAAATCCAATGTTTGTGAATTAGAACACAATGTTAAGAATATTCTTCAATAATATCTACAAATTAAATGCATTCTTTGACAAATTTTCAGTATATTTGTACTTTAGGAATTAGGAAGCTGGGTATGATGATAATATGACTTTGCAAGAGTCCCAGAACAGACAAATGATCTTGAAAATGAACAAAGTTGGAAAACTCATAACATTTCCCATTAATTTTCTGTAAACATTCAAAGACATCTCAAATAAAAAGTTTGGTTTTTGTTTGGTTTTTGTTTTGGTTTGTTTTTTGTTTGTCTTTCATAATAATAGTGTTTGAAAACTCTGGGGATGGCTACTGGAGATTAACTAGTAAAAATAAGTCATGCTAAGATGGGTGAATAAGGAGGTATCTCAATATAGTAATTTAAAAATAAGGTGCTTCAGTATAAATAGATTTTTTTTTAAATCAAAGAAAATTTCAGACTTTTGGCTTCAGACAAGCCAGTACTCTAATTTATAGAATAAGAAAATAAAAAATAATTCTGGGAAAACCACTTATGTAGTGGGCAATGTCATTTAAATTTTAATCAGTGAAGGGTTTCCTGAGAGAGGAGACACAGAATAGCCTCTAGGATACTAGAAGAAGCAAAAGGCAAATGCTAAAGCAATCACATTGGGTTTGTTTCAGATCAGCACACATTTTGGTACTTTTAAAACGGAACAGTTATTAAATTAAAGCAGCTCATTGAGCCAGGGAAAATATGAAGCTATCTCTGGCCTCCAGCTCTCTGGTCTGAGAAATTGGAGTAAGCATCAGTTAATATTACTCGAGGCTTAAGAACTTCTTTTAATTTATAAAATTAGAAACAGATTATTTGAATCATTTGACCCTGTGACAATAGATTTAGTGAGGTCCATTTTTTCATGAATCAAACCACATTTCCTAAATATGATTCAGTCACCACAGCTCTTTTTTCCCCCAACTCTGAAGTGTATGTAATTGTAGCAGTATGATGTTAAATCATGCTGACCTGGGATACACTGAGGGTAGAGAGTACAAAGAAATGACTTCTCTGGAATCCTTCCAGGACAACCTACTGTCAGAGCAATCCAAAGATAATTTGTACAGTCCAGGAAAGGATGCATAATTGCCCATGTTCTATTTTTAACTCATTGTCATCATTTGCATGCATGCCTGTAAAATATTACAAATTTCAACATACATTCAAAGTCATTGATTCAAAGACATGGACTTAGTGGCATGCTCTCAGTTTGAAGGCCAAGAGTGACCCATAACTCAGTAAGTTGCTCCTAAAGTCCATTCTATTCATTCTATAATATTTTTTTTACCATTCTGGAGATAATACAAAAAGAAATATAGAGGAAAATCAAGGCCTTAATCATTGCTGAGGTCAATGAAAGGCAGATGATCACCAAAGGGTCTGTAGACTCACTTCAATTCCCCTCAGCATTGAATTGCCCTCAGCATTCACAGGCAATGAGATCACTGACTCCTACAAAAGAAAAGTTAATATTTATTTTCTTCAGAATTTCTTATGATGACTATTAAGATGGAGTCCCACTGGGAAAGAAATCAACTTGTGGTTCATTATCGAAAGGATAAGTAGCCAATGGCATAAAATTATAAATGAGCCAAACTGATAGTATGTTATTCTTGTTTTGCTCCCAGCTTCTCTAACATCCACATTCTGGATTTCTGCTTTTGAACAGCTCCTCAGACTTCTGCCTTGAAACTGGAAAGACTGCAGGCATGAGTCAACTGAATAAGCTTATTTCAGGAAAGCTTGCATTTCCAGTTTCCCTATAATACCTTATAACTGAAGACAGTCACAGAGAAAAATGACATGGAAATGCCAGTAATAAAGACAGAGTCAAACTTGCTGTGGGGAGATCCTCTGAAGTGAACTGAAGCATACATAACAGCTCCTCCTGTAATAGGTCTTCAAATTGGGGATCAAGTGGAGTGCTCTAGCTGCCTGCCACACTGAGCCTTCACAAGGCGTTTTAAGTTTTATTTTAAAATGGAAAGGATAATATTAAGCCACTCAAAGTCGTGGCAACTTGAGTATTTTTGTAATACTGTGGTGCTCAGCTTAAATTAGCATTCTTTAATATTGTGACATTCTAGATTTTGTAACTTTAAACCCTAGACCCACCCAGGAGAAAACTGGTCCCAAGTTAAATTCCAGATTGCCAGCATGGAATTCACCATATATTCTATTGGTACATTATATAAGTCATTACTACAAGGAAGCCAGGAAATCTTAAGTGTTGGCATGGCTGCCAACAGGCTTGCTTAGAGGAAATAAAATAATAGATGCAGTCCCCAGTGACAGGAGCTAAACATGTTAATCTGGAAGAAAAGGAGGTAGACATATACATTCAGATTTTGAGAAAAGGAGTCCCTACAATGTTACAGACAAATGGAAAAGTGCAACTTTGGAGTTATACACTTGATTAAACCTTTGATTTTAGACTCAAAACTAAAATGTAATCTTGGGCAATCTTCATTTTGCAGCACCTCAGTGTACTCTGATTTGGGATTTTGGTAATAACAATATTTCATTGTTATTTTGATCATTTAATCATACTATGCATGTAAGTTGTTCATCTACAAGCCTGGAACGTCATTTCTCAGCAATTGCTGTACTCTGATTTTGAGTGTGAATATTTCTAGTGGCTCATGGTAGTCGGTGGGTGGTGATTTAAAATAAAAGATTCAGTATTTGGAAAAAATAATGATAGTAGCTTCCCAGAGGAGTACACATGCCCCTGCTAGATGAGGCTTGTTTATGTTGTTGGAGAGAAATTCTGCAGGGTTGCTCTGGAGCCTAGCATGAAGGGCCTATATCTGAGCACATCTAACCCATTGTTCTTTCTAGGCAGGTTCCTGTAGTCTTTTAGAAGGAACTTTTAGATATAGTTGTGTTTCACCCAGAATATTATACTAAGAAAGGAGGAACACTGAAAGTGCTTCTAGCATTATTACTATAGCCATGGTAAACTGACTTTGTAGTAACAACTGACAAACTAGATATGTTGCTGGACTCTTGTAATCACAGCCTTTGAGAGAGAAAGGCAGGGCATCCAGTCATTTATCACATGCTTATCCTCAGATATGCAGTAGGTTTGAGGATATCATGTGTTATGTAAGATCCTGTCCAAAGAGAAAAAAAAATCAATACCAACCAAACCAAAAAAAAATCTGAGAAAAATAAGTGTTAAACATATATTGCTGAACATGTAGCATAACTTGTTGAAATGTAAAAATATATAACTCCATGTTGATCATTACTTAGGAATAAAGTAATTCCGAACAATATAATTTACTGAAGATAAAATTTCAAACTATAGTTTTTCAGAGGCCTAGAAACTTTGGTTTTTAGACAGTCTTTTGTAGCCCATGCAGACTTCAAACTATTTACTGAGACTGGTCATCCTTCTTCCTCCATCTTCTCAGGGCTATTATCCCACATATATATCACCACACTAGACTTGCTTGTAACTTAGACATTTTATGTAATGTATTTTGAAATCAGGTCATATATTTTTTCCTGGCCGGTTCTAAAATGTATCAAGACATTTCTAGTTCTTCCATTACAATGGCCTTTCTAAAAAATAATAAGTTTGCACCCATGTTTACTGTTGCTTTACTCATAACAGCTAGGAAATGGAATCAACCTAGACACTCAACAGTTGACAAATGGGAGATGGGAATGTGACACAAATACACAATGAGATTTTTTATTCAGCTGTAAAAAAATCATAAAGTTTGTAGAACAGTAGATGGAACTTGAAGATATAATAAGTAAAATATCCCAGGCCCCAAACTGAAATGCCACAAAATGGATGATAGCTTTTATATTTTAGATTTGTTTGTTTCCATAATAATGTTTGAGAGAAGGGCACCATGGAAGTGCAATAAAAAGATCTTAAAGGGAAAGGTAGTACACATGTGCTATAAAAAACAAAAGAGGGACTACTGGGAATGGCAAGCTTTAAATTGGGATGAGATGGGAGCAAAAGGGTTGAGACACAAGAGTGCTAGTGGGAAAGATTAATCAATGTTAACTACATATGACATGGCCACTGTGAAACTTTACAGGATAATTAGAAGCCATACTTAAAATGGAGTTTAAACAGTAGTATCATGCATGGGTAGATAATGCCAATCCCAGAAGCCATGGTTTATAAAATGATAATCCTGAGTTGGAGAGATGGGTCAGATTTTTAGAGAACCAGCAACTCTTCCAAAGGACCGGGGTTCAATTTCCAGAACCCACAAAGGAGTTCACAGAAGTCTGTAACTCCAGTTTTAGGTGATCTAACACTCTTTGACAGATAGCTGCAAGCAAGATTCCAATGCACACAAAATAAAAATAAATGTTAGTGCTAAGTAAGGGGTTCCTTCCTAGAAATGGTTGGACAGGACTCCAAAGAATTGTTTCAGGTCAGCTGGACATGGTGGCGCACGCCTTTAATCCCAGCACTCGGGAGGCAGAGGCACGTGGATTTCTGAGTTCGAGGCCAGCCTGGTCTACAGAGTGAGTTCCAGGACAACCAGGGCTATACAGAGAAACTCTGTCTCAAAAAAACCAAAAAAAAAAAAAAAAAAAAAAAAAGAATTGTTCCAGGTCTTCAGAGGTTTTCCAAATCATATAGGCAATGACCATTGCTGTTGTTGACTCTTGCAAAGATATCACACACCTAACTTACAAAACACAGAGAAATCCTACTGGAACTGAAAGCTTCCTCCACACTGGCTAGCTTTTATCATGCTAAAAATTGCTAAGAAAGCAGTTGGTATTGTTTACCTGTCCAACCTTCCCCTTTCCCCCTTCCCCTTTCCCCCTTCCCCCTTCCCCCTTCCCCCTTCCCCCTTCCCCCTCCTGCACATTCCTATATCTGGTTGAAACACAGACCTGAATACCATGTTTAAGAGGGGCTATTGGACCTAATTTTTCTGTGTCTTATATATACCATTACCTTAAACTGTATCTGCTAATATCGGTATATTTGGTTAAATTCAACTTGTTCTTTAACAATCAATTTCCTCTAGATAGAAGACTGGAGGAGGGGAAATGATCTGTGATTATATCTAATTGATTCTATTTCATTAAATAAAATCTCAACGAAAGTTCAGTTTAATGCTTATTCATGGTGACATTGTCTTTTATCTCATCTGTGCTCTAGAAACATAGTATACACACTGTATCAATAGATGAACAAAGTATCATGTTGACAGCTTGTCTATTTAAACACTGAGAGATTAGGAGCTTGCATATCTCTACTAAAATCTATGGTTGTGTGGGGTGGTGGGCTGTACACAGACACGGTCCCTGGTCGAGCAAAAATCTAGAAGCCCGGTGACCCAGTGGGTGGTGATTTATGGCCGCATGGGGTGGAAGGTGTTCGACCACTACTCCTGGACCCCTGGCTCCTGTCAAAGCTACAGCTTCCATAGCTGCACCCACATCCCACCACCCGCAGAAAGGTATGAGGCCATCAGTCATGTAGGAGAAGCACCAAGCCCCCCACCCCCCACCCCGGTGCAAATAAGGTTTCCACAAAGCTCTCAGACCAAACCAATGAGAAGTACCTGCTGTCAGACACTTAGCCACCCCAAAACTGTATGTAAGAATCCTATCTTCTCCCTATTCTAAGGAGGAATGAAGTATCCACACGTTGGTCTTCCTTCTTGATTTTCTTGTGTATTCTTCCTTAGAATAGGGAATAAAATACCCATGGAAGGAGTTACAGAGACAAAGTTTGGAGCTAAGACGAAAGGATGGCCTATCCATTGACTACCCCACCTGGGGATCCATCCCATAATCAGCCACCAAACCCAGACACTATTGCATATGGCAGCAATATTTTGCTGAAAGGACCCTGATATAGATGTCTCGTGTGAGGCTATGCCAGTGCCTAGCAAATATAGAAGTGGATGCTCATAGTCATCTATAGGATGGAACACAGGACCACCAATATGGAGGAGCTAAAGAAAGTACCCAAGGAGTTGAAGGGGTCTGCAACCCTATAGGTGGAACAACAATATGAACTAACCAGTACCCCCAGAGCTCATGTCTCTAGCTGAATATGGAGCAGAAGATGGCTTAGTCGTCCATCATTGGGAAGGGAGGCCCATAGGTCTTGCAAACTTTATATGCCTCAGTACAGGGGAATGCCAGGGCCAAGAAGTGGGAGTGGGTGGGTAGGGAAGCAGGGCGGGAGTGGGTTTAGGGAACTTTGGGGATAGCATTTGAAATGTAAATAAAGAAAATATATAATAAAAAAAGAAAGAAAAAGAATCCTATCTGCAAGGATTAAAGTTGTGCAAGAACTACTTTGTCATCTGAGTCTTTGTCTGTCCTAAGAGCTGTAACACCTGGGAAGAGGTCTGATCTCCAGAAACATCACTTGAAGGTTCTGACACACCCCACACTGGCTAGTTGGCCTCTCATCATCCCAGACTGACCTAACTCACTGCAGGGAAGTGCAGAGTAACCTGGAAGGCACTGCAGAGAAGGAGGTGGAGCCAACTGCAGCAACAGAAGTGGCAGAAGCAACTTCCCCTTCCTAAGAAGTGAAGAGCTGTTTAAGAGAAGAGAAAGCTAAAAACACAAAGGGCAGGGAGAAGGAAAGGGGGTGTCCAGATATCCCACAAGACTTCTTTCATAGCAAGTGCTGTTTAAACCTCTCAAGTCATGATGACATAAGCACTTCTCTACTTAACTGTTAATTTAATTTTTACCTCTAGTTTCTTTCTCAATGCAACAATCTGTTGCTACTTTCAGAATGATTTCTTTGTGCCAGAGAAAATATGGATCAGGTTACAGGTTAGACAAGTTCTGACCTAAGCTTTGGGCACCAAGTGTGTAAGGATCCCAGTGAGAGTTCATTTATGAAGTCTTGGAGGACCATGTTTATAATTATCTATATCATATTAATGTCTCTGCATTACAGGGGTTCCCATGAGAGATGAAACAGCTAAGAAAGGAATAATTGTGGCTATTGACTTAATGAACAGCAAGCGAATATGCTGTTCCATCCATCTTTCTTGTATTTAGAACATAGCTGTTGTTGGGAACAAACTGTAAACCTTACTGGGCCTTCTTACATGGCATCAAAAAATCTGAAGGTGAAATATATGACATCAATCTCTGCCTATATGTGTACTTTAGTGTATAAAGAACACAATATAAAGTGTTGACATATATTTAAAGTACTATTGGTAATACAGAAATATATATACATAGGGATATGTATGTTTAGTTCATTAGTAAATTCTTATTTATATATGTGTGTGCCTATATTCCTCACACTCTTCATTTAATTCCACAAAATAGGAAAGGCATGAGAAAGTATAGTGGTCTGTCCAAAGCCAGAGAGATACTATTAGGTAAGCCTGGGTCAGTGGCTAAAGTCTTGTGATATTGACTTTGATAGCTTTGTATTATAGAGATCATTGGACATAGTTTTTGAGATTTAAACTGGCTGTTTAAAAGCAGAACTCATCCCATTTATTATTCTTAGATGATAAAACATTTTTTAAAAGGGGCTATGGTGATTGGTATGGTTTGGTTGGCATTTCTCATCCTAGGAAAGAGTCAAACTTTTGAAACTGGAAAGGGATATAGGTCTTATATCACAGACAGAAGATAAGGGGGAAACATAGCTGCTTACCCAGCTGCTCTGCAAATCCTACCACAGCACTGGGGACACATTCCATTCTTATACCATTTTTTCCAATGAAGGTGACTAACAGAGGAGTGAAGGATGAATGTTACAGTGATCTTCCTAAGAGCAGTGTCAGTATCTGTCCTTCTCTAGTAGCAGGTAACAGGCTACAGTCATGTCTCAGAGTTGCCCCTACTCAACCAAGCACATGCAGTAGAAACACTGTACGCATATACTTCAACTGCTTGTTGAGTGCTCTCTCTCTCTCTCTCTCTCTCTCTCTCTCTCTCTCTCTCTCTCTCTCAGAATTCCTCCTGACTTCCAGGTCAATGCAAAATCACACTCATTACTAAGGTACTATTTTGGGAACTGGCTAACTTGAATTTTGTGGATGTCAGATTTCTTTAATTTTTCAGAAAAAAATACTTGTAGTTCTTTAGAGTTTCCAGTTTGGAAGATGAAGTCCTGTCTGGCCTTTCTATAAATAGAGTCTGAATCCATGAGGTTAGGAGAATGTGTGTAAGCACAAGACTCGGCGTTTTATATGTCCAGGTTTTCATTCTATAAAATGGACATAATGGTAACTTGTACAACCATTTGGTATTATACCTTAGCTCAAATGAGCTACAGACTGTCTCAGATTCCCAGACCTTGAAACAGTTATCTGTGAGGCAGACTTACCAAGTGGGAAGGGAGCTATCTACAGTTCTCATTTCTGGACTTAATATTTCAGTGACTTTGCCAATAAGACTGAAATGCTAATCCTTTTTCCAGGATTGTTAAAAAGATTAACTAACACGATTCATGTGTAAATTGTCCTCTGGAGGTCCTTAAACATAGGCTGTCCAAG
The DNA here is from genome assembly GCF_000001635.26 of Mus musculus. Taxonomy (NCBI): domain Eukaryota; kingdom Metazoa; phylum Chordata; class Mammalia; order Rodentia; family Muridae; genus Mus; species Mus musculus. The sequence continues at coordinate 28,200,364 of NC_000077.6, read as the reverse complement.
AATGTATCACTATTGTTATCAATATCATGGCTTTTCTGAGGGAAGGTAGTGGAACTTAAATTCACTAGGAAAACTGCACTTTGAGACCTCAGTGCATTAAAAAAAAAAAAAGGAAACTGCTGCTTATTTGCGGGATATGTGAGCTGATTATTTGATTGCAATAAGTTTAAGTTATATAAGTTTCTATGACCTGAACTTTCTTACTAAGAACTTAATGTTTAATTGTTTTTATACCAATGCAAATGTCTTTTTGGGGTGAAGAGGATGTGGTGTGAGGGGAAAGGAACCAAGACTTCTTTTTTGTTGTTGTTGTAGTTGTTGTTTGGTTTTTTTGTTTGTTTGTTTATTTGTTTTATATTTTTATTAGGTATTTTCTTTATTTAACATCTCAAATTTATCACCTTTCTTCATTTGCCTTTCAAAAACTCTCTATCCCTTTTCCCCTCCCCCCTCCCCCTGCTCACTAACCTACCCACTCTTGCTTCCCTGTCCTGGCATTTCCTTACACTGGGGCCCTTCACAAGACCAAGGGCCTCTCCTCTCATTGATGTCCCACAAGGCCATCCTCTGCTACATATGCAGGTGGAGCAATGAGTCACACCATGTGTACTCTTTGGTTGGTGGTTTAGTATGGGGGTGGGTGGGTACTGGTTGGTTCATATTGTTCTTCCTCTTATGGAGCTGCAAACCCCTTCAGCTACTTGGGTCCTTTCTCTAGCTCCTCCATTAGAGACCGTGTGCTCAGTCCGAAGGATGGCTGTGTGCTTTCACCTCTGTATTTGTCAGGCACAGGCAGAGCCTCTCAGGAGACAGCTATATCAGGCTCCTGTCAGCAAGCACTTGTTAGCATCCACAATAGTGTCTGGGTTTGATAACTGTATATGGGATGGACCCCAGGTGGGACAGTCACTGGATGGCTTTTCCTTCCGTTTCTGCTCCAAACATTGAATCGGTATCTCCTCCCATGGATATTTTGATCTCCCATCTGCCAGTTGTGGTGGCTCATACCAGTAGGATTTGCTGAAGGAGGCAGAAGCAGCAGGATAATGAGATGAATTTGAGGCCATCCCGGGAACCAAGTCTTCTTTGTGGCAGAATGTACTATATACTTCCTGAGCAGAAATGCCTGAGGATCTTTTTCAGTATCAGTTTGAGAGCTGCCATGAGGATTTAACAGGCCAAGTAGAAGTGTGATCTCATTTGGGTTACAATGTGTATACAGTCTGGTGCAATTCTAACTGCAGCAACAGGGTAGAGGCTGCAAACTGACCTATTCTGATATGTACCTGCTTCACAGGCCTTGAGTCAGAGTCATAGGCAAAACTCTATTGATTAATATGAAGCATGAAGTAAGCAACATTTATCAACATCTCAGCGCACACAGAATTAAAAAACTTGTCAAGTAGTACTAAGGTCAAGCTACTCTCACAGTTACCTCTCAAGTAACGGAAGTGCCTTTTCTTTACTCCTACATTGGGAAGTACATATTTGACAAGGATGAAATCAACCATTTGACACCCTCTGCTTTTGAAGAACAACAAAATATGTTTTGGACATCATGGGAGTGCAGGGTAAATGGACCATGCCAATTTTTGAAGACTAGCCACTGTTAGGTTTTGAAAACTATGGAGCATCAAGTAATGTAGGCAGGGCAAGCCTGTTTCCTCTGTACATGGCCTGTAAAATATTGTCATGGTAATGTTTGATGAGTGTAGACAGAGAGGACCACAGCATCTTCAAGTGGTTATACCTCACAGTAAGGCCTTTTCCAGGCTGTATATCTGTGTGTTTAAAGAGTCCTTATGGCCTATTAATTCTGTGCTTTTAATTATGGACCCTATTAAAACCAAATGATACCTCTGATTACAGTGCATATTCTTTTTTCTTTTTGCCAAGAAATATGTCAGTTCACTGCAGCTGGTGCTGTCTTTGGTTTAGTTTATGGTTTTATTCAGTGTGTGGTGGGAGGTATTAGGGCCAATCTGCACCCATAAGAACTCTTATCTTTACCTCCTGAGTTAATTTTTTAAAAAGATTTCTTTATTTATTTTATGTACATTGAGTACACCATTACTTTCTTCAGTCACACCAGAAGAGGGCATCAGACCCCATTGCAGATGGGTGTGAGTCACCATGTGGTTGCTGGGACTTGAACTCAGAACCTCTGGAAGAGCAGTCATTGTTCTTAACCACTGAGCCATCTCTCCAGAATCTGAGTTAAATTTTTACCTAAAAAGGAACTTCTCTTTGAAAATGTTCATGTAGCTTCTTGAGACATTGTTTCAATAGGAAAAGGATTCCTGTATTTGTACAAACCCTGGTTTCTCCTGAACACTAAAAAGTGTTTTCTCAATTAACAGCATTCAGTTTGTGGCACAGTATTTCATTAAGCACTTAAATATGCCCATTGCCTCTATAGTCTGGAATGATCACAGTGTAATTTCACACTTAGATATTTCTAATACCTCTTGTACATGAATCATTTAAATATTTATTTAAATGTGCTCTATATCTAAGGGTCATTCTATGCTGTCATCATACTCCAGGCAGGGCAGTGGATAATAAGTGCATGAGAGCATCGAGGCGGATTTGTGCTGAGTCACAGAATCAATTCAAACTGCAGAACTAGAATTTAGACTCCATTAAGGCATCATGTATTATGACCTTCTGAGAACATTTGCTGTGCTGGTCAATCTAGAGGACAGTTTTAAAATTGAGCTTAAAACCCACCCACTACACCCTTTAGAAATGTCTATAAACATACCACCAGTCATAATTTCTTTAAAGGAAAAAATTTCTCTCAAATTTTATTTATTCATAATTTTCATTAAAAATTTTGATCAATGAAAAGCAGATTCCCAATAGACTGTTTAGGATTCTCCTGGCTAACCACTAATTCTTCTAGAGTTTACATACAGAGGTGTATTTTTTTCTTTTAAATTACAGGAATTGTAGGGAATAAGAAAGTGAGTACAACTATTGTGCATTTCAAAGATTAATTAATAATTAATCAGAAACTGTCACCATCTTCTCTCTTCTTCTTCTTTTTTAATTAGGTATTTTCTTCACTTACATTTCAAATGCTATCCCAAAAGTCCCCCATACCCTCCCCACCCCCACTCCCCTACCCACACACTCCCACTTCTTGGCCCTGGCATTCCCCTGTACTGAGGCAAATAAAGTTTGCAAGACCAAGGGACCTCTCTTCCCAATGATGGCCGACTAGGCCATCTTCTGCTACATATGCAGCTAGAGACACAAACTCCAGGGGTACTGGTTAGTTTATATTGTTGTTCCACCTATAGGATTGCAGACCCCTTTAGCTCCTTGGGTACTTTCTCTAGCTCCTCCATTGTGTTATCTACGATGATCCAATTAACTGTACTCCCACATCATAATCACATTCACTCATGAACTCTCTACACCTTCCAACCGTGTTAGATAATTTTTTGTGTGATATATGAATCAGTATTGTTATGTTACTTTTACTTTGTTGTTTGCTACTATGGAGAACAAACATTAAATGCAACCTGGGTGATTATTGAAGTCACTACAACTTATAAACAGAAGTAGTAACCATCCTCCTCAAGATGTGGCACTATGTCAAGTAAACAAAACCTTCTTATAAAATCTCAGTGCTGGGTTTCTTTTCCAATGTTAGACTAAAAGTTGATAAGCTAGGTATATTGACAATACCTGCCTCTGTGTTCAGTAGACAGGGAAGAATCATAGGAACAGAGATCATATTACTTTTGGACAGGGAGGGGGCAGGGTGGAATGCCTGTGCAAGACAGCAAAGAAACAGAAATTGAGTGAGATAGAAATCAATAGAGACAAGAGTCCCACCATGTGTTTTCTTTGATTGGTGGTTTAGTCCCATGGAGCTCTGGGGGTACTGGTTAGTTCATACAATGTCAGGGTCAGAATGCTGGAGTGGGTGGGTTGGGGAGCAGGGAGAGGAGGAATGGGATAGGGGATTTTCAGAGCAGAAACTAGGAAAGGGGATAACATTTGAAATGTAAATAAAGAAAATATCTAATAAAAAATGAAAAAAAAAAAAAGAAATCAATAGAGTTTGTAAAGTGCTGGCCATGTTCTATTCATAGGATGGGTGCCAGGTTTGTGGATAAAGATACATTGTTGGTCTGTTGCACAAAATTTTATATTATCAAATATTATATTCTTTTTTTAAGTGTGTCTGTATAGTATATTATTGTACATAACAGGTTAAGGACAATTGCTACCTGAATGAGAGCAATGTTATATACTTATTAATTTATTATTTGTCAACATATCTAATTCTACAAACATTTTTCTTATTTTACATTGTACATTGCAGTAATGGACATTTAGACTCATTCCAAAATTATGTATTTTTACAGCACACTGAATGATTGAAATATAACACTCTTCTCAGTATTATCACACACATACACTCACACATACACATATTATATCCTTAATTAAACTAGCTGCATATTAAGACAGGAAATTTGGATCTTATTCTTGCTTTCTAGATTGCTACCAGTTTTTCCAGTAAGGATAAAGGAAAATGAAGTGAAACATTTATGGTGTCTCTATAACACTCTTACTTCTAGTAGAAAACATTTCCTAAATAGATAGAGGAAACATTTCATTGGCTTCAGTTTGAAGACTTTCTGTACAGAATCTCATTCCTTTTACTTTCACATTGCTGAAACTGCTACATATTGGAAATGTTTTGAGGATTAGGACATTATCCCCATCTGTTCCATCATAATATGTTGAGAACAATTATTCTCAATATTTCCTTCTGAATTCATCAAACACAGGCTTGCATGGCAGCTTGTTAGTGAGAAGCTTCTTTGAAACTGGTGTGCTTTAGATTCCCAAATAGCAGGTAATGGGAAACTAATAAATAAACCTAACAGAGTCCCTGCCCTAGGGAGCAACTGCAAATTACAGAATTTGACTGCATACCTCAACTATGCTACAAATGAGCACCCTAAGGTTTCCAGGGTTACAGAAACCTGAAATCCACCAATAATTGATGTCAGACCTCTGCTTTTATTATTTATTTTGTCCAAGATATAATGTGTTGTTAGATTCCACTGGCAATCTCATTGTGAAATAAAGAATAAGAGATATCAAGCATATCAGGCACCAACTGAACAGCTAGCAAAAAAGTGATAAAGTTGTTTAAATGAACCACTTCTAAGCTCATTCTGGGGAGTCAGGGGATTCTAGCCTCAGAAACAAATGGATCTAGGCACTCTGTCCTTGGGGATGATGCTGCTAAGTCAGAGGTGGTGAAGGTTCAAAAGACAGGAAAAACCAACCAGTGTAATATTAAGTTTGCTGACGAGAACTTCAGCTCTCTCATAGGCAACTGTCTTACAACATTTGTACATTTCAAGCAATATGACCTGTAGATCAAAAGCACTTCAGAACCTGTGCTTTTCTCATTTAGCATGACAAGCAACTGCTATGAATGAGTAGGTGAGTATTGTATGATGATAGAATAAAAGATCCTCAAAGAAAGCAAAAATACTCTACCTCTATGGTGTACAATTACATTGTATCAGCTATTGTTCTGAAAATAGAATCCTGGTAATTATGGAAGTGGTATCTTAGGAGCAGGAGGTACTTAGACTAAATGCCATGTCAGCAAGCAGTGGCACAGGAAACTTATTCAACCTCTGGTTCTGTCTGCTACTCGACAGTCTGACATTCACAACCTAGTCTGGAAACGCTGTGAATTGTAAGGATGTTCAGTAAGTCCACAACTCACTGTAGACCAATAACAGAGAAAAACCATCAATTATCTTACAAAACAAGAGAAAATTTAAGGAACAGAGTATTAAAATGTAGGCTTTCAGTTTCTTTGGCCTCTGCATTGGCTGTTGCTGTTATAACTTTTTGTAAAATACAACCAATGGTATATATAAAACACAGTTTGGTAACAGGCATGGAGAAGCAACAATGTGTGGATGTGTATCGACCAAGTCAATGTCACTGCTGGTCCTGTTTTCCTGTACACAGACATATGAGCGCCAAGGAAAGTTTTCTCCCTTAGAAACGCCCTCAGCCCTCCGGAGACAGGGAACCTCCATCCTCTCCATTCTGCCCCTCTGCTATGGAAGCTGCTCATAGACTTTCTGCTTCCTTCTTTTGGAAAGTGAGTCTGTTCAGTAGTCTTGGTGATGTGCATTTCTGCCTATTTAGAATAATTAGCATTCTGCCCCTATGAGAAAAGGACATGAGTTCCAGTTTCTTTTCTCCTTCTCCTCCTCCTTCTCCTCCTCTTCCTCCTCCTCCTCCTCCTTCTCCTCTTCCTCCTCCTTCTCCTCTTCCTCCTTCTTCTCCTCATCCTACTCCTCCTCCTCATTCTCCTTCTCCTTTGCCTTCTTCTCCTCCTCCTCGTCTCCCTCCTCCTCCTTCTCCTCCTTCTCCTTCTTCTTCACCTCCTTCTTTTTCTTTAAAGGGACATGTTATTTCTTTTCTTCCCATATGTTTTACAGTTATAGAAATTGGCATAGTAGCCATGCAGCGGTGATGAACACCTTTAATCCCAGCACTTAGGGGACAGAGGCAAGCGGATTTCTTAGTTTGAGGTCTACAGAGTGAGTTCCAGGACAGCCAGGACTACACAGAGAAACTCTGTTTCTAAAAACAATAACAACAAAACAACAAAAAAACAAAAACATCAGCAACAACAACAACAGAAATTGGCATACTGAGAGTTTAGCATTTTTCAGTCCTAAAAAAATATTATGAAAAAGATAAGGAGACAGTACCATTGCTTAAAGTGAATTTCGGTTTTGTAAAATTGACAATTTGATAGGTATTGTTTATTTCATTGCTTAGATGGACATCAGTTCCTGTTTGCATCTATTTTATCTACCTTGGCTCCCACATTGGCTGTACTTCTCACTTCTTCTTCCTGCAATTCACTGTATGTTTCTTGTTTCTCTGCCTTTCCTCCATTACTCTCATCCCAGATATTGTCTACTAGCTCTCTTGAGGTCACCCAGCAGGAACTGACCTTCAGGTTATCACATCTTACCTCCAGACACAATGAGTTTGACTGAGGTATGCTACAGTTTGGGGATCATCTTGCAGGTACAAAGAGATAGTTCATCTTCATGCCTGAAAATGTTCATCTTCATGCCTGAAAATGTTCAAAGATTTTAAAGAGATTACATCAGCATCCTTTAGAATCTCCTTTGTTTCACTGACAGCTTTAAAAGATTGTCTTCTCTGGCTACAATATTATGGATGTCATTTTTAGTGACGGATGTTATTTGTCATCCCAGAGGATGGTTTCTGATGAGAATCACAAAGATGCTTTTATGAGGCAAGGCCAGGAGCTCAGGGTAAATCAGCAGATAGTTTTATGGCAACCTAAGTGACAGAGCTGCAATAATTATGTGGAAAGTAACTCTAGAGTCTAAATAACACTCTCTTCCATGTTGCCTCTGACCTGTAGCTCATTAGTTTCAGTTGTTTCTAACAGACTAGTCCTTCAGTTAAAAACAGGTGGGAGCATTTCATGAGTCACCATTTAATGGGCACTAGATTTTATTGCCTACTATATCTCTAGTCAACAGCATAGCTGACTCCATGTTAAATAACTTCTCTGAGCTTCAATTTGTGCAGCTATAAACAGGCTTCCATGTTAGTGACACTATTTTGTGAGGGTGTGGTCCTGCATGGGAAATACTTACATATCTCATTGAATAGACTCTTGTCCCTTGATCTAAAATTAGGCTGCTGAGTAGTACTCTGCAAGCAAAATGTTTCAGTGTCAGAAACGATCAGTTTTACCTTCTAGAAAATGCTACCTTTGATCAGTCTAACCAGCTATTATTCCATGCCCAGTTAAGAAAGTGTAACATACACCAATTATCCTCATTTCCAAGATCTTCCCTGATACACGCCCCTCAAAAAATGAAAGGCTAAACGTAAGGCTATATTTATTTTGAAGGAAATCAACAAATAAAGCATCCGTGTCTCACAACAACTACCTACCAGAGAAATGGGTTTTAACTATTCATTTTTAATGAAAATCTATATCTGAAAGTGATAAGTGGCTCTCAGACATTCTATATATGTGTCTGACAGATGGAAGCAAGTGTACAAATAAAAGTGAACCTAATATAGAGTCAGAGAATGTAGCCTTGAGAATACTACAACAACACTAACAGGACCTCTACACTACAAAATTACTACCAGGGCCTTTACTCTAAAAAGACAATGTCAGAACCTTTACTATCCAAAGATACAAGCAGGGCCTCTAACCTACAAAGATACTAACAAAGTCTCTGCTTCAAATAGGCAGTAGCAGACTCTGGATTACAAAGAAACTAGCAGTCCCTCTAACCTGCAAAGACTCTATGAGGGCCTCTGCTTCACAAAGAAAGTAGAAGGATCCCTATACTAAAAGAACTAGCTGGTCTCTATATTATTTACCTCTATATCACCTCTTTATCACTACCTCTACATCACAAAGACACAGGCAAGGCCTTTACCCAAAGATACCAGGAGTACCTCCATATTTCAAAGAAAATAGCAGGATCATTAATTTACAATGATAATAGTAAGGCCTCTACAATATAAAAACACTAGCAAGGACAGGAACAGAGCCTCTATACCACAAAGACACTAGCAATGCCTATATCTTATGAACATAATCTCAGAACCTGTACCCCACAAAGACCTCTATCTCTAGCAGCACCTCTACCATACAATGACATTAACAGTGCTTCTACCTCACAAAGACATTAGCCAGATGTCTACTTTACAAAGAAACTAGAAGGGCCTCTATAACACGAAGACCCTAACAGGGTTTCTACCTCATAAATGGCAATGTCAGGGTCTCTACCTCATGAAGATAATTGCACGACCAATAACCTATAAAGATAACTGAAGCGCTTAATACCTTACAAAAACAATAGCAGTGCCATTACCCTTCATAGATATTAGTAGTGTCTCCACCCTACAAACATTTTAGCAGGGTCTATAACTTTCAAGTTCAATACCAGGAGCTCTACCTTACAAAGAGTCTATAAGATGCTGTACACCAAGAGACTAGCAGAATGTACCCCCAAAGACATTAGATGGGTCTCTATTTATAAAGACAGAAACAGGCCTCTACCCCACAAAAATACTCATGTGCCCTCTACCCCACAAAGACACTAGAAGGGATTCTACAGAGACATAAGTGCCTCTGCCTCATAATGAAACTACCAAGGACTCTACCCTACAAACACAGTAGCAGAGGCTTTACTATACAAAGATACAATCAAGACTTCTACCCTACACAGACTCTAACATGACCTCTAGACTACAAAGATATTAGCAGGGCCTCTATATCACAAAGATGCTAGCAAGACCTCTATCCTACAAAAATACTGCTGTGGCCTCTATACGAAAGAGAGAATAAATACCAGGTCCTTTACCTAAGACATTAGCGTGGCCTCTATCAAAAAAAAAAGAAAAAAAGAAAAGAAAAGAAAAAAAAAGACACTATAAGCATCTCAACCTAAGAAAGAAACTAGCAGGTCCTCTACATTACCAAAACATTAACTGCACCTCTACCTCATAATGACAGTAACATTATACATTAACTATACAACATAGACACTAGCAGACCCTGTATCTCACATAGACACTTGCAGGGCTTGTACTCTCTAAAGACTATCTCTAGCAGGACATCTATCTTCCAAAGGCTTCTTTATCACAAAGATACAAGCAAGGACTTTATCAAAAATGACACTAGCAAATTGTATATACTATGAAGATAATCACAGGTCCTGTACTCTATAAAGACACTAACAATGTCTCTATGCCAAGACAAAGAGAGAAACATTTACACTATGCAGATAGTTTCAGGGCTTCTGCATGAAGGTACAAGAAGGGCTTCTGCACTGCAAAGACACTAGTAGGGTCTTTACCTGAGAACAATACTGGCAAGGTTAGCCTACAATGACACTAGCAACTACACTATGAAGATAATATTAGGCCCCTTATCCCAGAAAATTTTGGAGAGCCTGTCCCAAACACAGACACTACCAAAGCCTCTAGGCCTCTACCTCACAACAACACTAGCAGGGACTCAACATTAGAGATATTATCAGGGAATCTAAGCCACTAAAAAAGTATCATGTTACCAACAAAGACAGGAGCAGGGGATCTACCTTACAAAGACATCAGCTGGGCCTCTACCTATGGAACATACTAGCAGGACTGTTACCCTACAAAAATACTGGCATAGCATGTAAGCCACACAGATATCATGGTTTCTACCTTACAAAGAAACTAGCAGGATCTATATCATAGCTTCTGAACCACACAGACATTAGCAAGGATTCTACCTCACAAAGACTCTAGCATAGCCTGAAACACAGAAAGACATTAATGGGGTTTCTAACATACTAAGAAACTATCTGGTCCTCTACCCTACAAAGACTCTAGCAAGGCCTGTCCTCTTTAAAGACATTTTCAAGGATTCTAAATGAGAAAGACCCTAGCAAAGCAGCTACCTTAAAAAGATACCACTTGCAGAAACTCTGCCCCACAAAGACACTAGCAGGGCCTACAACTCACAAATTATATGATAGCTTCTGCCTTTAAAAGAAACTAGCAGGATCTCTACCCTTGAAAGACAGTTTTAGTGTCTCTCTCATAAAACTACTAGCATGTCTTTTACACCCAAAAAACAGTAACAGTGCCTTTGCCCTACAAAGATAGCAGCAAGTCCTCTAGTTCACAAAGACTGACCCCTATCCTACAAAGATACAAGTGAAAGAAAATAAAACTTGAGAATTGTGATTCATGTAATTTATGTCAAATAGCCCAAAGAGTTGTTTGTGAGCTTTGAAACCTGGGGCTGAGAACATAGCAGAACAGGCCAGGACATGCACGGGTAGGCCCATTGTTAAGACATTCTTGAGGCTGCTTGGCCATAAAGATAAAGAGAATGACATGTCCGGACTGGCCTGGCACCTCCCTATCTCCCGCCCTTCTGACCTAAGTTAAATGTTATCTGCATGTACAGTCTGCTGATGTTTAAATAGACCAATCATATGAAACCTCGCCAATTCCTCCCCCAGCCCCAGCCCCTTTTCTATAAAAACCTCTAGCTTCCAAGCCTCGTGGTCGAATCCACTGTCTCCTGCATGAGATATGTTTCTACCCGGAGCTCCGCCATTAAACTACCTCGTGTTTTTACATCAAGACGGTCTGTTCGTGATTTTTGGGTGCACACGTAATCAAGAACAGAGTGAGGGGTTCCCCACTAGGTTCTTTTACAAGCAGAGTCTCTACTCTACAAACACATTAGTAGGATCTTTACCCTTCAAAAGTTTCTAGACTAGACTCTACTGCACATAGCTAGAAACAGGGCCTCTACTCCACAAACAGGACCTTTACCTCACAAAGACACTGTGAAGACCACTATCTTATAATGGCATTTGCTTGGCCTCTACCCCATTAAGACACTAAAGGCTCTTTACATTTTAAAGACACTAAGCAGAGCCTCTAATCTACTAAAAGCATTGCACAGCCTCTATATCCTAAGGACACTAGCATGGCCTCTACCCTACAATGTTACTCATAAGGCCTGTATGCTATGAATATAATCACTGGGCTCTAAACTACAGAGATAATATCAGGGCCTCAATCCTACAAAGACACTGGCATGCCTCTTCCCTACAATGACTCTACCCGTGTGGTAAAGACCACACAGAGATTCTTTGTGAGGGTGCCTTTACCTCAAAAGGACAATCACAGGACTTCTACCCTACAAGGATAGTAGAAGAACTTTTACTACACAAAGATATTAGCATGGTCTATCTTCTACACTACAAAGACAATAGCCAGTCCTCAACTGTACAAAGCTAACAGCAGGGTCTCTATTTTGCTCCATAATGATATTAGTAAGGCCTCGATTTTCTGAAGACATTAGCAGTGCCTGTGCCAATTCTAGGAACTACTATATCTGATATTAGCTTCCTTTCCTTGACAGGTCAAAGCAAGTTTCAACTTCCTTCATATGCTATTACTTCACTTAAGTACTCCAATAAACAGGAAGATACCAAGACAGGACTAAATGTGACGAAATATCCTAGGAGAAATTCTTGTGAGGGAAATCAAGATGCAGCAACATGTAGCAGGACTCTCATGGCATCAACCATTATTTAAATGGGACTCCAATTTAGTAGTAAGATGTAACACCACCCCCCCCCCCAGTACATCTTGCTTTTGCTTTATTTGTTCTAAATTTTTTGCAAACTGATGTTAAAAGTCAGTCTGCAGTGGATTGCCACTGGCATCCAGTTACTTCTAGTTCTTATGCCATGGTAAAGTGGCTGGACCCATTAACTAATGAATGGAAGGGTCCAGACCAGGTCCTAATCTGGGGAAGGGGCTCAGGCTGTGTTTTTTCACAAAAAGAAGACAGAGTGCCATGGCTGCCTGAAAAATTAGTTCGTCAACTGGACACAGATCCTGAATCTCCCAGTAAGTATGACTCTGACCTTGATTATGGCTAAAAATCCTCTTTAGCCGAAAAGTTAATTTGGAGCACAGCCTCCTCTCCCAGGATTACAGCCTTTCTGTGATTCTCAAAGCCACCTCCCCCACACCAGGAGCTCAAAGTCTAAGCTTGATCATTGCTAATTTGCAATTGAATGGATTACTTGGACTTCCCCAAAGAAGTTTTTGTACTGTTGCTTTTCACTGTCTCCCATTGTTTTTCAATCAGGTTAGTCAACACCCCTCAGCCTTACTGCAGCAGGTGTACAGCCTCACCTCCAACAGCGCAGGTGGAAGTTATTAATCTTCATGAAGAAGCATTTTAAGTACATATTGTGGCTTTGGTCTGAATTGGGAATAAGGTGTACTATGAGGGCCAGACAGTCAAAGACGGGCACCATACCAATATAAAACAGAGGTATGCCAATAGGCCATGGCTGTTAATAACACACCACAGAGCCATGTATTGTGTGAAATAAACACAAACAAGCTGCACGTAGCCTCCATGACGAAATTTGGATGGTTTGGGAAGATCCAAGATTTCCCTAGTCAGGCGTGACCGCCAGGCACCATAACTCCCAGGCAGTATATTTATAGAGGATAAATAAATTTTATGCCTTAGTCAAGCTTTTTTTTAAATATTAATAACAGGGGGAAAATGTAACACCCCCCCCCCCCCCCCCCCGGCCTGAAGCAGGCTGATCCAGACCTTGACCTTGCTGCCACTAAGGAGATTACCTAGTGTGGAGCCTTTCTACCTAGATGACTCTATTGTTCAGTTGCTGCTGCTGTTCTCCTTCAAGACACTGCTACCTGCTGAGAGGCCCCTGAGCTATATTCCGGAGACTACACCCTATCCTGCACGTTGTCACCTGGTGCTGGTTCCAGGCTCCAAGAATGGATTAGCGGGGGATGGGCCTCCCCCCCTTTATAAGCACAGTTTTCTATTAAAAATTTGAGCTTTGATCAGGAACCTTGACTTATCTCTATTTTTCTCTTGACAGCCTAGTTCCCCTCTCTTTTCAGCCCTGGCTTGCCTCCCAGGTGAAACCCGGTCCATGTGAGCCGCAGGCCAGCTCTCAACAGTAAGGAAATGTTCGTTGAAATTATGTCCTGCAGGAGAGTTCTAAGGAAAATCTGCAAGACCTCTGGATCATGCTTAAAGTCGAATGTTAGACTATTGAGTTGTATTCTAGGCAGAACCTTCCATTCAGTTTCCCCATCCAAGAAAACAGACAACTTGATTGACTGCTTCACTCCATTATGAACTGAGAATAGCCAAGGGAAGCTTGGACTTTCTGAGAAGACTCTGGTAGGTTTCAGAAAGCACCACTTGCAGCAGGAGCCTTAATGGTGTTTTGTACAGACACAGATATGATTCTCTGCTATATCCCACTTCATGCTTACGGTCTTTTTTCTCTAGCATTATCTACTGGTGGGGCTATTTCTTCATATTACCAAGCAAGTTAATGACCACTGGCACAGCTCTACTCAGTCTCCAAAATTTGGGCTGTGAGCAAATGAATGATGCCTAAGGTTTTGTTGAGGTTGTAGACAATTACACAGAGAAAGAAACTTAATAGTGTTTCCATAGATCTTATGTTTCTTAGTCCTCTCAATTTCTCTTTAGTGGGCAGGATTCTCTTATAAAAACATAGCCTTGTAGTTTCTTCTTTTCTACTCCTTGTGATATGTCATCTAATCCTTCGACAAGAGGCAGGTATTGTTTGGAGTTTTACTGCTGCCACAGTATACATTTGCCAAATTATTTAGCAACACTAGAGGATAGCATTTACCATCTTTTAACATGATCTCATTCTGTAGGTTTAAAGGTCAAAGTGATGTGGTTTGCTTCTCTGTTTTGGATCACGATGTTATATAAGTTGAGCTCATCACTATGGTTTCTGGAACATCCATTTTTAGGCATATCTACTCTTCTACAATTATGAAACTGAATATTCATGTCATTGCTGGCTTTCAACTAGGGGTGCTTTCAGCTTCTAAAGGTAATTTCCATACTTTGTTTTAGAACTCTTCAATATTATACCAAGTAACCCCTGTTATTCAGAGCTCAGACTTTTTCTGATGATACTCCAGAGAAAATAGTCTGCTTCATAATGTTTTATATAATTAAGTTCACTCAAACTACAGTTTAAGATATTTTTTCAAAGGGGATTGAATACTAACAGCAATTGACATTTCCACCACCATTTTAATTCAAGTAACATGACATAGTCGGAGTATGATATTGACATGTGCAGGAATTAAGGCAGAACATTATATGTTCTGAATAGAGGGCATCTATAATATTCTAATTGCAACAAGTATGTAAATGGAAACACCCTCCAAAACTATTCCACTGCATTCTCTAAATCTATTTGAGTTTTCATGCAAATAAGAGTTTGAAATTTTCTGTGTGACCCTAAAAAGGAAGTATATGAGAATAACAGTTGCATTCACTAAGATGTCGGTAGTTTGAACTGTTTGTGAAATAACAGGAACCTTACAAACATAATCCTTGAGGAAGTGGTGGGAATATAGTTGCTAAGGTTGTAAGCAGAAAAGGTCAATAGTGTGTTAATATGTTAAGTAAAGACATCATGACAATTCAAAACCAGGACAGACTTTGTTGTAACTATTTATTGTGAGTGTTGACAGACAGCATGAGAAGTGTCTATGGAAGTTGATACTTAGATACTAGTAAAGTTTTTATATAGAAAAAAAAATTCAATTATAGTAAAATATTTTATGAAGTTCAGAGCTAATCAATGAACCGTCTAAAAGAATCGCATAAACACCTAAGTGGTGCTTATCTTCTGTCAAGTTTATAAAAACTTAAGATTCATGTCAGAGAAGGAAATCAAAGAGAAAGTATAATGAATTTATTATACATACTGGAATATTTTAATACAACTAATACACAAAGAAATGTACAATGAGATTGGAGAAGAGGATAAAATTAATGAATGTCTTTTATTTCGAGGTATATGATAAAAAAAAGTTAATAATTTTTCCATATGTAAGACCATATGATGCACAATTACTACAAAAAGAGGAATTATCAAAATAACAGGGCTACTGGTACATAAAGAAATACTAATCAGAGATGATTGGATAAAATAATAAAATATAGAAATGAAACATTATCATTTTATCTTGAAAATGAATAATGAAAAACAATGAATGAGAGTGTTTTAAAGAACAGCATCAATCTGCACTCCTTCCCCACAAGAGGTGGCTGCCAGGGAGGGCTGTGACCACAGGAGCAGGAGAGAAAACCATCTTGTATCCCAGGTCCCTCAGAGACCAGTCTGCACAGGAGAGTGCACAGGCTACAGAAGCAACATACCTTCTGAGACAGGCCCCATTTCGGGCCTTCATCTTCAGCCAGGAAGCAGATCTGAGCTCCAGACATCTATATGCTCCTTTCCCACCAGAGGAGAGGTGGCCTGCACAAAGTACTCTGACCACTGAGACTCAGGAGAGAGTTGGACTCCCAGGAGTGCTGACAGACACTAAAAGAATCACAAGAGGAACACACTCCACCCAGAGACAGCTAGAACATCTAACACCATAAATTACCAGATGGTGAAAGGCAAATGTAAGAATCTTATTAACAGAAACCAAGAACTTTCACCATCAACAGGACCCAGCACTCCCACCTCAGTGAGTCCTGGATACCCCAGCACATCTGAAAAGCAAGAATTAAAATCATATCTCATGATGCTGGAAGAGATTGTTAAGAAGGAAATTAATAACTCACTTAAGGAAATATAAGAGAACTCAGCTAAACAGTTAGAGGCCTTAAAGAGGAAGTACAAAAATCCCTTAAAGAATTACAGGGAAACACAACCAAACAGGTGCTAGAATTGAACAAAACCATCCAAGATCTAAAAAGGAAAATAGAAACAACAAAGAAAACCCAAAGGGAGACAACTCTGGAGATAGAAACAATAGAAAGAAATCAGGAACTATATATTCGAGCATCAAAACCAGAATACAAGCGAAGAATCTCAGATACAGAAGATTCCATAGAGAACATGGACACAACAATCAAAGAAAATGCAAAATGCAAAAACATCCATACTCATAACATCCAGGAAATCCAGGACACAAAGAGAAGACCAAACCTATGGATAATAGGAGTAGATGAGAATGGAGATTTTCAACTTAAAGGGTCAGCAAATATCTTCAACAAAATTGAAGACTTCCCTAACCCAAAGAAAGAGATGCCCATGAATATACAAGAAGCCTACAGAACTCCAAATAGAGTGGACCAGATAAGAAATTCCTCCCGACAAATAATAAGTAGAACAACGAATGCACTGAATTATAATAGAATATTAAAAGCAGTAAGGGAAAAAGGTCAAGTAACATATAAAGGCAAGCCTATTAGAATTACTCCAGACTTCTCACCAGAGATTATTAAAGTCAGAAGATCTTGCACAGATGTTATGCAGAACCTAGGAGAGCACAAATGCCAGCCCAGGCTACTATAACCAGCAAAACTCTCAATTAACAAAGAGAAACCAAACTATTCCATGACAAAATCAAATTCACACAATATCTTTTAAGCAAATCCAGCCCTTCAAAGGAAAGATAATAAAGGGAAAACATCAATACAAGAACAGAAACTACATCCTAGAAATAGCAAGAAAGTAATACTTAAATATACCTAAAAGAAGACATCTGCATGAACAGAATCCCAACTTAAACAAACAAACAAACAAATAACAGGAAGCAATAATTACTTTTCTTTAATATATCTTATCATCAATGGACTCAATTCCCTAATAAAAAGACATAGACTAACCGACTAGCTACACAACCAAGAACCAAAATTTTCCTGCATACAGGAAACCCACCTCAGGGAAAATGACAGACACTACCTCAGCGTAAAAGGCTGGAAAACAATTTTCCAAGCAAATGATCTGAACAAAAAAGCCTGAGTAGCCATTCTAATATCGAATAAAAATCTACTTCCTACCCCAAACTATCAAAAGAGACAAGGAGGGGCATTTCATACTCATAAAAGATAAAATCTACCAAGATGAATTCTCAATCCTGAATATCTATGCTCCAAATGCAAGGGCAGCCACATTCATTAAAGAAACTCTAGTAAAGCTCAAAGCACACATTGCACCTCACACAATAATAGTGGGAGACTTTAACACCCCACTCTCATCAATGGACAGATCCTGGAAACAGAAACTAAACAGGAACACAAGGAAACAAAGAGAAGTTATGAAAAAACTGGATTTAACAGATATCTACAGAACATTTTATCCTAAAACAAAAGGATATACATTCTTTTCAACACCTCATGGTACCGCCTCCAAAATTGACCATATAATCGGTCAAAAAACAGGCCTCAACAGATACAAAATATTGAAATTATCCCATGCATCCCATCAGATCACCATGGACTAAGGCAAATCTTCAATAATAACATAAATAATAGAAAGCCAACATTCATGTGGAAACTGAACAACACTCTACTCAATGATAACTTGGTAAAGGAAGAAATAAAGAACCAACAGATTGGGAAAGGATCTTTACGTATCCCAAATCAGATAGGGGACTAATATCCAATATATATAAAGAACTCAAGAAGGTGGACTCCAGAAAATCAAATAACCCCATTAAAAAATGGGGCTCAGAGCTGAACAAAGAATTCTCACCTGAGGAATACCGAATGGGAGAGAAGCACCTGAAAAAATGTTCAACATCCTTAATCATCAGGGAAATGCAAATCAAAACAACACTGAGATTCCACTTCACTCCAGTCAGAATGGCTAAGATCAAAAACTCAGGTGACAGCAGATGCTGGCAAGGATGTGGAGAAAGGGGAACACTCCTCCATTGTTGGTGGGATTGCAAGCTTGTACAACCACTCTGGAAATCAGTCTGGCGGTTCCTCAGAAAATTGGATATAGTACTACCAGAGGATCCCACAATACCTCTCCTGGGCATATATCCAGAAGATGTCCCAACCAGTAAGAAGAACACATGCTCCACTATGTTTATAGCAGACTTATTTATAATAGCCAGAAGCTGGAAAGAACCCAGGTGCCCCTCAACAGAGGAATGGATACAGAAAATGTGGTACATTTACACAATGGAATACTACTCAGCTATTTAAAAAAATGAATTTATGAAATTCCTAGGCAAATGGATGGACCTGGAGGGTATCTTCCTGAGTGAAGTAACCCAATCACAAAGGAACTCACACAATATGTACTCACTGATAAGTGGATAATAGCCCAGAAACTTAGGATACCCAAGATATAAAATACAACTTGCCAAACACATGAAATTCAAGAAGAACGAAGACCAAAGTGTGGACACTTTACCCTTTCTTAGAAATGGGAACAAAACACCCATAGAAGGAGTTACAGAGACAAAATTTGGACCTGTGACAAAAGGATGGACCATCTAGTGACTGCCATATGCAGGGATCCATCCCATAATCAGCTTCCAAATGCTGACACCATTGCATACACTAGCAAGATTTCGCTGAAAGGACCCAGTTATAGCTCTGTCTTGTGAGACTATGCAGGGGCCTAGCAAACACAGAATTGGATGATCACAGTCTGCTATTGGATGGGTCACAGGGCCCCTAATGGAGGAGCTAGAGAAATTACCCAAGGAGTTATAGGGAACTGCAACCCTATAGGTGGAACAACAATATGAACTAACCAGTACCCGGAAGCTCTTGTCTTTAGCTGCATATGTATCAAAAGATGGCCTAGTTGGCCATCACTGCAAAGAGAGGCCCATTGGACTTGCAAACTTTATATGCCCCAGTACCGGGGAACGCCAGGGCCAAAAAGAGGGAGTGGGTGGGTAGGGGATTGGGGGGGGGGTATGGGGGACCTTTGGGATAGCATTGAAAATGTAAATGAGGAAAATACCTAATTAAAAAAAAAAGAAATTAAAGACATTTTAGAGTTTAATGAAAATGAAGCCACAACATACCCAAACTTATGGGACAGGAAGAAGCAGTTGTAAGAGGAAAACTCATAGCCCTGAGTGCCTCCAAAAAGAAACTAGAGAGAGCATACACTAGCAGTCTGACAGCACTCCCAGAAGCTCTAGAAAAACAACAACAACAACAGCAACAGCAACAAAAAAGCAAATAAACAAAAGAGGAGTAGACTGCAGGAAATAATCAAACTTAGGGATGAAATCAACCAAGTGGAAACAAAAAGAACTATTCAAAGAATCAACCAAACCAAGAGCTGGTGCTTTGAGAAAATCAACAAGATAGATAAACCCTTAGCCAGACTAACTGGAGGGCACAGGGACAGTACCCTAACTAGCAAAATCAGAAATGAAAAAGGAAACATAACAACATTACCTGAGGAAATCCAAAACACCATCAGATCCTATTACAAAAGGCTATGCTCAGCAAAACGGGAAACCCTGGATGAAATGGACAATTTCCTGAACAGATACCAGGCACCAAAAGTTAAATCAGGATCAGATTAATGAACTAAATAGTCCCACTTCCCCTAAAGAAATAGAAGCAGTCATTAATAGTCTCCCAATCAAAAAAAGCCCAGGACCAGATGGGTTTAGTGCAGAGTTCTATCAGACTTTTAAAGAAGACGTAATTCAAACTCTCCTTAAACTATTCTTCAAAATAGAAACAGAAGGTACTCTACCAAATTCATTCTATGAAGCCACAATTACTCTAGACCACACAAAGATCCAACAAAGAAAGAGAACTTCATACCAATTTCCCTTATGAATATTGATGCAAAAATCTAAATAAAATTATCACAAACTGAATGCAAGAATATATCAAAACGATCATCCATCATGACCAAGTAGACTTCATCCCAGGGATGCAGGGATTTTTTTATTATATGGAAATACATCAACATAATCCACTCTATAAACAAAGTCAAAGACAAAAGTCACATGATCATCTCCTTATATGCTGAGAAAGCATTTGAGAAAATCCAACACCCTTTCATGATAACAAGTCGTGGAAAGATCTGGAATTCAAGGCCCATACCTAAACATAATAAAAGCAATCTACAGTAAACCAGTAGCCAACATCAAAGTAAATGGAGAGAAGCTGGAAGCAATCTCACTAAAATCAGGGACGAGACAAGCCTGCCCACTTTCTCCCTACCTATTTAATATAGTATTTGAAGTCTGAGCCAGAGCATTTCAACAACAAAAGGACATCAAAAGGATACAAATTGGAAAGGAAGAAGTCAAAATTTCACTATTTGCAGATATGATAGTATATATAAGTAACCCTAAAAATTCCACCAGAGAACTCCTAAATCTGATAAACAGTTTCAATGCAGTAGCTGGATATAAAATTAACTCAAACAAATCTGTGTCCTTTCTCTACACAAAGGATAAACAGGCTGAGAAAGAAATTAGGGAGACAACACCCTTCACAATAGTCACAAATAGTATAAGTATCTCAATGTGATACTAAGGAGGTGAAAAATCTGTATGATAAGAACTTCAAGCCTCTGAAGGAAAAAAAAATCAAGAAAATCTTAGAAGATAGAAAGATCTCCCATGCTCATGGATGTGCAGGATTAATATAGGCAAAATGGCTATCCTGCCAAAAGCAATCTATAGATTCAATGCAATCCCCATCAAAATTCCAACTCAATTCTTCACTGAGTTAGAAAGGGCAATTTTCAAATTCATCTGGAATAACAAAAAACCTAAGATAGCAAAAACACTTTTAAACTATAAAAGAACCTCTGGTAGAATCACCATGCCTGACCTCAAGCTGTATTACAGAGCAATTGTGATAAAAATTTCATGGTGCTAGTACAGCAACAGACAGGTAGATTAATGGAATAGGATTGAATACACAGAAATGAACCCACACATCTATAGTCACTTGAACTTTGACAAGGGAGCTAAAATCATCCAGTGGAAAAAGAGCATTTTCAAAAAATGGTGCTAGCACAACTGGCAGTTATCATGTAGAAGAATGTGAGTTGATTCATTCTTATCTCCTTGTATAAAGCTCAAGTCTAAGTGGATCAAAGACCTCCACATAAAATCAGAGACACTGAAATTTACAGAGGAGAAAATGGGGAAAAGCCTCAAAGATATGGACACAGGGGAAAAATTCCTGAACAGAACAACAATGGCTTTTGCTGTAAGATCAAGAATCGACAAATGGGACCTCATAAAATTGCAAAGCTTCTGTAAGGCAAAAGATAATGTCAATAAGACAAAAATGCCACCAACAGAGTGGGAAAGGATTTTTACCAATCCTAATTCTGATAGGGGACTAATATCCAATATATACAAAGAGTTCAAGAAACTGGATTCTAGAAATTCAAGTAACCCCATTAAAAATGGGGTACAGAACTAAACAAAGAATTCTCAACTGAGGAATAAGGAATGACTGAGAAGCACTTGAAAAAAATGTTCAACATCCTTAATCATCAGGAAAATACAAATCAAAAGAACCCTGAGATTCCACTTCACACCAGTCAGAGTGGCTAAGATCAAAAACTCAGGTGACAGCAGATACTGGCAAGGATGTGGAGCAAGAGAAACACTCGTCCATTGTTGGTGGGATTGCAGCTTGTACAGCCACTCGAGAAATCAGTCTGGCAGTTCCTCAGAAAATTGGATATAATACTACAGAAACAACCTGCAATACCTCTCCTGGGCATATACCCAGAAGATGTTCCAAATTGTAATATGGACACATGTTCTCCTATGTTCATAGCAGCCTTATTTATAATAGCCAGAAACTGGAAAGAACCCAGATGTTCCTCAACAGAAGAATGAATACAGAAAATGTGGTACATTTATGCAATGGAGTACTACTCAGCTATTAAATGCGATGAATTTATGAAATTTTTAGGCAAATGGTTTATATCTGGACGATATCATCCTGAGTGAGTAACCCAGTCACAAAAGAACTCACTTGATATGCACTTACTTGTAAGTGGATATTAGCCCAGAAAGTTAGACCACCCAAGATACAATTTGCAAAACACATGAAATTTAAGAAAGAGGGCAACCAATGTGCGGATACTTCATTCCTCCTTAGAATAGGGAATAAAATACCCATGGAAGGAGTTACAGTGACCACGTTTGGAGCTAAGATGAAAGCATGGACCATACAGAGACTGCCCCACATGGGGATCCATCCCATAATCAGCCACCAAACATAGACACTATTGCATATGCCAGCAAGATTTTGCTGAAGGGACCCTGATATAGCTGTCTATTTTGAGGCTATGCCAATGCCTGGCAAATACAGAAGTGGATGCTCACAGTCATCTATTGGATGGAACACAGGTCCCCTAATGGAGGAGCTAGAGAAAGTACCGAAGGAGCTGAGGGGGTCTGCAACCCTATAGGTGGGACAACAATATGAACTAACCAGTACCTTCAGAGCACATGTCTCTCGCTGCATATGTTGCAGAAGATGACCTAGTTGGCCATCATTAGGAAGAGAGGATCCTTGGCCTTGCAAACTTTATATGCCTCAGTACAGGGGAATGCCAGGGCCAAGAATTGGGAGAGGGTGCATATCAGATCAGGGTGGGGGAGGATATAGGGGACTTTTCAGATAGCATTTGAAATGTAAATGAAGAAAATATCTAATAAAAAATTGGGAAAAAAGCAATGAATGCACATATACACTAATAAGAGCATTAGAGATCAATTTCTTTTACAATATCCTAAACTCATACTTCTTATAAAATGCAGGGAAGGAAATTATGAATTTTCATGTACTCTTGCTTTTAAGAGTTCGACTTTAATATGTATGTAATATGAGGAAATAGGTGTTACACTCATCTACAAAAGAATTCATTCAAGAATCAACCATAATGATGAAAATCAAAGTAAAGTGAATGTTCAAAAAAGTGAATTGGTTTTATAATTATGTATTCATATGTATATACATATGCATGTCCTCACAACACCAGCTTCAAGAAGAATGTTAAATGATGTAGAAATACTGTCCTTCATCATGCATCACACAAGGAACATTAGTAGTTTGTGCCCATTATATCAGTTTGCAATGAAAAGAAGTAAATTTTTGTAATATTGATATTTCATATAGAAGATAGCAAAAATGTTAACTTGATAACTATCATTTTTAAACTAAGCATAGGGGATACAGAAGGCTTGAGGAATATTTGAGTTTCCTATAATGGAATCAACTTCAGGAGAGTCTACATCACTGATTAAGATAAATGAGTAGAGTGAGGAAGGCTATAGCTTGTGGATTTAGTTCTGAATAATGTCTTAAAAGCAAGAGCTATAAGGAGAGGCAAGGACTGCTGCCTGCTGAGATGCTTAACTACCCCACATTTTTTCTTCACATTTTCTTCGAACCAATTAACTTTTTCTGTCTTTCATAATTTGGGAGGGGGTGGTGATAAATTGTGCTTCTCCTACACTTTCTATACTGTGGTCACATCCAGTAAAGAAATGCCATTGCAAATGTCAAATTCCTAACAGTGTTTTTGCGGCAAACAATTCTGGCAATCACCCAGACACAAATTTTCAATCAATGTTTACCTAGAATATTGTTCTTGGAAATGATTTTGTTGGGTGCCTATAGACACCTTGTGATATTTATTTTGAACAATAAAATTTAAAGTTTTCATATTATTAATATAAGAATATTATATTCACTGGAAAGTCTGTGTATAAAATATTTCATTCTTCATTTGTAAAATTTGATTTTCTTAAAAAAGATTCTAAAAGCTAAATATGATATTGTCTGCACTACAGAAATCAAGAAAACAAGTTCTAAAAAGCTCCTGAATAGCCATTGCCCATTGTCTCAAGTTCAGAACTAAGAACAACTATTTCCCATCTTTCCAATTCAGATCTGCAAACACCATTGCAAGTATTCCACAAATCTACAGGAAAATAAGCATTTTGTTTGGTTTGAAAGGTTTTTTTTTTTCTTTTATGTTAATCTTTACTGAAGTACTTTAGCAGTAGTCATGGTCACATCTTTGCATTCTTTTGTGTCTCTTCAAAAGAAGAGGCTAATCTGTTGGTGGTCTTTTTGTCTTATTGACAGTGTCTTTTGCCTTGCAGAAACTTTGGAGTTTAATTAGGTCCCATTTGTCAATTCTCAATCTTAAAGCACAAGCCATTGCTGTTCTGTTCAGGAATTTTTCCCCTGTGCCCATATCTTCAAGGCTTTTCCCCACTTTCTCCTCTATAAGTTTCAGTGTCTCTGGTTTTATGTGAAGTTCCTTGATCCACTTAGATTTGACCTTAGTACAAGGAGATAAGTATGGATCGATGCGCATTCTTCTACATGATAACAACCAGTTGTGCCAGCACCAATTGTTGAAAATGCTGTCTTTCTTCCACTGGATGGTTTTAGCTTCCTTGTCGAAGATCAAGTGACCATAGGTGTGTGGGTTCATTTCTGGGTACTGGTTAGTTCATAATGTTGTTCCGCCTATAGGGTTGCAGATCCCTTTAGCTCCTTGGCTACTTTCTCTAGCTCCTCCATTGGGAGCCCTGTGATCCATCCATTAGCTGACTGTGAGCATCCACTTCTGTGTTTGCTAGGCCCTGGCATAGTCTCACAAGAGACAGCTACATCTGGGTCCTTTCGATAAAATCTTGCTAGTGTATGCAATGGTGTCAGCGTTTGGATGCTGATTATGGGGTGGATCCCTGGATATGGAAGTCTCTACATGGACCATCCTTTCATCTCAGCTCCAAACTTTGTCTTTGTAACTCCTTCCGAGGGTGTTTTGTTCCCATTTCTAAGGAGGGGCATAGTGTCCACACTTGAGTCTTCATTTTTCTTGAGTTTCATGTGTTTAGGAAATTGTATCTTATATCTTGGGTATCCTAGGTTTTGGGCTAATATCCACTTATCAGTGAGTACATATTGTGTGAGTTCCTTTGTGAATGTGTTACCTCACTCAGGATGATGCCCTCCAGGTCCATCCATTTGGCTAGGAATTTCATAAATTCATTCTTTTAAATAGCTGAGTAGTACTCCATTGTGTAGATGTACCACATTTTCTGTATCCATTCCTCTGTTGAGGGGCATCTGGGTTCTTTCCAGCTTCTGGCTATTATAAATAAGGCTGCTATGAACACAGTGGAGCATGTGTCCTTCTTACCAGTTGGGGCATCTTCTGGATATATGCCCAGGAGAGGTATTGCTGGATCCTCCGGTAGTACTATGTCCAATTTTCTGAGGAACTGCCAGACTGATTTCCAGAGTGGTTGTACAAGCCTGCAATCCCACCAACAATGGAGGAGTGTTCCTCTTTCTCCACATCCACGCCAGCATCTGCTGTCACCTGAATTTTTGATCTTAGCCATTCTGACTGGTGTGAGGTGGAATCTCAGGGTTGTTTTAATTTGCATTTCCCTGATGATTAAGGATGTTGAACATTTTTCAGGTGCTTCTCTGCCATTCGGTATTCCTCAGGTGAGAATTCTTTGTTCAGTTCTGAGCCCCATTTTTTAATGGGGTTATTTGATTTTCTGAAGTCCACCTTCTTGAGTTCTTTATATATGTTGGATATTAGTCCCCTATCTGATTTAGGATAGGTAAAGATCCTTTCTCAATCTGTTGGTGGTCTTTTTGTCTTATTGACGGTGTCTTTTGCCTTGCAGAAGCTTTGGAGTTTCATGAGGTCCCATTTGTCAATTGAGGGAATCATGTGGACTCAAGTGCAGGGATTGAAACAAACTGCTGTCAGGCTCTGAGATCCCCTGCTGTGGGGAATGCAGGCTGCTCTGAGTCAGAGAGCTGTAAAATGTATGTTGCCTACTTCTTGTGGCAGAGTATGATTGAACTGTGAATTTATAAAATTGGGATCATTTGCTTTTAGGATAGGTTCATATACAGATTTTGTGTGAATTACGTGGGGAATTTTGCCTGCACTTCAGAACTAGGATAGGGAAAATTAGTCACTAGCTTCAAGTAGAGAAGGCAGTGAACAGATATTATTAAAATATATGTCTGTGGCTCCAGGCAGAGAACTGAACAGATAGATAGTACAACAAGATATCTGCTCTAGGCAGAGAGCTTAATAAGTAAAAACTACCTGCTTCCTATAGGCAGATATTAGTGAAAGGTTGAATTAATTGCTTTAAAGATGGTATAAAGATATATTGCTCTAATACTTCTTACAGGATACTCAAATTCTACCAAGTGTGGGCTCCTCAGAAATTCTGGGTGTTGAAATCCTGCTTTGACTAGCTGCCTACTTATAAGCAGGTATAGATAGAAGTGTGAATCAATTGTTTTAAAGATGGTATAAAGATATATTACTCTAATACACATCACAGGATATTCAAATTCTGTCTAATGTGGGCTCCACAGGAATTCTGGGTTTAAATCCTGCATGGAAAATTAGAAAAGGCCTAAGAATAGGCACCTACAGTATTTTAGTCTTTTAGGATAGATTTGTGTACAGATTTTGTCTGAATCATGTGGGAAATTTCAACTGTAGTTTAGAATAGTATAGGGTAAATTAGTCACTGACTTCAAGTAGAGAGGGCAGTGGACAAATATTAGTAAAAGAAATGTCTGTGACTCCAGGCATCTAGCTGATCTGATTGGTGTTATAACAAGCTAGCTACTCTAGGCCAAAAGCCGAACCATAAGATAGTATAAAATTGCTTTACTTGCTTCACAGGATTCTCACATTCTGTCTAACATGGGCTTTTCAGGAACACAGGGTTTTATATCCTCTTGGCAACATAGCGAAGGCCTAAGTATACACATATAGAGTATTTTAGTTTACATAATTTGTTTTGGATTGTTTTAATTTGATCTAGGATAGAGAATATTAGTCACTGACTCCAGAGTAGAGAGTGAAGTGATAATCATTGACTGGTTTGAACAGGTATTAATTATCAAAGTCTGTGTCTCCAGGTAGAGAGTTCAATAGACAGATATTATATACGTATTTATAAAATATGTCTGTGGTTCTGAACAGAGATCCAAACAGAAAGATGGTATAGATTGTTTACCCAGCCACATAAAGCTTATATTCTGCTAGTGCTCCATTGGTATCTTGAGTATCTTTTCCTATTTGGCAAGATAGGAAAGGCCTATGTATAGGTACATACAGTATCTTAGTTTACTTGATTTGTTTTAGATTGTTTTGTGTTGCGGCCGGCCAGCGGCTCACATGTCTGGGTTCTAACCTGGAAGGCATCCTGGAATCTGGAAGAGAAGAGGGGACTAGGCGATGTGAGAAAGATGAAACCAAGACTGATCAAGGTTCAATTTTACTATTCCAGACACTGGGTTATGAAGCAGGGGGAAGGGGCCCATTCCCACCAAATCATCCTGGAGTCCAGTTTCAGGTGACCACGTGTTTGGCTCCAGAACAGCTAGGGGGCAGGCAGCAGCAGTGGGAGTGACAGAACGATAGGGTGGCAGGCTCCATCCCGATGCTCTCTTCTTGCTAATAGTGAAACCTGAGCAACCAGGTTTCAGGCTGGGGGTGGGGTGGGGTGGGTTACATCTCCTCCTGGTTGTTAATATATAAAAGAAAAGGCTGGGCTGAGGCATAAAATTTATTTATGCTCTATAGTTCTGCCTGAATTCTTAGGGCCTAATGAAGAAACCTGTCTTAGTGGGATTTTCTAACTTTTCTTATGGTAAGCCATATCTGGATAAGACTGTCCTTTCTGTCCTAGTAAATATCTTGCAGACTAGCCCTGAGCTGTTGGCTCTGTCTTTTGTAATGCTTAATTAGTAACTGAATAGGTAACTTCCTTGTTGAACTCCAAGTATTCAGCTAAACGGTCTTTCTAGGATGTTGGAACACTGACTTAACTATATCAAGATTCAATTTTAAAAGGCACTATAGTAAGACAACACTAAAGGAGAGCACATGGATCCATACACCAGACAAACGCAGGGATAGGGTAAGAACGTACAGGTTAATGAGAATGCCAAGGCTCCAGGAGGTGAGCTTCTGTGAAACTCTTGCCTCATGAGTGCTTTTTAGGCTTCTCAGCCTATCAAGCGGACTTCACCGGAGTGTGCATGGCATCTCCCCCATTCTTTTATTATTCAGCTGAAGTTCTAGGATGTCCCACCTCGTCTAGCTACAGATCTTAGGAGTGCTCTAAAGATGAGTGAAAACACAACGATTTACTAATAAAATAGTGCCAATAATAATAGCAAGTAGGATTATATATTGAACCCAATCCAGGGGATTCAATGTACTTAGGTTGTTTTTAAATCTCTGGCCAATTCATCAATGTTCCAAGTTTCCAAGTGACTATTGCTAATATCTGAAATTTCTGCCTTTCTAGCCCTGATAGCAAACCTTAATCCCAAATCAGACCAGAAGCCACAATTCGTGCTGGAAAGCCTTTAGAATGAAAATTAGCACCTGCCACCTGCAGGCTCTTGGGGGAAGGGATGCATGCCAGCTGTAGTCAGGCTGAAGGTGTTGATTGACCTGCTTGAAAGACAAGATCTAGACAATGAGAAAGTAACAAAATGCAAAGCTTCTTTTAGGGAAGTCCAGGTACTTTATTCAGTTGCAAATTAGCAAGGCTCAAGCTCAGTCTCTGGCCGCCTTGTGGGGGAGCTGGTTTTTAGAATTAGTAAAACGGCCAGAGATTCTCTGGAAGTGGAGGCTGTGCTTTGAATTAACTTTGCTAGGTAATTAAGAATTTCAGTTATCTACAATAGGAATCTCTAATATTGGACTAAATATTAGACCAGTCTAAGATTGAGTTAGAATAACTGGTCACATTAAAGAAAAGAGAAATATCATTATGACTCTATTAAATTACTAATCTTACTAAGTCAGAATATACAGTCTCTGATGTTCTTTTGGCCATAAAGCTAAAAAGCTTGAAGCTAGTCCAAACTGGAAAAATTGGCAAGCAAGGATGGGTCTAAAACAGGTATCCAATTTAGTTTCTTAGTCACTTCAATCAGGGCACTGAGTCAACTCACCTGCCAGCTCGTCACACAAATTAACCATCATGCTTTTGCAGTGTTCTGTGAAGAGAACCTATGTTTTTCCCTTCCCTAATAAGGTAGTTGTTTAGGATCAAATTATAGGCCAATAAGCAGATCCTTTTAAGATACTACAAAGCATGTATTAAATTATTTGAGATCTAAATTTCAAAATTCGAAAATAAAGTATGAATTAAATAGTGTGCACGCGAATGCACTAAATAGTATGCACGGGGATATAATTTTCCCCTTCTTTGTCTTTTAAGAAGTTAAAGTTTTAAAGTTTCACAATATCTAGTCCTTAGAATCAATAACTTGTTGACAAAATATTTTAAATACTTGACTGTAAAGGGGCAGTGATTAATTGCACTTTCAATTGTTTTTCTTAAGGAGCGGTTGTAACTAGAAAGCTTGAAAAATTATTAAGAGTCACATGTGCATAATTTATTTATTTATTAACTAGAAATTAGAGAGAATTTATTTGTAGCAATTTATTAAGTAAAAGTCCTCAAGAATTAACACTATTATGTGGAAACATGTAGTAACTAAGGACACTACAGGAAAAGAATTATACATGTACAATTTTTAAGAATAATAAAATATTATCTTAAACCATAACTGTTTTGAATACACAAAGAACGAGGTTATATATCCAATCTATCTCATATGTATGACCTACAGACTGCCTGAGATATAAATCTAGCCTGGCATTGTTTTAAGATGTCCAGGCAATCTAGAACAATTTAATAAATGTCTAAAGACCGCCTTTTTAAAAGGACAGCATTTTTTAGTGAGTTGTATATGCATAAGCAATTGCAAATTTGAGAATTAATAGCATCTGAGGGACGAACAATCTTAAGTAATTCTGAGCTCTGAGATATAGCATTGACTATTAATATACAAATTAAGGTTGATTGTTCAGCATTTTAAAACACCATCTATAGCACACAACTAGATTGTCTATGCTGAAACAGGGGGAAACTTAAAAGAAAAAGCATGTGATCCAATTCACATATACTTACTTTTCATGTAGGGGTAGTTCTCAAACACAATAATTGGGATGTATGCATGCATGAATTTATAGAAGATATAAAAGCATGCATAAAAACAATTTTTAACTTATCTTTGGGATATTGATTGTTAATCTATTTAAAATGATGGTACGTAATAGGTCAATTATTAATATTTTGTAATAACTAAATAAATTGCTGTATTGAACAAGGAACATACACTTAGTCACAGTTTTTGTTATAGGTTTCATAAAAATATACGAATATACTTTACAATTCTTTATTAGTACCACAGTGGTTCTAATAGGACGTTGAAACTGTGTTTTGAGAAGAAAGCCACCTCAGCCTAGTTACCCTCGGCCTTGTTGTGGCTCTGAGGCCTTGGGCCTGTCACCCACAGGGTATCTCAGAATGGCCCATATGTCTTCCTCGGCCCTGGCCGCCTGCCACCATGGCATGCAGAGTCACTCTGTAAAGGACTGTGGATTTTAACCTGCTGCTGAGCCCCGCATCTCAGAAACGCGGAGGTGGTATGCTCAATGTTAAGTGGCAGCTCTGTGGTCTTGTGTGCTCTAAGGCCCTGCCCCACAGTAGCCAGCAGCTAGCTGGTTCTGTGTGGACCAACGGTTGGCTGGGAGGATGAGAAAAATGACTTTACAATAATGTTTTCTCTTGCCAAGGAATTGTTTTAGGCACAGCTTA
The DNA here is from genome assembly GCF_000001635.26 of Mus musculus. NCBI lineage: Eukaryota > Metazoa > Chordata > Mammalia > Rodentia > Muridae > Mus > Mus musculus. The sequence goes on along the minus strand of NC_000077.6, from coordinate 28,169,191 downwards.
TATTTAATTACCATTGATTATAATTAATAACAATTGTAAAAGCTTTCTTTATTTTCTGTAAAGCCTTCTGTAGTAAACTAAAACCCTAAGTAATAAAAAGATATTGTCTCTGAATCTTTTGGGTGAAAGCAAGGATTTAAGGTAAACTTTCCTTGAAAAGCCTTAGCTAATAAAATATTTTCCACTTAGGAAACAATATACATTAAAAGATTAAAACTCTTGGCTTCTTGTATAGAAGCAGAAATGATAAAAAATTTTCACATAATGTAGATTAATATTTAGCCATACTAGAGGCAAAATATTCTAGCTATTACAAACTCACTAGAAGCAAAACCTTTACAATCATTAAGATGCAAAGGAGAGAGAAAAAAGGAAACAAACATTTGGATCTATAATAACTATATAAAAGGTAGGCAAGCCAGATTGTAATGCCTTGATAAACTGAGCAGAAACTGCTCTGAGCTTAGTTCCTCTTGTCATGAGGACAGATATTAGGATTACTAAGTTTCTTTTGTAACATTAAACTTTAACTTTGGGAAAGTAAAACCCAATTTTAAAACAATTTATTACTTATAGAATTAATATTAGAAGCATTACTATCATATTATGAAGTTTGGCTGCCAATTAATACCTATAAATACATGTAAGCTTTAATGCTCCATTAAAGAGACTTGTTTTAAATCTTATCTTTAATTTTACTTTCTAGGATAAGAATCACATTAATTATTATCTTAACTAGAAATATTTTTAAAGACCCAGCCTCTTGGCCTGCCTTATGCCACGTGTTGGAAGGACTTTAAACCTGAGTTATCAATTTTAAAGCTAACCATCTGTTAGCAATGTAACAATTATTTTAATCTTAACCAATAACTTATGAGCTGATTGTGAAAACATGCAGAGCACATTACCAATATAAAAAAAATAACAAATGAAGCAGTTACATTTAGACCAATTAGAGAATATTAATTTTTCTAGCTACAATAATAGAATAAAAAGCACTTTACCATTTCCCAAACACATTAATCACGAATAATCGCGATTTAATAGGAAAAAAAAATCATCAGCTTTTTTACCCCAAAACTAAGAAGCTGTAGACTCTCCTTTTTCTTAAAGGAACAGTTTTTCCAGCAGGGGCCCTCCTGCTGTGTGCCTGTTTCCTGGTTGAAGTATGTGGCCACTCTCGGCTTTGATGAACCATTAGATAAACTTGGGTTTTTTTTTTTTTTTTTTTTTTTTTTTTGTTGTTGTTGTTGTTTGTTTTTGGGTTTTTTTTAGCCATCTTTATTATCCAACATAAAACATAGAGCATTCATCCATTCAGACTGGACAAGAACATACAAGAATTGAACACGTGAACAGATTAGTGGACCAGACATTAAACAAAGACACAAAAAGGGCAGAGCACTTCTGCTGTAAAGCCCAGAGAGAACGAAGCAGGGCACCCCTGAAATTTCTCTCTGTTTCTGGGACATTTCCTCCGCATGATGCAGCTTCTAACTGCGGCCATCTGCCTGATTATTAATTTCCTTTTATTAAACCCTTTCATTTCTCATGCCTAAGAATGTAGCTTCTGGGAGATACGGCCTGTTAAGTTCCTAGCCCCTGATAAACTTCACTGCTGAAACTAAGTGAATTAGCACGCAGGTTTAACAACTTAGCCTTACCAACCTTTTCCGGTACGAATTTCCTTTAATTATTTTTTTCTTCCATGGCACTCCAAACCAGCAATGCTTCTTCCAAATGTCCTCTGCCCCGTTTCACAGTCCCCCAGCGTTGGTTCGCCAGATCTGTTGCAGCCAGCCAGCGGCTCACATGTCTGGGTTCTAACCTGGAAGGCATCCTGGAATCTGGAAGAGAAGAGGGGACTAGGTGATGCGAGAAAGATGAAACCAAGGTTCAATTTTTCTATTCCAGACACTGAGTTATGAGCAGCGGGAAGGGGCCCATTCCCACCAAATCATCCTGGAGTCCAGTTTCAGGTGACCACGTGTTTGGCTCCAGAACAGCTAGGGGGCAGGCAGCAGCAGTGGGAGTGACAGAACGATAGGGTGGCAGGCTCCATCCCGATGCTCTCTTCTTGCTAACAGTGAAACCTGAGCAACCAGGTTTCAGGCTGAGGTGGGGGAGGTTACAGTTTTGATTTTCAAAATAGGTGTGATTTTGAGTTTTGTGGTTATAATATTCTGTTGGGAGAGATGTCTAAATAAAGGGTTTTCTTATTACTGGCTCAAGGATACATTGATCTGGGAAAAAGGTTTTGTTTTTGTGTTTTTGGAAAAGGTGATTCAGGTTTTTACACCAGAGTTATATGGATCAGATTTGATAAAGGAAAACCCCCTGAAGAACTAGATTCTAGAGAATCAAACAAAAAGGTTATCTTAATGATACTAAAACATTGTTTTGAGATCGTATATTACAGAATATACAGCCTTGGTGAGTCTCTGCTTGAACTCCAGTTATCTTGGACTTTCAGCAGGATCCAGTCAAGACACAGACTTCAGAGAGACAATCAATCATTGGTGTGGTTTTCTTAAGGCCAACCAACTCTATTTTCCCTACTCCTCCTTAAAAATATCTCAACGTCCATATTCAGCTTGAAAAAAATCCATTGACCCAGTTCCCTGGGCTTTGCAGCTATAGGGGATTATTATAGGTTGTCATTCTAGGGAATGTCAACTGGTCATAATTGGGATAGGGAGGAATAGATAGAATTGGTTGTATAGCTATAATTCCATTTTGTAGAAATCTTTTTAATTGTTACTAAGTTGAAGTTATAATTTCTTATTTTGATACAGAATTTACTTTGGTGCAAAATCAAGGTTTTAATTGGCATAAATTTCTTCTATTGAGACAAAAAATTTTAAATTACAGGGCTTAGATCCAGTCCTTCTCTAACTGTTATTATAAACTGATCTGAGATGATTAAGCCTGTGAGTTAAGGGCCAAATAAATTAATGGCTCTGAGTTTATTGTTAGTGTGTTTTCAGAGTTTTAAATTAGAAATAGTAGAGCGTAGTTAACAGAGAAAAGTCCACATTACTTTATATAGGTAGTTGGTTTTCAAAAACCTCAGAAATCCACAGAATATGTCAGTTATTTATTCACTTATTGATGAGACAAATCTGTTCCTAACAGCTTCCTATTTGTGAATTCAAAGAAGCAACTGAGCATCTTACCTCCAGGTGAGGCTGTACATTTGTGGCTAGGTCACCACTGGACAGAAAATTGCCAATCTCTCCTGCAGACATGTACTGTTTTTGAAAGGACACAATTTACAGCTTAGTTCTGCTGAGACAGAATACGCATGTCTTTAATATTCCTGTATCTCTAAGGTTTGTCAAATGATCCTGTGCCAGAAGGCTGAAGTTATGCTCCATCTTCTTGACTTACTGAGACGATATAGGTAAGCAGCTGTCTGTACAATTTGTCTCAGTTGTGAAAGATGTGTTAAGTTTCCTATATATTTCAGTCAATGTTGGCCATTCTTGGATTTCTGATGGGGTTGAAATACTACTTATTGTCTCATGTCCAACCCAGGCTATTTACTTTGAGCGAATAGATATGAGAGGATAGTTTTCAGATGGCATAGTATCTAAAGCCAGGATATGAGTTAAGTTTAGAATGATAAGTCTTTTAATTTAGGATAGATGACAATGTTCTATCTTAATGACAAAATTGATGAACTGGGTATCTATACCTTATAAATTACAAAATGGTAGTAGTTGTGCTCTATATTGAGGGAAAAGTTTTGTTTTTTATTAGAAGAGAAAGGGGGATGTGTTATGGATGAGCCTGGTGCTGTTCTTGGAAGCAGTCACTGGGCAAGTAGATGGAACTTCCAGGTTGGATGGATGAAGAGAGGAAGCAAGAGGTAGTGAGGTCCTTTCTGGAATGGGACAGCAAAGGGATAAGATGTAGCTGCTAGAGTTCCCTGGATCTGCAAGGATTCACCTCCAGAAGAATCAGATTTTAATAAGGTCTAGGAGATTAGGTTTTAGTTTTTGGGCCCAGAGATTGAGTTACCATTGTTTCTGAACTAAGTTTGTGTTGCATTTTCCTTCACAGGGTGGCTTTGCCTGGGTTCAAGAGAGAAAGGTATGGCAGCCAATCTTGGATTTGCATGAGATGCTCCACAGAGGCTGTGGGGGGTTTGAAGCACGGGGTTGGTATGGTAGTGATCACCAGTGGGAAACTAGCAAGCTGGGTGGAGAGATTATGGAGTTCAGAGTCATAATCTCCATGAGATAAAAACAGGTTAGCTTTTGCCCACCAGTGCATGGCTGACCAGGCAGTCAGGGCAGAAGCACAAGCACAAGCACAGGAACATGCCAGTTCCATATTTTTAAAATATTTCCTGCAACAGGAATGTTAGTACTTTTTCTCTATATTTTCAAAAGCATCTGATGTCATCTGCATTTTTGATCTTAACAATTCTGATTGGTATGAGATGTCTCAAGGTCATTTTGATTTGCATTTCTGTGATGAATAAGACTGTTGGCAATTTCTTTAAGTGCTTCTCAGCTTTTCAGTATTCCTCAGTTGAGAATTCTCTGTTTAGCTCTGTACCCCATTTTTAATATGGTTACTTGGTTCTCTGGAGTCTAACTTCTTGAGTTGTTTGTGTATTTCGGATATTACCTCTACTGCATGTAAGGTTGGTAAATATCTTTTCCTAATCTGTGGGTTGTCATTTTGTCATATTGACAATGCCCTTTGCCTTTTCAAATTTTATGAGGTCTCATTTGCAAATTGCTGTTTCTAGAACCTGAGACATTGGTCTTTTTTTTTTTTTTTTTTTCCTTCAGGAAATTTTCCCCTGTGCTAATGTGTTCAAGGCTCTTCCCCTATTTCTCTTCTATCATGTTCTCTGTATCTGGATTTATGTGGATTTCTTTAATCCACTTGGACTTGAGCTTTGTACACAGTGATAAGAATGGGTCAATTTGATTTCTTCTAAATGCTGACTGCCAGTTGAACCAGCACAATTTGTTGAAAATACTGTTTTATTTTCCACTACATGGTTTTGGCTCCTTTGTCAAATATCAAGTGACCATAGGTGAGTGGGTTTATTTCTGGGTCTTCAGTTTTAATCCATTGATCTACTTTACTGTATCTGTACCAATATTATGTGACATTTATTACTGTTTCTCTGGAGGCTTGAGGTCAGGGATGGTGACTTCCCAAAAGTTCTTTTGTTGTTGAGAATGGTTTTTGCTATCCTGGGTTTTTTGTTATTCCACATAAGTTTGAGAATAGTTCTTTCTATCTCTGTGAAGAATTGAGTTGGGGATTTGATGGGGATTGCATTGAATCTCTAGATTGCTTTTGATAAGATGGCCATTTTCACTATGTTAATCCTGCCAATCCATGTTCATGGAACATCTTTCAATCTTCTGAGGTTATCTTTAATTTCTTTCTTCAAACAATTGGAGGTCTTTTCATACAGATTTTCACTTGCTATGTTAGAACCAAACCAAGATATTTTATAGCATATGTGACTATTTTGAAGGGTGTCATTTCCCTAATTTTTTTCTCAGCCAATTTACCCTTTGAGTAGAGGAAGGCTATTGAATTGTTTGAGTTTTATATCCAGACAATTTGCTGAAGTTGTTTATCAGGTTTAGGAGTTCTCTGGTGGAAGTTTTGGGGTTGCTTAAGTATACTATCAAATTTTCTGCCAATAGTGATATCTTGACTTCCTTGTTCCCATTTTGCATCCCTTTGATCTCATTTTGTTGTTTAATTGCTCTGGCTAGAACTTCGGGTACTATGTTGATAGCAGGAGATTAGGTAGCTTTGTCTAGTCCTTGATTTTAGTGATATAGCTTCAAGTTCTCTCCATTTAGTTTGATGTTTGCTATTGGTTTGCTGTGTATTGCTTTTATTTTGTTTAGGTATGGATCTTGAATTACTGATCTCTCTAATACTTTTAACATGTGGAGGGGGGTATTGTATGTTGTCAATTGCTTTCTCAGCATCTAATGAGATGATCATGTAATTTCTTTTCATTGAGTTTGTTTCTATAGTGTTATGTTGATGGATTTCCATATATTGAATCATTTCTGCATTCTTGGGATGAAGATTTCTTGACCATGGTAAATGTTCATTTTGATTTGTCCTTGGACTCACTTTGCAAGAATTTTATTGAGTATTTGCCTCAATACTCAAAAGGGAAATTTGTCTTAAGTTCTCATTCTTTGTTGGGTCTTTGTTTGGTTTAGGTGTCAGTGTAACTGTGGCTTCATAGAAGGAATTGGGTAGTATTTCTTCTGTTTCTATATTGTGAAATAATTTGAGAATTATTTATATTAAGTCTTCTTTGAAGGTCTAGGAGAATTCTGCACTAAAACCGACTGGACCTGTACAGTTTGTTTGTTTGTTTGCTTGCTTGTTTGTTTTTTTGTTTTTGTTTTTTGTTTTTGGTTAGGAAACTGTTGTTAGTTTCCATGATCTGTCCATTGGTGAAAGTGTTATATCAAATTTTCTCACTATTATTGTATGTGTTTCAGTATGTAGTTTGAGCTTTAGTAATGTTTCTCTTACAAATGTGGGTGTCCATGTATTTGAGGCATGAATGTTCAGAATTGAGAATTCATCTTGGTAGATTTTTCCTTTGACTATGTAGTATTATTACCCATTTTAAAAATAACATTTGGTTGAAAATATTTTGCTGGATGTTAGAATTGCTACTCCAGCTTGTTTCTTGGGACTATTTGCTTGGAATTTTTTTCAACCTTTTACTTTGTGGTAGTGACTGTCTTTGTCAGTATGGTATGTTTCTTGTACGGAGCAAAATGCTCGTTCCTGTTTACATATGTACTCTGTTAGCCTATGTCCTTTTTTGGGGGAAAAGGATTCCATTGATGTTCAGAGATATTAAGGACCAATGATTGTTGGTTCCTATTATTTTTGTTATTAGAGGTGGAATTATGTTTATGTGGTTCTCTTCCTTTTGGTTTGATATAAGAAGATTGTTTACTTGTTTTTTTTCTGGGTGTAGTTTCCCTCTTTGTGTTGGAGTTTTCATTCTATTATCCTGTGTTGGGCTGGATTAGTGGAAAGACATTGTTTAAATTTGGTTTTGCCAAGGAATATTTTGCTTTCTTCACCTATGGTCATTTATAGTTTTGCCAGGTATAGTAGCCTGGACTGGCATTTTTGTTCTCTTAGGGTCTTTATGACATCTGCCCAGGATTTTCTTGCTTTAAAATTCTCTATTGAGAATTCTGGTGTAATTCTGATAAGTCTGCCTTTATGTGTTCATTGATCTTTTCCTCTTACTACTTACAATCTTTTTTTCTTTGTTCTGTACCTTTATTGTTTTGATTATTATATGATGGGAGAAATTTCTTTTCTGGTCCAATTTGTTTGCTTCTTGTATATTATGGACATCTGTTTCTTCGGGTTAGGGATATTTACCTCTATAATTTTGTTGAAGATATTTACTGGCCCTTTGAATTGTGAATATTCTCTTCTATATCCATTATTCTTAGGATTGCCTGGATTTCTTGATTGTTTTCAGTCAGAAACTTTTGGTTTTTGTATTTTCTTTGACTGTGGTTTCAATGCCTTCTATGATGTCTTTTATGTCTGAAATCCTTTCTTTTACCTCATATACTCTTGGTGATGCTCACATTTGTGACTCCTGGTCTCTTTCCTAGGTTGTCTTCCTTTGTGTTTTCTTTAATGTTTCTATCTCCAATTTTAGATCCTTGATGGTTTTGTGCAATTCCTTCACTTGTTTGATTGTGTTTTTCTGGATGTGTTTAAGAGATTTATGTGTTTCCTTTTTAAGTGCTTCTACTTGTTTACCTGTATTTTTCTGTAGTTCTTTAAGGGAGTTATTTATGTTCTTCTTAGAGTCTTCTATCATCTTTAGGAGATGAGATTTTAGATCTAAATCCTTCCTTTCAGGTGTCTTGGGGTAACCAGGGCATGGTGTGGTGGGAAAAATTGGTTTGAATGTTGCCAAGTAGCATTGGTTTCTGTTGCTTATGTTTTAGTGTTTGCCTCTTGCCACATGTTTTTCTCTGGTGTTAACAGGCCTTGCTGTCTCTGACTGGAGCTTTTAGCTCCTCTGAGCCTGTGATTTGTGACCATTTTTGTGTCAGAATTCCTGGGGGTCTAGTTGTTCCTTTGATTATGTGATAGTGGGTGTGTCAGATCTTTTGGGAATTGAGCTTTTGTGTAGAGAGCCATAGTCCAGTGTCCACTCCCTGGTGTAGGTATAAACTGAGCCGAATATGTGCCATAGGCTGGCCACGGGTATCTGTGACCACTTTGTCTGGGGGTTCCTATTTAGTTCAGGTACTGGGGTAAGATTGGGGCTTCATTTGTGATCCTGGATGTGTCAGAACTTCTGGGGAACAAGCTGCCTCTGGGTGTAGGTGGAGTATGTGGAGATCCAGAGCTCAGGCTCCATTTTGGGATCAGGTAAAAACCAGAAGGAATGTGTGTTTCTGGCTGGGCAGGGATTTCTGTGTCCCACAGGACCCCAGTTAAGCCAGGCATTGGGGTTGGGGTTAGGGCCACACCTGTGATCCTGGATGTGCCAGAACTCCTTGGGGTTGAGCTGCCTCTGGGTATGGACAGAGTGGATGAAGGGCCAGAGCCAAGGCTCCACTATAAGCTCAGGTGCAACTGTGATCCTTGATGTGTCAGAACCCCTGGGCTGGGGGTGGGAGGCAGGACTGAGACAGACTTACATCAGGACAGTTTTTAAAATGCAAAAGTTGTTTCTTTTAGTAGCTCCAAACTTGTTTTTTGATAAGTGTTTCCTTGGTATATCCTCTAATCCTGAAAGCTACACTTCTAGGTTTGTCTCCAGCAACAACTTCTGGGAGACTTTAGTGACCTAATATGGCCTCTCTCTTCAAGTTTGCAACATTTTGCTCTTCTTCTATTCACAGAGATTTTTGCTGCATTCAGATCTTCTGGTGGGCAGAGCTGTTTTCCTGCTGGCCAGGTCTTCTAGAAAAGTGTTTCTCTTTCTAATCTTGTGGAGTTCTCCATAGAGCAAGCCCTACTTGTTTAGAAAGCCATTTTGCATCTATTTCAAGCTTTAAGAAGTTGAGTCATTGGTGGCTTTCATGAATGCAAATTATTATTTTTAATGGGATATGGTTAGACTTTAGGAGGTCATAGATTGAAGAGAGGATATAAGTAGATTCTTCTTCCTGAAACTATCTATTTCCTTGCCAGGTCCCCTATTAGTGACCTATCAAGTAAGCAGAAGACACAGATTAGGTAGAACAAGCAAAATTTTCAGTTTTTTTTTCTTTTTCTTTTCTTTGCTTTTTCTTTTTTTTATACAGTCACCCTAATATACATATTTTTAATTTTAGGTCAGTCCCTTTTCATTCTACATTAAAATATCTACCTTTTAAAATCTAAAGATAGAACATATATAGATAAAAATATGTGAAGAAAAGCACCATAGTTTGGAAAATAAAGCCTATTTCTTCAACAATGGAATCTGGTTCTATTGTGGATATTTTCATTTTGACCTTGGGGATCGAACCCAGGGCCTTGCAAAGGGTACACATATACTTTCTCTCTGATCTGCACTATAACATATATTGAATATTTTTTATTTTGGGAGTTGTTTCCTTCCACTCATATTTACACTTTATATTCAAAATGCTAACAAAAAGATAAAAGAAATCTGTGGGAAGGGTATTATCTGGCTGGTGTTGACTCATTGACTAGGTGGCATTTAAATTTTCCTATAAAAATTATTCATTAAACTATTTCCCATAGGCTTATCTATAACTGATGAACAAATATAATATTTATGTTCAAGAGGAACCATATTGTTAACTCAGAATCAACTTAATTGATGAACTAGGGATTTCAAAACATTTCAAAGAACTTTTGATATTTTAATAATTGTTTTTAAAAGAAAGATTCCTTATAGTCTACAATATATTAATATGGCCTATGGAATAGAAAACATAGCTCATTGGCTAATACCATTGCCTGGATTTGAGCAGTTCATAGTTTAATATAAATAGTACATTTTTAATTAGCTAGAAAAAGTGAATAAATTATTATATGATATAGAATTCGTGTTATATTTTTTTAATGTTTATAAGGTTTTATACAAATATAGAAAAGCTTAGCCATGTGTAGATTATATCTGATATACTTTGTACTGATGGTGAGAAGTAGGTTCAGAAAGTCTGAGGTTTTAACTATGTATGTGCGTAAAGGCTTGCTAATTCATGGCTGAATAAGTATTTATTATTTTGTCTCTCTCTGCACATGGATGTATGCAAGTGTGTGTATTGTGTCTTTGTGTGTAAATACATATACATATTCATGCAAGTCACAACAATATGTTGTAAAAGGACAATCTCATATAACTATTTCTCATCTTCCAACTTATTTTAGACATAATCTCTTGTTATTTTCCACTGCATTTACCACACAAGCTAAACTACATATTTGAGATTCTTCAGTATTTCTAGCTTTCTTCATAACTGCATGACTCTGACAGGTTTTTTTTTTTCTATTTGTCATTTAACATAAAGGAGTAGAAGAGAAAAACATAACTTATTTTTAAACTGTGAAAAGCATATAAGAATATATTTAACTAAAACACATGTAAAACTAACTTATTAAGTATTAATTAAACCCAAACAAACATTAACAAGGTAAAATATTGAAGGATGTTGGGCAGAATACAAACATTGACAAAATCTGTGAGCAAAATTTAAATTTGTACTTAGTGCAAATTTAGACATGTTTACCTTCTCACAAAGAAGTATCACTATCAACAAGCCGTTGAGGGTGTTTTTCCTTATGGACTTTTTAAACAAATGCAGAAATATGAACATGTAATTTTATATGTAAGTTAATTATGAGATATAAATAACTTTTGGAAGCAATGGGAGTTCTGGAGTTGAGAAAAAAGGAGGAGTATTTTAGCTTGTGCACCCAGCTAACATATCTATAATTATGATACCACACTTACGAATAAGAAGGGCCCACTCACAAAATAACCAGAAAAGTAGAAAGAAATTTATGCAGACATTTTATTGGAATGAAAATTCACTGTCTTAATTTTTTAAGTCGGTGAAAAAACAATGGAAGATGAAGTTAAACAGGCAAACAAAAGCTAGATGATACAGGATTTTTGAAAGAAAACAAAAACCAAAAAACAAAAAACACTGAATCTTTGAAATTGCCATGGGAGAGTTGGTTTTATACTTAGTGCAAAGAAAATACATTTTGTGGACTTTAAGCAGGAGAAAGATACTATCTGTTTTCACATTTACTGTGTGCTAAGGGAATGGAAATAGACAATGAAACAAGAAGTGCCATAATGAGAACAACTTAAATTGTTCAGAAGAAAAATAGGCTGATGTCATTTGGATAGATAAGAGTATAAAAGGAGAAAATGCGGTGGCTGAGGGCTTGGAGCAAGCGGGCTCTGATGATGCACTGGTACAAAACAGGAGCAGTAAGTAAGAGGATGGTCTCATGACTGAAGAACTAACAGACATGTTCCAAACAATCCAAACAGAATATCAACATCTATTTTCTCCAGTGTACACAATGGTCTAAATCTCGCTCTAATTCACAAAACAAGTCAATAAAAGCAAAATGGATTTTTAAATGACTATAGATCATGTCAAACAACTATAAAAAAAGATACCCCTAGCTATGATTCTCTTATAATCTTACAAAACTTCTAGGAAGGAGCTTTTAAAATCCTTTTCTTAGACTTACAGTAAAGTTGACAGCAGTGAAATTTGAACCCAGATCTTTGAAGACACTTGAACCTTAGTCTATTTTGAGATTAAAATATAATTATACCCCTACTTCAGATCTATACCTCCACCTGTACCCATGATAGAGTGGTGAGCCTGCCCTCAGAACGCTATAGCCTGCTGTCCCCTAGGAGGTCTGCCATAATCAGGTCACAGGAGAACTGCTCTAGCCAGTGACAGAGGAGGCCTACTCTAACTGAGGACATGGGAGCACTGTCCTACCAAGAGAAAGACTTCCTGTCTCTCAGGACGTCTGTTCTAACCCAGGTCATATGGCCCTAAGTGCCTCTCTCCATGGAGGCTTGCTCCAGTCTGAGACACCTAGGCCAGTTAACACCAGAAATAATCAGATAGAAAAATGTAAGCACAAGAACATAAGCAGCAGAAGTCAATGTAATTTGACATCATAAGAACCCAGTTTTCCCACTACAGCAAGCCCTGAATACTGTAACATACCCAAAGAGCAAGATTCTGTCATAAACGTCATTTCATGAAGATGATAGAGGCCTTTAAGAAGGATATAAATAACTTCCTTAAGGAAATAGAGGAAGACACAGTTATACAGATAGAAACCCTTAAAGAGGAAACAAATAAATCCCTTAAAGAAATATAGGAAAATACAATCAAACTGGTGAAGGAATTGAGCACAATGGTCCTAGGCCTGAAAATGGAAATAGAAGCAACAAAGAAATCACACATGGAGGTAAGCCTGTAGATGGAAAATCTAAGAAAGAGATCAGGAGCTACAGATGCAAGCATTATCAACAAAATACAGGAAATGGAAGAGAGAATCTCAGATGTAGAAGACACTATAGAAGACATCAACACATGAGTCAAAGAAAGTACAAAGGGTAAAGAGTTCCTAACCCAAAACATCCAGGAAATTTGAAACATTAGACAAAACCTAAGAATATTAGGAATAGAAGAAGATGAAGATTCCCAATTCAAAAGTCCAGAAAACATTTTCAACACAGTCATAGAAGAAAAATTTCCTAACCTAAAGAAAGAAATGGCCATAAACATACAAGAAGCCTACAGAACACCAAATAGATTGGACTAGAAAAGAATATCCTTCCACTATGTAATAATCAAAACACTAAATGTACAGAACAAAGAATGCAGCATGTAATTATAAAAATATAAATCCATGCTATGTCTGGTATGCATGGGCAACAGTGGTCTTGCCAATTCCATGGTTCCAGAGGTTGCCACCCTGATCTTCCCAGGCTGTGATTCCCTGATATTACTTGTGATGTGCTGCCACTTGCACAAGTCCCCATTACCCTGTAAAATGAAAACTCCAGAGGCTTGGAATTTATCAGCCAGATTTATAACATTAAATCCTCAACCCTCCAAATGCCCATACAAAGAACTCAAAACCCAATTGATATAAATAATGCTGCACACCTACATGGGGCAAATGTACCCTACATTACTCTTTTAACCTTCTATGATATCCAAAGAACTTGTGGTTCTTTCAGACCATATGGCTCTGGTTCATCTTCTTCCTCCATCTTCTCTCTGTCCCTTGTCTCCTTTCTCACTCCCTCTCTCCCTCCTCTCTCTCTCTCTCTCTCTCTCTCTCTCTCTCTTTCTCTCTCTCTCTCTCTCTTTCTCTCTCTTTCTCTCACCATCTCTCCCCTTTCTAAAACTTTCAACTCCTCCCCCTCCTTCCACTGCCCAATTACAGGCTCTAGCCTTATCTGATAAGACTTCACCTGACCACACCTGAACATGGGCATTCTTAAGGGAGCAGCAGAACATGCAAACATCAATCCACAACAAAGAAAGACTACTAAAAACTGTAAATGCCAAGTAACATATTAAAGCAGACCTATCAGGATTACACCTGATTTCTCAACAAAAACTCTAAAAGCCAGAAGATCCTGGACAGATATCATGCAGACACTAATAGACCACAGATCTCAGCCCAGGCTACTATACCCAGCAAAACTCTCAATAATCATTGATTGAAAAACGAGGTATTCCATGACAAAATGAAATTTAAAGAATTCTCTTTCTACTAATGTAGCCCTACAGAAGATATTAGAATGAAAACTCCAACACAAGGAGAATAACTACACCCAAGAAAACACACAAAATTAATCATCTCACAGCAAACCTAAGAGAATCACACACACACACACACACACACACACACACACACACACACACACTACCACTGCCAACAACAAAAATAAGAGATCCTAAAAATCATTGTTCTATAATATCTATCAAGATCAATGAACTCAGTTCCCCAATAAAAAGACAGACTAACAGAATGGATATGAAAACAGGATCTATCAATCTGCTACATAGAAGAAACACACCTAAGCCATAAAGACAGATATTACCTCAGAGTAAAGGGCTGGAAAAATGTATTCCCGAGCAAATGGTCCAAAGAAACAAGCTGGAATAGGCATTCTAATATCCAAAAAATAGACTTTCAACCAAAGTAATTGAAAGAGTTGTGGAAGGACACTTCATACACATCAAAAGAAAAATCTCAGTTCTGTACATCAATGACCCAAGTGCAAAGGCACCCACATTCATAAAAGAAGCTTTACTGAAGCTCAAAACACACAATAATTGGGAAATTCAACATCCCACGTTTCACTATATAACAGGTCATTGAAACAGAAACTAAACAGAGACACAGTGAAACTAACCAAAGCTATGAGCCAAGTGGACAGGTCTCTACAGAGCATTTCACCACAAAATAAAAGTATATACCTTCTTCTCAGCACCTCATGTAATCTTCCCCAAAACTGACTATATAATGGGACACAAAACAAGCCTCAACATATAAAAGAAGATTGAAATGATCCCTTGCATTCTATCAGATCTCTAAGAACTAAGATTATACTTCAAAAACAACAGAAAGCCCATATATGCATGCAAATTGAACAACTTTCTACTCAATGATAGCTTTGTCAGGGAAGAAATAAAGAAAGAAATGAAAGAGTTCCTAAAACTCAAATAAAAGGAAGGCACAGCATGCTCAAAGTTATGGACACAATGAAAGCAGTATTAAGAGGACAATTCATAGCAACTAGTACCCTCATAATGAAATTGTAGAGATACCTAGCAAATTAATAGCACACCTGAAAGCTCTGGAACAAAAAGAAGCAAACACACATAAGAGGAATAGAAGGCAGTAAATAGCCAAACTCAGGACAGAAATGAATTAATTAAGAAAGAGAACAATGCAAAGAATCAACAAAACCAAGAGCTGGTTCTTTGAGAAAATTAGCAAGATAGATGAAATTACAGTCAAACTAACTAAATGGGGGACTGTGGCAGCTGGAGGGAGTACCTTCTCAGAGGCAAAGAGGTTGGGAATGAGGTGAAGAACTCTGGGAGAGTGGACAGGGTGCAATATTTGAAATGTAAATGGATAAAATAATTAGTTAAAAATAAAAAACAAACAAAACAAAACAAAAATAAATGTTATATAACAAGTAATAAATCTAAAGATAAATGATTCTTTTCTTAATTCCACTGTTGAAAATGTGTTACATCAGAATAGCAGTTGTCAGTTAAAAAAAGCTGTCTCCAGTGGTACAAATCTAATGCCTTTTGAGTTACTTCTATTTTTTAGGTATATGGGGTATGAATGGAATTATTTATATTTTTAAAAGTTGGAAAGGAAATGAATAAATTTTCTACCCTTGAAATTCTGTGAGTTCTAAACGAATGTTTTTACAATATGTTGTTCAGTTTAGTTAATGGATAAATAAAAAACTAAAGAAAATGAGTGCTCAAATTGGAATAAATAGTAGCCAAATTTTTGGTTAGAAAAATTTAGGACAGACAGAATATCCCAAGTAATTCTTTGACACGCCCTATCTAAAAAAAGCACGAACATACCGCAATGCGTTTGTAAGACAGTTTATAAATGCTCCATAGACAATAAACCTGAAAGATGTTGTACATGGAAAGACAAAAACACTTTAGGCTTACTTGTGTAATAAATCTAAAATACTTGAGGAAGAGATGGAAGGATGATGGTTTAGGGGAATTGTGGCAGTGGAGATAGAGAAGATATTGCTTAAACATTAAATATTTCATTAATAAGATCAACGCCTTCAGTTGTTTAATGTACAGTGACTGCCATCACTAATCATATATTCTTGAAAAAGCTAAAAGAGGATATTTTCAGTGTTATAATAACAACAAAATGGCTTTCAGACCATGGACATGATAATTACTTGGTAATAACTTGCTCACAATTACAAAAAACATGTGCACACTATAATGTAATACTCATAAAATTTAAAATTAAATTTGTGAGATTAAATGCAGTTTGGCAGGATGGATTTATAGAAATATGTTCTATAAATATGTAGCAACAATGTTACTTTTTTGCCCAAGATATATCATAGGTAAAAAGGTACAAACAAGATGTATCCAAAATTCACGTATCTATGTATATATTCCTGTATCTATGTAATTTTGTATAGCTCTATCTATCTATCTATCTATCTATCTATCTATCTATCTATCTATCTATCATCTACCTATCATCTATCTATCTATCTATCTATCTATCTATCTATCTATCTATCTATCTATCTATCTATCTAATCATCTACCTGTCACCTATCTGGCACAGCTGTTTCCTAGGAAAACAGCTGTTTGACAGTACCAGCAAAGCTGAGCCACATGCTGTGATCATTGACCTGATGCCTTTTACTTTTCTCTGTATGCTACACTCTTGCAGCTGTGGGTGGTGGTAGGGTGGTGGTGGAGGGGTGCAATTAGCATAATGACTCACCCATGTCTTTGGCTTCTCTGACAAAATTGTTTCTGTATTCCCCTGAGTAATTCCTGAATGTACTACCCCCTGCTCATGGAAGTAACCTCAGTTGATCCTACCTGGAAGATCTTCTCTGTGCCTTGGAATTTCTTACCTGCCCCAAAGCGAATTCATGAAACAAACTCATTAGAATAGTATGAACGCAGAGAAGGCTTACAAGGTTCAGAAGGACAGGAGAAATAACAGCAGATCAAAGCACAGAACTGTTTTATAGTATATTTAGAATTTCTTATAACCTACAAGATAAAAGGCCATACATACTAAGTGCATTATGAGAACTCAGCCTAGAAAAGCTAGAGTGACTAAGGTAATATAATAGCATCTATAAGTAGTGCAAGAACAATGTAAAAAAAAGATGTAAGAAAAATAAGTTATTAAAATTTGTCTTCCTTGGAAGGATTGGTTTACCCTAGGTTGCTGTAATGTTAATTAATTTAGAAACAAAACAATCTCTTTATTAAACAAATGTTCACAAGATTATGAATACACATAATAGCTACAATTATTCCTAAGCCTTAGTTCTCACGCTTTGGCAAATTTGCAAGTAATATAACTGACCATTAAAGTTAATAATGTATTGCTTAATAATGTACTGCTTAAAGCAGGATGATTTGCCTGGACTCACTCAGATTCTATTTATTCTCTATCTAAGCATCTTGAAACCACAAAGTGCTGCCAGCCTGAGAACATGCTGTCATATGCTTGCTCGCTTGCTTGCTTGCTTGCGCTAAAATGATTTGCAGAATTTTAAGAGTTAAAATATAGAATTGACGATAATAAAAATCTTCCTACCCTTGCTTTACCTGTAACTCTGCACATACTAGAAAAATATGTCTGGGACAAAAATGACATGAATTGTATCTCTTGAAATCATGAATTTTTGAATCTGTATAAATAGAGAAATTTTCTGATTGCTAGTCAGTCAAAAGCTACAAAGCATCCCAATCTTGGTCCCTTACTCAACCTTCCCTTTGCCTGATACCTACACCCTTTCACTGCTGGCACTGGCCCCTGTCTCTATGCGTCTGTCTGTCTATGTACTTATGCATGTATGTATGTATGTATCTATCTATCTATCATCTATCTATCTATCTATCTATCTATCTATCTATCATCTATCTATCTATCTATCTATCTATCTATCTATCTATCTATCTATCTATCTTTCTATCTATCTACCTTTCTAGCTATCTTTCTAGCTATCTTTAATCTATCAATATATCCATCTTCTATTCATCATTTGTCACCTATCCATCAGTCTACCTGTTTATCTGTTTATCTATGAAGATTTTTATTATGGGAATTAGTTTATAAAAATATGAGGCAAGAATAATGGTTTCAGTAAGCTGGAGTGGAAATCGTTGCAGTGTGAATTCAAAGGACATAGAATAAAGAAAACTAATGAGGCCAAATGCCTCATTATTGGGCACCTGAAGACTAGAAGGAACAGTGACGGGTGTAAATTCTGAGCTCTAAAGTACACAAATGAAGAGACTCTGATATCTGAGAGCAAATAAAGATGGATTTCATTGTTCATGGAATTAGAATTCATGTTTACTTTCCTCTTTGGCTTTACAGTATTTTTTGCCCTACTTATTTAAGTGAGATCTAAACACGTTGGTGACAAAAGATGTCTTTATTCAGTTCCTTTCACTCAAATGCTAATTTATTTCAGAGTTATTCTTAAAATTGGTTCCACATTGGTTTTTAACTTAATAGTAATAAGAATCTGTTATTGAAGCAAAACCACTCACATTTTAATAATTTAGATTTTTGACTCTGAAGAATGTCAATAGGAATATCACTGGACTAAGTGAACCAGCTAAGCCGGTTGAGTTCCTATTACATTAAATGTAATTGAGGATGATGAAGCAGAGTCGCATTCTTTCAATCTACTTAGAGGTTTGTGTCAATGATATAGTGAGCCCATGTTTTGAAGTTGTTAATGACAATCATATTGAATAATAAGATGTGTCCAATATTTTGGCAATAAATTCACAGATAATATTGAATTTGTTTTCTATGAAAAGCCCTATATGGTACATTTTTATCCACAAAAAATGAAACTGAAGTTGAAAGGCTTTAACAAACACATCCAGTAATAACTATTGAGTAGACAAATTACAGTCTCTACACAGAAGGGCAACCACTGCAGGGTTTACTTCACTAAGCCTCACATGCAAAGATGTGGACAGTTAAAAAACACAAATAAATCATAGCTCAATATAACAACTTAGAAAATTTGAAAGCACTACATAATTAATTGCCAGAAGATTAGCAATGGCCACATCTGGATTGATTGGGATACCTGAATGTATTCCAAGACCATATCATGCTCTGTAAGATAAAATAAAATTGCAAAACAAACCTCTAGTTCATGTAATGATGACTTTATATAAGGCAAGATTATAGAATTGGTAAGTTAATTTGTTCTTCCAATTCTTATTTTGAAAATGTACCAACTAAATTTGGTCTTTTGTACCTACTGATCTCACAACTACATAGGCAAGCAAATTGATGCAATTGGTTGAACATTTTGCAAAATTTGTTGGAGCACATTATTCTAAATATGTACGAGACATTTTCCTGCCTGATCACCATGTGATAAAAATGAATAGTCACTCTGGTAAATCACCACATGCCAAGAATGAATTCATACCTGTAACCAGAAGAGGTGTTTCTGTCCTTAAATATACATTCAGATTTTTCCTATGATAGTTCTTCACCATGCTACCTCAGAGATTCACAAAATTCAGTATTGTTGCAGAAGAAGGGACAGAAAAGTCAAGAGGTAGTGGATGTTTATGGGAAAATTAAAGTTTCTTGACATGAGTGGGCTGTTACATACATGAATTCACAGATGCTGTTATAAAGAGTATAAACCCTGCAGGAGCAAGAAAGCCAAAATCCCAGCATGACTAAAGAAAGAGCTCATCAGTTGTCACTACTAGCTAAAAAGCAATGTGTCATTGATGTCTGCTGGGCAGAGAGGATCCGTTTTCTTCGGGGATATTAAAGGCTATACAAGCTCCACTATATGTATACATATACACATATATAAATCAAATTTCAATTTCTTTCAGAAATACTCTTAAAATCTGATCCATTTTTAGTAATTGGGTAGTAATTACATAATATTATTTAAGTAATATTTAATAGAAAAGGTTTGTATTCTTTAATGTTGAAGAATTTCAGTAGAAATATATATGTATATGGGTAGTACTAAGTGATTTTCAGTAAGTTATTTAGGAAAAGCACATAGAATTGAGAGGTAAAATGGCAGATTTGGAGATGGTGGGATTGGAGTAGATTTACATATTTGAAACTTACAAACAATAAACAGATGTACCTGCATTTTCCTGGAATGAATAGGGTTTTGGAGATAATGACAGAGTCATCTGACTGCATAAGAACAGTCATTTGGCAATGATATTCCTTGATTGTAACAAGATTCTCTTTAGGAAACTGGTTGAGCACAGCCCTCTTCATTTCAGGGTAGATCAAAGCTATTTTGTTTCCATTTTACATCAGCCATGTATGCAAAAAAGACAAATGAATAAATGATAAGCATTGTTTGGGAGACACTTCAGTGTTATTTACTGAAAGAACATTTTACTCTGTTTTCCTAAAGAAACTTGCCATTTTGATATTATTTTTATCAATATTAATATTAATAGTTTATCAATATTAATGGGACTCTTTTCACTTTTAACTCTATCAGAATCTATATGGAGGAACTCAGATCAAATGATACTATTCAAAGTCTTCATATGAATTTTCCCTTGCAGATGGAAAATATACAAGATCATGAAGCAACTTTTATTTCTAACAAGGATTGACAGGGGCCAGCTCAAATCCCTAAAACCAATGTGGACAAACTGTGGCTTTATGAAACTACCTGGCTGTTATTGTTTACTTTGAGCATTTCTGGTTTATTTGTGAATCTTTTCACTAAGAACTTCTTGACCTAGATTATTTTCCGAAATATCTTAGTTCATCTTTGATGTGGTGATGATTGCCTGATTGTCTAATAATTCTACTATGATGTTCAACTTATCACCACCAATACTTAGATCACATTAAATGTTGAAGTTCTATGCAGATTCTAAACTTTTAAATAAAGTAGAAATATTTCACCCTTATTTGTTACAACAGTATACTGAAATGTTGTGGCTCATGCCTGTTATTCAGTATTTGATAGGGCAAAACATGAAGATTGTCTATTTGGGGCCAACCCTGGCTATATATGAAAAATATGAAAAAAAAATCTAAACCTTAAACATACTTGCTCTTACCTGTATGCCTATAAGGGAGATACCTAACCACTAACATGTGAGAGGCATGGGCATGACCTTAATTCTGTAAACCTTGTGCTGAATTTAATTTCTTCTTCCATACAATTGAAAGGCTATACATACCTATACAGTATGGCTCTTCTGAGGGTTGTTGAGGAAGTACAATGTATCAAATAGCCTTACAAACATCCCTTATGATATCCACATTAGCCATTTTTCACAGTGAATGTTTAACTATGAGAAAAATCTTTGTTCAGCTGCAAAGCCTACATTCTGTATGCAGCTGTTTTCCTATTTGGCATCCGAGTAAAATATCCAGACCTGGAATATTCCCTCCTTTTGCAATGAAAATCAGTTTGTCATGGTGGAAGAGTGATGACTTAGTCCCTTTGTTTGGAAAAACTTGAGGCACTTACCTACATGAGGAACATCTAGCTGTCTAAAATCTAAGCTTGCCATAACAAACTATTTTAAAAGTATAATTGCCTAATATACTGGAGCAGTCTCAATGTCATAAGAAGACTATGAAACCCCAAAACTCATTGTCTTACACCCAGTTGCCCTCATTAACTGTAATGCACTATGCTGGCTTATATGACATGCTGAAAGGTTCTGCTATGAACAAGCAGTTAGTTCTTAACAACTTCTGAAAAGGAATGTCATAAATAACTTACTAAAAGAAAACTATAGAGAGACGTTTTGTTGAATTCTTTGTGATCTGAGCATCAGTTGATGTCTATAAAGGGACTTGGTACTAAAATAATAATAATAATAATAATAATAATAATAATAATAATAATAATAATAATAAAATTACAAAACAGAGAAAATTGAATAACTGCATTGAGGGAACCCCTAGACTGAATGATGAGAGACTAAAATATAACAGGTTTTTTGAAACTGAAACAACTTTTCTAGACAAAGACTAATTCTACATAGTATTAGATTTTTGTGAGAAAAGAGGAAGGTGATTTCAACATCAGTTACACTTTGCTTATATTTTTCAAATATATATATATATATATATATATATAACCAGGTGTTATTCAGTTATGGAGTTTTGCTAGTAGTACCTAAATCTACCTAAATCTGCACATTTTCAGTATGGCCCATGAGGATGTTTGACTTGTCTTAAATGCACCACAAATAACATCAACTTATTGGGTCATATAAACAGGTTAAGAAGTTTTGAACCCCTTCTGTATCTAAGTGAAATGGCATTTGCTGAAGTGAGAGTGAAAATTCTCTCGATGGTATTGCTCTGTTGCCTAGCAATCAGTCACCTGATGCATTTGGGGAATTGGGCAATGAGCAAACATTCTGACAAAAGAGAGAAGCCACAAGATCTTTTACAAAGGCTAATTATGTGAACTGTAGCATCTGTTTTAGCTTCTGCTTGGGTGTATACAACATTTGAAAAGAAGCCAAATGTACCTTTGGCTAAGCTTCACTGTGAAACAAACAATCTGGCAATAATTGTATTAAGTCACTCAAGATTTGCTTTAGAAATTAAGGATATATCATAGGGAGGTTTCTAATTTAAAATGGCCAATGACTCCAAAAATAAATTGAAATTAGTATTTTTATAAAGGGTGTTTTGAAAAATCCTCAGTAAAATAACTTCAATTATTTGAATACCACTAAATTAAGTCAAGTTTTACGTATATGTGTGTTCCTGAGTGTAAGTTTGTACACATGCATGCAGTAGGCTTTGGAGATTAGATGAGGGCATTGGATTTCCTAAACTGCGCTTATAGGCAGTTTTGAGCTGGTTTGAGTGTAATGGTATCTGAACTCATGACCTCTATAAGAGCCGTAATACTTAACCACTGAGCAATGTCTCCTGAATCTGATAATTACCTCTAAACAAGCCAAAACTTGCTTGTTTATTAGGTTTCTCTGTCTTTGTCTTGCCCTCTCTTTCTTTTTTTTTCTTCCTTTCCTTTCTTTTCTCACAGAGTTGATACAGAGTTTTGTATCATAACAGTACATGCTAGCCTTGAACTTCAGCTTACGTACGTAGTACTGGAATTACAAGTTTTACCCACCATTCCTAGAAGCCGTAATACTTTTGAAGTATACTCATCTAACACTTTCTCTTAAAATATATTTTACATTTAAATTTATCATATAATTACATAATTTCCCCTTTCTCCTTTCTCCCTTCACCCTCTCCCATGTATACCCCTTGCCCTCAAATTCATGGCTTCTTTCCTTTAATTGTGAATATATACATATATTCCTTAATATATAATACAACCTGCTTAGACCATATAATGCTGCTACTTGTATTGAAAGTATAACAAAGTAAAATCAGAATTCTAGGCCTTTAGCCCCAGGCTTGGGAATGTGGCCTTTGTAAAGGTATGCTAATCATAAAACAGATAGCAACATTCCTCTATCCACCTGCTTCCTGGGTTCAAAGAGTGCTCATTCAAAGAAAGTCACACTGACCATTACCAGAACCTGCAATGCAAATGTGCTATTGTTAGGGGCTCTTAGAAGCTGTCTTGAGAGTTAACAATTACCAGGTATTCCTTGTGACTCTTGTAACTTTACACTTCCTTGTGACTCTTAACTGGTATCTTTGGTATCTTCCAACAACGCCCTCCCCACTTCCTTGAGTTGTGGTTTCTCCCTTTAAATACCCCCTTACCCAGCTACTCGAGGCGCCACGGTCCTCTACCCCTTCATGGTGTATGACCGTGGGCCCGAGAGCGCTCTTGAATAAAATCCTCTTGCAGTTTGCAACAAGACCGTTTCTTGTGGGTGATTTTGGGGTGTCACCTCTCCTGAGTCAGAACGTGGGGGAGTCTTCACGTTGTGAGTCTTTCATTTGTTGCGTTGGCCGGAAACGCGACCACCCCTCACACCCGAGAACCGACTTGGAGGTATGGGGATCCCCTCTTGTGTGTGTGCCGGCCGGTGTCTGTTTTGAGTGTCTGTTTTCTGAAACGAACATTGGAACATGTGCTTGTTGTGTTGGGTTGTTTGTGTCTTGTCCTATGTTTCTGAAGCATGGCGAAGTCTGAGTTTGGATCCGTCTGAGTTTATTAAATTTGTGTCTTGGTTTCAGGGTTACGAGATCGTGAGTTCGAGTCCCACCTCATGCCTTGGTTTTACATCTGGCAGATTGAGGAATGAGTATGCTTCTCTGGTTTTGGTCGTCTAGGTAGAAGTGTACGATGGTGTTTTTAGACGATGGGGTGATGGGGTTTTCTGAAATGCGCGCGGTCTGTATTTGCAGCTGTCCTTTTGGGCCGTAAGGACCGAAGGACTGTGGTCAGCAGACGTGCTAGGAGGACCACAGGCTGCCACCCTGGGGGACGCCCTGGGAAATAAGGAGAGCCAGGGATGCCTGCCTGTCTCCGGAGATCGGTCAGAGGGACCAAGTTCTGTTGAAGCGGAAGCTTCCCCCTCCAACATTGTCTAATTCTTTTGCCTGCTTGTGGAGGACAAGAAAGAGTCAAGTGTGTCTAGATCTGTTGGTTTCTGTTTTGTGTGTTTTTGTGTATGTGTTTAGAGCTATGTGAAAATCTAGAGAAACAAAGGTAATTCTCATAGGTGCTTTATACCCTGACTAGAGATAGTTTACACCTGAGACGTGAGAGAATGGGTTTTGAGAAAAGCAGTACTCTCCGACTATCTGGGGATAATTTGGTAATAAAATAAAATAAACACTATCAATTGGTCTTTGGAGCCCTGCATCTGTAGTTAGGAATCTAGTGTGGCTGGAGAAACCCTGCTAGGCACTGATTATAAACGCTGCTCTTATAGGGACCAGCAGCTTCTCAAGTTCTATGGTAAGGGAACAGATAGCTGTTTTTCCTACAAAAATCTCTGTGCTTGTGATTATTGGATTCATCAGGTGACAAGGTGCTCCTCTCTTGAAATTACAGCTAGAAAAATTAAGAATTTTGTTTGGTTTAAATGAGCAAATGTATACGGCCATTTCATTTTTTTTCTATAGTTTCAAAAGTATAAATATGTTTTATATGTCTTGGTTATAGATTAGTGGCTCATAAGTTATTGGTTATGATTAAAAATTTGTAACATTGGTAACAAAAAGTTGACTTAAAACTGGTAACTCTGGGTTAGAGTAATTTAAAACTACAACATGCAGCATGAGACAACCCATGGGAACAGGTCTCTAAAGATACGCCTGAATTGGGTAATTTTCTATGTAATTCTTATCCTAGAAACCCGATTTATAAAAGATAAGATTTAGGGTTGTGTCTTTTTGAGATATTGGTGGCTATACCTTCTTGTGTTTGTGTGCAGGAATAGGCAGCCAAAATTTGTAGCAAGTAATGTTTTTGGAGTTCATTTTTAAAGAAAATAGATTGTTTACACTGTTAAATTGGGTTTTGCTTTTCAAAATTGTGGTTGTACTCACGTGTTACAAGAAAAATTAAAGGCTTCTCCCGAATGGGAGCCACCAGCTAAACCAATCGGCTCCTCCAAAATCTATAAAGCCTCCTGAGTGGCCTAGTCCACAACCTTCCCCTTATCCACAGCCTCAACCCCCGCTGATGGGGAACCCTGAACCCCTCAGGGTGGCAGGAGGAGGACCGCTGTGGGTACATGGAGCCACAGAGCACAGAG
Organism: Mus musculus; assembly: GCF_000001635.26. Classification (NCBI taxonomy): domain Eukaryota; kingdom Metazoa; phylum Chordata; class Mammalia; order Rodentia; family Muridae; genus Mus; species Mus musculus. The sequence continues at coordinate 28,143,698 of NC_000077.6, read as the reverse complement.
TCAGGGTGGACTCTGTGGACCCGCCCAAACTTTAACCCCTCATTACTGGTCATTTTCCTCTGCTGGTATTTATAACTGAAAAACTAACCACCCCCTTTCTCAGGATCCCCAACGCCTCACAGGGTTGGTGGAGTTCCTTATGTTCTCTCATCAGCCTACTTGAGATGATTGTCAACAGCTGTTGCAGATGCTCTTAACAACCAAAGAGCGAGAGAAAATTCTGTTAGAAGCTAGAAAAATAGCCCAGGAGCCAACGGGTGGTCTACACAGCTACAAAATGAGATCGACGTGGGATTCCCTTTGACTCGCCCCAGTTGGGACTGCAACATGGCTGAAGGTAGGGAGAGCTTAAAAATCTATCGCCAGGCTCCGGTCTCCAAGGTGCCTCAAAACGGGCCCACTAATTTGGCTAAGGTAAAAGGTAATGTAGGGGCCAATCGAACCTCCCTCAATGTTCCTTGAAAGGCTTATGGAAGCCTTCAGGCGGTTCACTCCCTTTGATCTTGCCTCAGAAGCCCAGAAGGCCTCAGTGGCCATGGCCTTTCATAAGGCAGTCAGCTCCCGATATCAGAAAGAAACTTCAGAGATTAAAAGGTGTATTACAAGAGGGAGACAGTTACTCAATCTAGTGAAAAAGGCAGAGAAAGTGTGTGTATGTGAGAGAGAGAGAGGCGGGAGGCAAAAGAAAGAGAAAACAGAAGAGATCATAGACAAGAGAGAAATTTGACTAAAATCTTGGCCACAGTGATAGGAGAAAAAGAAAAAGACAGGATCTAGACAGGAAACCTGGGTAACTGAAGACCAAGCCTCAGCTAAAGAGGCTCAGCTGTGTCAGACTCAAGTTATCTATTTGAGATACACCCTTCGAGGTGGAAAACAGTGGCTAAAAGAAGCCAGAAAAAGACTGTAACTACACCAAGGCAAGTAAAAAAATTCTTGGGTACCGCTGGCTTCTACAGACTCTAGACACCTGGGTTGGCGACCTTAGCTGCCCATTGTACCCCCTAACCAAGGAAGGGGAAGTGTTTGTGTGGACCCCAGATCACCAGAAAGCCTTTAGAGAAATGAAAAAGGCCCTACTGATGGCTAGCCTTTGCCTGACCTAACCAAGCCTTTCACTCTTTATGTGAAAGAGAGATCAGGGGTCGCCAGAGGAATCCTTACGCAGACTTTGGGACTTTAAAAAAGGCCAGTGACTTACCTATCCAAGAAGTTACAACCTGTTGCCAGCGGGTGGTTTTCTTGCCTGATGGATGATGACCAACGCTCCTGTGACACATCAGAACTTTTTGTTGACTGAACGAGTGACCTTCACTTCATTCCACCTGCTGTCCCACTTCGTGAGACTGCACCTACTCATCACTGTGCTGAGAAACTGGTACTTAAAATGATCTGAAGGATCAGATCAGCCTTGGCCTTGAGAGTTCGAACTGGTACACTGATGGCAGTAGCCTCTCAGTTAAAGGTAAGCAGAAGGCAGGGACAGCAGTACGGTGGTGAACAGAAAACAAGTGATCTGGCCAACAGCCTCCCTAAAGGGACGTCGGCCCAAAAAGCTGAACTTGTGACTTTGAGACAAGCTCTATAAATGGCAAAAGAAAAGTCTACACTGACAGCAGATATGCTTTTGCCACTGTACGGGGCAATATACAAAGAGGGCTGTTGACATCTGCAGAGAAAGACCTAAAATGCTGTGGCTAAAAAAAAAAAAAAAAATCAGATGGCAGATCTAACAAATCCAAACAAGCGGCCCAAGGAGCAATGATCCTGGCAGTCAAGAAACCTAAAGATTATTATGACATCAGAGAGACCAGCTTTAGATACACCGCTGAACACTATCAAGTTATGGACAGTATTTGACCCACCTGGGGGCCAAGAAATTAAAAAGTGTGGTTAGGTCCTTTGACTACTATGTTACAGGACTCTATGACTTGACAGAAGAAATAGTCAAAAGCTGCAAGGCCTGTGCTATGATGAGAGAATTTCTAAAAGAAATCTTCCCAAGGTAATAGACCTGCCTTTGTTGCCCAGGTAAATCAGGGACTGGCCAAGATATTAGAGATTGGTTAGAAGTTACATTGTGCATGCAGGCCCCAAAGCTCAGAACAGGTAGAGAGAATAAATAGAACCATTAAGAGACCCTTACCAAATTGACAGCGGAGACTGGCGCTAATGATTAGATAGCTCTCCTACCCTTTATGCTCTTCAGGGATAGAAACACCCCTGGACAGTTTAGACTGACCCCCCTCCACTGGTAAAAATAGCCTTTGTACATGGTGCTGACATGCTGCTTTCCCAGCCTTTGTTCTCTAGGCTCAAGGTGCTCCAGTGAGTGAGACAGCGAACAAAGAAGCAGCTCCAGAAGGCCTACTCAAGAAAAGAAGACCTGCTAGACATCTCCGCACAGAAAACCTTGAGTCTCCGGTGGAAAGACCCTTATCTTGTACTCTTGACCACCCTACTTTCTACCTTTATGGGACCCCTTTTGATTTTGCTTCTGCTTTTAATTATAGGTCCATGTGTGTTAAATAGACAAGTCACCTTTATTAAGACAAAAATTAGTGCAGTGCGGCTTTTAATTTTGAGACAACAGTACCATGCCCTAAAGGATCAAGTATGTCAGGGAAAAGATAGTGTCTAGTTCTAAGATTAGAACTAATAACAAGTAGAAGGGGGGAATGAAAGTATAACAAAGTAAAAACAGAATTCTAGGCCTTTAGGCCCAGGCTTGGGAATGTGGCCTTTGTAAAGGTATGCTAATCATAAAACAGATAGCAACATTCCTCTACCCACCTGCTTCCTGGGTTCAAAGAGTGCTCATTCAAAGAAAGTCACCCTGACCATTACCAGAACCTGCAATACAAATGTGCTATTGTTAGGGGCTCTTAGAAGCTGTCTTGAGAGTTAACAATTACCAGGTATTCCTTGTGACTCTTGTAACTTTACACTTCCTTGTGACTCTTAACTGGTATCTTTGGTGTCTTCCAACAACGCCCTCCCCACTTCCTTGAGTTGTGGTTTCTTCCTTTAAATACCTCCTTACCCAGCTACTCGAGGCGCCACGGTCCTCTACCCCTACGTGGTGTATGACCGTGGGCCCGAGAGCGCTCTTGAATAAAAATCCTCTTGCAGTTTGCAACAAGACCGTTTCTTGTGGGTGATTTTGGGGTGTCGCCTCTCCTGAGTCAGAACGTGGGGGAGTCCTCACGTTGTGAGTCTTTCAGTATCCATATAATTTCCTGACTCTCCACTTGGTATTGGATAACCAGTTGTGGGGAAGCTTTTCCCTGGGGAAGACATTTTCACCCATTCTCAGGATTTTCTAGTTGACCAAAATTCTTTCTCGGTTTAGAGACCCATAAGCATTTGCCTTTTATGTTAGACTGACATTGCTTTTCAGGTCTTGTTTAGGCAGCTATCCTGATGAGACTTCATGGTATATAGACACATTTTTTTAAAAGATGTTTTGGAATACATTTTTATTGCTTTAGATTAATTCCTATTATCCTAGTCCCTCTTGTACATTTTGATTCATTATCATGGGTTTTGATTTATTGATATACTGAATTTATATAATGTTACTATTATAGTATTCTTGCATCAGAGTTGCAGTGTTGCTCAAATTCTGAGACTGATTCTGTAACGTGAAGCATAAACTTTTTATGAGGAGATGAAGTTAACTGGGTCTAGAAGGTAACACCTTTGTTTTATTTTATTTTTTTTTACAATGTTCTTAAGTACCTTTTGAAGTTAAAATAAATACCTTTTGAAAGTAAAAATAAAAATAAAATCCAAAACTGATCTTTAACTTTGGTTAGCTGTAAAATTTGGTGTAAAATATAGGGTTGCCTAGAATAAATAAATAAACAATAAATAGATAAAAATAGATGGTTTGAGTGTAGGTTAATTTTGATATGATTTTTAATGTGTGAACACAGTATGTCTTTGACCAATTATGGGAATTTCTTTAGCAATGTTTTATAGTTTCCTGCTGAGGTTTTGTTTTCATTGTCTATTTTATTTTATTTTATTTTATTTACTTTTTATTATTATTATCATCATTTATTTATTTATTTATTTATTTACCTTTTTTTTTCTTTTTTACACTCCATATATTATTCTCCTCCAGTTCCACCCTATGACTTTCCACATCCCATACCTCCTTCCTGCCCCATTGTCTCCACAAGGATGTCCCCAACCCACTGCCACCCCACCAGACCTCTGAGCTCCCTGGGGCCTTGAGTCTCTTGAGGGTTAGGTGCATCTTCTCTGACTGAGCCCAGACTCAGCAGTCCTCTGCTATATATGTGTTATCAGCTGGTGTATGCTGCCTATTTTATGGTTCATTGTTTGAGAGAACTCAAGGGTCCAGGTTAATTGAGACTGCTGGTCATCCTACAGGGTCACAATAAGAGTATTTTGTGACTGGCAACAGATATTTGAAACAGCTTCCTGGAATCTGGGCAGCTCAGGGAGCAGAACAGAGAGCTGTGAGTATACAGCTTGCTTTTTCTTTTACTATTTTTATTCCCCTCAAACTCCTAGATCATGGAATGATGCTGCTCACATTCAAGATGGCTTTCCCTACTCCTCATTAGTTTGTTTGTTTGTTTTTTCTGGAAATGTTCCTACAAATATAACAATAGCTGTGTCACCTGGGTGACTGTAAATCCAATTTGGTGACAGTACAAATTAAACATCACAATGCACCTTGGGATTTGTCTGTTGGAATGTTAATCTCTAGAATCTTATTAATTTGGAATATTGGGAATATTTGGAAGTGGAATCTTGGGGCATGATTACAGTGGATGGAATCAGGAGACAGAAGCCTCCATAATCCCATTATTGTCTTTGTAAAACAGGAGCATCTTGGTCCAGCCTGCTTGATTTGACACATTTTGCCATATTATGAAAGGGTAAAGAAGGTACTCACTAGCTGTCCAGCAGATGCTGGCATTCTGCTCTTGGAATGTATAGACTCTATATATGAAGACAAATAAACAATTAATCATTTATATCCCTTAATGTTGGTATATATAAATGGATTCTCAAATATTTTAAGCTTGCTACTGAAGAAGGCCATACCTGAAAACTTTGAGTTTTATAATCAGAGGGTCTGTTTAATACTTGCTTGGCTATATCAATTGTGCATGTTATAATCAAGTCAATAACAATTCTGTCATATTCAAAACAATCATCTTTTTTTCTTGATGATCATCAAAGAATATTTATTTTAGCCAAATCAATTGCCTGTGTTGTAAGAGTAAGAGCAACCAAGGAATTATTCTCTGAAAAATATAAAAGATATCTGTATTTCAAAGTCTTGTTGGGTTTTATGTGTTTCAGACTTTATATCTCTTACTATAAATAGGATGAATTCATCTCACTATATAAAAATGATCTATTTAAAACATATCAAAACTCGAAGTAAAAAAAAGTGAACAAAACAAAACAAAAACAACCAAACAAAACCCAAACAATCAACCAAACAAACACAAAACCACACTTCTGGATATCAGATAGAACAAAAGTGTTTTTGATTTGAAAATTTGTTATTCAGATTCTGAAAGGTAGTTTTTCTGGAAATAAAGATCTTTGTCAATGAACCTTTATGGGATATATGGTCTGTATTTTGAATCAGTATTTTGAGCAATAGTTATTAGAGTCTTCCATGAAAAAGAATGTCTGAATGGATGGAGAGGAAATGGATTGTGAAACTCTTTGTTAATCTACTTGAACTGTTTATAGTATTATAACAAGTAGCAGGGAGACTGTGGTTGGTAAATATGAAAGATATTTTAAATATGTAATCTGAACACAAACCTAAGCTATTCTTAATAGCAAGCATGAGTAATTTTTATAATCTTTGAACAAATATAGTGATGTGGCATACTGTGTACAGAAAGAAGTAGGGAAGATATTCACCAGTGACATCATGCCTTGGAGATTGAATTTAGCATGTTATACTCCAGAGCACATCAATATAAGTTAGAGGAAAAGTCATGTTCATTAGAAATGCTTTTTTTCACCTCTTAAATACAGGGTTTCTTTCTGTAGCTGTGGCTGTCTTGGAACTCACTCTGTAAAACAGGCTGGTCTCAAACTCCAGATCCACCTGCTTCTGCCCCTAGAATGTTGAGACTATAGTTGTGTGCTATCACACCCTTTGCTGGAATGCATTATCTAATTCAGATCATATATCCTGGGTTCAATTGACATAAAGGTAGGTAAAAAAAAATCCATTATTATAAGGAGATCTGTCTGCCTACCACTAATGGAAAACACTGAACTACAGAGAGAAACTATGGACAAGTGTTGGAAGCAGCATGGTGGCAAGCAGAGTTTAGATGTTACTAGGATTTCTCATGTCTTCTTCCTCTGATTCTCTCGGAAATTTATTTCTCTACTTGTCAGGCTACCTCACAAGACCTATATTAGTAATAACAGAAGAAAATGGGAAGTTTCTTACTGAGGGCCATACAGGAAGAATGGCAAATGACCTTAGAACTCATGGAATGTGGCCCACTGGTTAACACAGCCATAATGGGTGAGTAAAGAACCTGAGGACCATGTATCTGGAGTACTTCATGCTGTTAAAGAGTTCTTTTTTGTTTTTTAATCTCACACCATACTTAATCTAAGAATTATATGAAAACTCTAAGGACCTTTCAGCCCCTCACTTGTAGTATCTCTGGCACAAAATAGTGCTTGATCTCTTTAAGTCATTGCTTCTGGAGTAGCTTAATGATGCAATCGCCATCCTTGGAAAGAACTTACAAATGTCAGCTATGATCATCACCTTGGTCATGTTGTTTTGTCAAGTTAACAGAAAATCAGCTAATACATAGAATATTGGGAATGATTTTATATATGAAACTCTGATCATTCTTAATTATTACCATCCATAATATCTTGTTCAGTTATATTACTAGTTAGTGTGTAACGTTTCTCAGGTCGCTATTGTCTGCTCTGATTTACAGACAGTGATATAGAATTGCTATGGTATGTCTCCAGTGCCTGCATAAGACTATATCCTTGAATTGTATTTTGCTTATTTGCCTGAAAGTTGCCTTTCATATATATATATTGGTTTTTCAAGACAGGTTTTTTCTGTGTAGCCCTGGCTGTTCTGGAACTCACTCTGTAGACCAGGCTGGCCTCGAACTCAGAAATCCACCTTCCTCTGCCTCCCAAGTGCTGGGATTAAAGGCACTTGCGACCACTGCCTGGCTGCCTTTCATATTTTATAATCACCATTCCTTATATGACATGCATACTTTTTAAATTCTATATTTATTTTTGTTATGACTATGTAAATAGATTTAATTTGAAAAATGAACTCTATATTTTCTTAGGATTCTTATGAATAGAAAGAAGACCAAATCATTTGGCAGTTTAATAATGTTTGATTTAATTCTCAGTGTGATAGGTACTAGAAATATAATGAGAAAGGTAAGTGATACTCTTGTCCTCACCAGGCTCATGGCCAATTTTATTATACTTTTGAAACATTATGAAGAAAACCACACAATACTCTGAGAAACACTGGAAATGCCATAGTCTGTCAGACCAAGCATCTCTGGGATTAAGAAACAGTAAGGTTTCTTGGCTAATATCCGCTTATCAGTGAGTGCATATCATGTGTGTTCTTTTGTGATTTGGTTATCCTCCAGATGCATCCATTTGCCCAAGAATTTCATGAATTCATTGTTTTTTTTGTTTGTTTGTTTTTGTTTTTTTCCCCTTTTTTATTAGGTATTTAGCTCATTTACATTTCCAATGCTATACCAAAAGTCCCCCATACCCACCCACCCCCACTTTTAATTGCTTAGTAGTACTCCATTGTGTAAATGTAACATATTTTCTGTATCCAACCCTCTGTTGAGGGACACCTGGGTTCTTTCCAGCTTCTGGCTATTATAAATAAGGCTGCTATGAACATAGTGGAGCATGTGTCCTTATTACAAGTTGGAACATTTTCTGGGTATATGCCCAGGAGAGGAATTATTTGCAAAACACATAAAATTCAAGAATAAGGAAGACCAAAGTGTGGATACTTCACTCCTTCTTAGAATGGGGAACAAAATACCCATAGAAGGAGTTACAGAGACAAAGTTCAGAGCTGAGACGGAAGGAAAGACCGTCCAGAGACTGCCCAACACAGGGATACATCCCATATACAACCGTCAAACTCAGAAACTATTGCATATGTCAGAAAGATTTTGCTGACAGGACCCTGACATAGATAGCTCTCTCTTGTGAGGCTATGCCAATGCCTGGCAGATACAGAAGTGGAGCTCACAGTCATCTATTGGATGGAACACAGGGCTCCTAATGAAGGAGCTAGAGAAAGTACCGAAGGAGCTAAAGGGGTCCGCAACCTTATAGGAGTAACAACAATATGAATTAACCCGTCCCCACAGAGCTATGTCTCTAGTTGCATATGTAGCAAAGGATGGCCTAGTTGACCATCAATGGGAGGAGAGGCCCTTCATATTGCGAAGAACATATGCCCCAGTACAGGGCCAGAAAGTGGGAGTGGGTGTGTTGGGGAACCGGGCGGGAAGAGGGTATAGGGGGCTTTGGGGATAGTATTTGAAATGTAAATGAAGAAAATATCTAATAAAAATGTCTTTAAAAAAAACCAGTAAGGTGATAGCAGAGTACTGTGATAGTATTTTTTTTCCCTGTGTCCCAACAAAGCTTTTTAAAATTTTTTTTATTATTGAGTATTTATTTCATTTCCATTTTCAATGCTATACCAAAAGTCCCCTACACCCTCCCACACCCACTCCCCCCTCTTGGCCCTAGATTTCCCCTGTACTGAGGCATATAAAGTTTGCACGACCAATGGCCTCTCTTTCCACTGATGGCCGACCAGGCCATCTTCTGATACATATGCAGCTAGAGACACGAGCTGTGTGTGTGTGTGTGTGGGGGGGTACTGGTAAGTTCATATTGTTGTTCCACCTATAGGGTTGCAGATCTCCCCAGCTCCCTGGGTACTTCCTCCAGCTACTCCATTGGGGGCCCTGTGATCTATCCAATAGCTGACTGAGCATCCACTTCTGTGTTTGCTAGGCCCCTGCATAGTATCACAAGAGACAGCTATATCAGGGTCCTATTAGCAAAATCTTGCTAGTGTATGTATGGTGTCAGCGTTTGAAGGCTGATTATGGGATGGACCCCTGGGTATGGCAGCCTCTAGATGGTCCATCCTTTCATCTCAGCTCCAAACTCTGTTTCTGTAGCTCCATCCATGGGTGCCTTGCTCCCAATTCCAAGAAGGGGCAAAGTATTAACACCTTGGTCTTTGTTCTTCCCGAGCTTCATGTGTTTAGCAAATTGTATCTTATATCTTGGGTAATCTAAGTTTCTGGGTTAATATTCACTTTTCAGTGAGTACATATCATGTGAGTTCTTTTGTGACTGAGTTACCTCACTCAGGATGTTGCTCTCCAGGTCCATCCATTTGCCTAGGAATTTCATAAATTCATTGTTTTTAAATGAGTAGTACTCCATTGTGTAAATGTACCACATTTTCTGTATCCATTCCTCTGTTGAGGGGCATCTGGCTATTCCAGCTTCTGGCTATTATAAATAAGGCTGCTATGAAAATAGTGGAGCATATGTCCTTCTTAAAGGTTGGAACAACTTCTGGATATATGCCTAGGAGAGGTATTGCGGGATCCTCCTGTAGTATTATGTCCAATTTATTGAGTAAATGCCAGACTGATTTCCAGAGTGGTTGTACAAGCTTGAAATCCCAGAAACAATGGAGGAGTGTTCCTCTTTCTCCACATCCTCGCCAGCATCTGCTGTCAACTGAATTTTTGATCTTAGCCATACTGACTGGTATGAGGTGGAATCTCAAGGTTGTTTTAATTCTCATTTCCCTGATGATTAAGGATGTTGAACATTTTTTCAGGTGCTTCTCAGCCATTCAGTATTCCTCAGGTGAGAGTTCTTTGTTTAGATCTGAGCCCCATTTTTTAATGGGGTAATTTGATTTTCTGGAGTCCACCCTCTTGAGTTCTTTATATATATTGGATATTAGTCCCCTATCTGATTTAAGATAGGTAAAGATCCTTTCCCAATCTGTTGGCGGTCTTTTTGTCTTATTGACGGTGTCTTTTGCCTTACAGAAACTTTGCAATTTTATGAGGTCCCATTTGTCGATTCTAGATCTTAGAGCACAAGCCATTGCTGTTCTATTCAGGGATTTTCCCCCTGTGCCCATATCTTCGAGGCTTTTCCCCACTTTCTCCTCTATAAGTTTCAGTGTCGCTGGTTCTGTGTGGAGTTCCTTAATCTACTTATATTAGACTTTCATACAAGGAGATAGGAATGGATCAATTCGAATTCTTCTGAATGATAACTGCCAGTTGTGCCAGCACCATTTGTTTAAAATGCTGTCTTTTTTTTCCACTGGATGGGTTTAGCTCTCTTGTCAAAGATCAAGTGACCATAGGTGTGTGGGTTCATTTCTTGGTCTTCAATTCTATTCCATTGGTCTACTTGTCTATCACTATACCAGTGCCATGCAGTTTTTATCACAATTGCTCTGTAGTATAGCTTTAGGTGAGGCATGGTGATTCCACCAGAGGTTCTTTTATCCTTGAGAAGAGTTTTTGCTATCCTAGGTTTTTTGTTATTCCAGATGAATTTGGAGATTGCCTTTTCTAATTTGTTGAAGAATTGAGTTGGAATTTTGATGGGGAATGCATTGAATCTGTAGATTGCTTTTGGCAAGATAGCCATTTTTACTATATTGATCCTGCCAATCCATGAGTATGGGAGATCTTTCCATCTTCTGAGATCTTCTTTAACTTCTTTCTTCAGAGACTTGAAGTTCTTATCATACAGATCTTTCACTTCCTTAGTTAGAATCAAGCCAAGGTATTTTATATTATTTGTGACTGTTGAGAACGGTGTTGTTTCCCTAATTTCTTTCTCAGCCTTTTTATCCTTTGTGTAGAGAAAGGCCATTGACGTGTTTGAGTTAATTTTATATCCAGATACTTCATTGGACCTGTTTATCAGGTTAAGGAGTTCTGTGGTGGAAATTTTAGGGTCACATATATATACTATCCTATCATCTGCAAAAAGTGATATATTGACTTCTTCCTTTCCAATTTGTATCCACTTGATCTACTTTTGTTGTCGAATTTCTCTGCGTAGTACTTCAAGGACAATGTTGAATAGGTAGGGAGAAAGTGGCCAGCCTTGTCTAGTCCCTGATTTTAGTGGGATTGCTTCCAGCTTCTCACCATTTACTTTGATGTTGGCTACTGATTTGCTGTAGATTGCTTCTATCATATTTAAGTATGGGCCTTGAATTCCTGATCTTTCGAAGACTTTTATCATGAATGGGTGTTGGATTTTGTCAAATGCTTTCTCAGCATCTAACGAGATGATCATGTGGTTTTTGTCTTTGAGTTTGTTTATATAATGGATTACAATGATGGATTTCCATATATTAAACCATCCCTGCAACCCTGGAATGAAACATACTTGATAAGGATGGATGATTGTTTTGATATATTCTTAGATCAGGTTAATGAGAATTTTATTGAGTACTTTTGCATCGATATTCATAAGGGAAATTGGCCTGAATTTCTCTATCTTTGTTGGGTTTTTCTGTGGTTTAGTTATCAGAGTAATTGTGGCTTCATTGAATGAGTTGGGTAGAGTACATTCTGCTTCTATTTTGTGGAATAGTTTGTGAAGAACTGGAATTAGATCTTCTTTGAAAGTCTGATAGAACTCTGCACTAAACCCATCTGGTCCTGGGCTTTTTTTGGTTGGGAGACTATTAATGACTACTTCTATTTCTTTAGGGGATATAGGACTGTTTAGATCATTAACCTGATCCTGATTTAACTTTGGTACCTGGTGTCTGTCTAGAAATTTGTCCATTTCATCCAGATTCTCCAGTTTTGTTGAGTATAGCCTTTTGTAGAAGGATATGATGTTGTTTTGGATTTCTTCAGGATCTGTTGTTATGTCTCCCTTTTCATTTCTGATTTTGTTAATTAGGATGCTGTCCCTGTGCCCTTTAGTGAGTCTGGCTAAGGGTTTATCTATCTTGTTGATTTTCTCAAAGAACCAGCTCCTCATTTGGTTGATTCTTTGAATAATTCTTCTTGTTTCCACTTGGTTGATTTTGCCCCGGAGTTTGATTATTTCCTGCCATCTACTTCTCTTGGTTAAATTTGCTTCCTTATGTTCTAGAGCCTTTAGGTGTATTGTCAAGCTGCTAGTGTGTGCTCTCTCTAGTTTCTTTTTGGAGGCACTCAGAGCTATGAGTTTTCCTCTTAGAAATGCTTTCATTATGTCCCATAAGTTTGGATATGTTGTGGTTTCATTTTCATTAAACTCTAAAAAGTTCTTAATGTTTTTCTTTATTCCTTCCTTGACTGAGGTATCATTGAGAAGAGTGTTGTTCACTTTCCACGTGAATGTTGGCTTTCTATTATTTATGTTGTTATTGAAGATCAGTCTTAGTCCATGGTAATCTGATAGGATGCATGGGACAATTTCAATATTTTTGTATCTGTTGAGGCCTGTTTTGTGACCAATTTTATGGTCAGTTTTGGAGAAGGTACAATGAGGTGCTGAGAAGAAGGTATATCCTTTTGTTCCATTTGTTTCATAACTTCTGTTAGTTTCACTGTGTCCCTGTTTAGTTTCTTTTTCCATGACCTCTCCATTGATGAAAGTGGTGTGTTGAAGTCCCCCACTATTATTGCATGAGGTGCAATGTGTGCTTTGAGCTTTACTAACGTTTCTTTAATGAATATGGCTGCCCTCGTATTTGGAGCATAAATATTCAGAATTGAGAGTTTCTCTTGGAAGATTTTACCTTTGATGATTATGAAGTGCCCCTCCTTGTCTTTTTTGATGATTTTGTGTTGGAAGTCGATTTTATTAGATATTAGAGTGGCTACTCCTTGTTTCTTCAGACCATTTGCTTGGAAGATTATTTTCCAGCCTTTTATTCTGAGGTAGTATCTGTCTTTTTACCTGAGATGGGTTTCCTGTAAGCAGAAGAATGTTGGGTCCTGTTTTTGTAGCCAGTCTGTTAGTCTATGTCTTTTTATTGGTGAGTTGAGTCCATTGATAATTGATATTAAGATATATTAAGGAAAAGTAATTGTTGCTTCCTATTATTTTTGTTGTTAAAGTTGACATTCTGGTTTTTTTTTTTTTTGGCTGTCTTTTTTTAGGTTTGTTGAAGGATTACTTTCTTGCTTTTTCTAGGACGTGGTTTCTGTCTATATATATATATATATATATATATATATATATATATATATATCTGTTATTATCCTTTGAAGGGCTGGATTCGTGGAAAGATAACGTGTGAATTTGGTTTTGTCGTGGAATAGTTTGGTTTCTCCATCTATGGTAATTGAAAGTTTGGGTGGCTATAGTAGCCTGGGCTGGCATTTGTGTTCTCTTAGTGTCTGTATAACATCTGTCCAGGTCCAGGATCTTCTGACTTTCATAGTCTCTGGTCAAAAATCTAGCGTAATTCTGATAGGCCTGCCTTTATATGTTACTTGACCTTTTTCCCTTATTGCTTTTAATATGCTATCTTTATTTAGTGCATTTGTTGTTCTGATTATTATGTGTCGGAAGGAATTTCTTTTCTGGTCCAGTCTATTTGGAGTTCTGTAGGCTTCTTGTATGTTCATGGGCATCTCTTTCTTTAGTTTTAGGAAGTTTTCTTCTATTATTTTGTTGAAGATATTTGCTGGCCCTTTAAGTTGAAAATCTTCATTCTCATCAACTCCTATTATCCATAGGTTTGGTCTCATTGTGTCCTGGATTTCCTGGATATTTTGAGTTAGGATCTTTTTGCATTTTGCATTTTCTTTGATTGTTGTGCCGATGTTCTCTATGGAATCTTCTGCACCTGAGATTCTCTCTTCCATTTCTTGTATTCTGTTCCTGATGCTCACATCTATGGTTCCAGATTTCTTTCCTAGGGTTTCTATCTCTAGCATTGCCTCACTTTGGGTTTTCTTTATTGTGTCCTTCCCTTTTTATGTCTAGTATGGTTTTGTTCATTTCCATCACCTGTTTGGATATGTTTTCCTGTTTTTCTTTAAGGACTTATAACTCTTTAACAGTGTTTTCCTGTATTTCTTTGAGTGAGTTATTAAAGTCCTTCTTGATGTCCTCTACCATCATCATGAGATATGCCTTTAAATCCTGTTCTAGCTTTTCGGGTGTGTTGAGGTACCCAGGACTGACTGAGGTGTGAGTGCTGGATTCTGATGATGGTGAGTGGTCTTGGTTTCTGTTAGTAACATTCTTACATGTGCCTTTCACCATCTGGTAATCTCTGGAGTCAGTTGTTATAGTTGTCTCTGGTTAGAGCTTGTTCCTTTTGTGATTCTGTTAGCCTCTACCAGCAGACCTGGGAGACTGCTCTCTCCTGAGTTTCAGTGGTTAGAGCACTCTCTGCAGGCAAACTCTCTTCTTGCAGAGAAGGTGCACAGATATCTGTTGATCGGATTTGCCTCCTGGCAGAAGATGAAGGCCGGAAACAGGGCCTGTCCCAGAAGCTGTTAGCTTCTGTAGTCTACACTCTCACCTATGCAGACTAGTCTTGGCGGGATCCGGGAAGGAAGATGGCTCTTGTGGATGCTCTTGCAATGCCCTCCCAGGCAGGGTGGACACTTCTCCTCTGGTAGGGAAGGTGCACAGATGTCTGGAGCCTGTGCAGACTAGTCTTGGCAGGATCCAGGATCCAAGATGTCTCTGGCAGATTCTCCGGCAAAGGCCTCATGGGCTGGGAGGACACCTCTCCTCTGGCAAGGAAGGTGCCTGGATGTCTGGAGCCCAAAATGGAGCCTGCCTTAGAAGCTCTGTGGCTCCTGCCTGATCCAGAACCTGTTAGCTTCTGTAGTCCACACTCTCACCTGTGCAGACTAGTTTTGGTGGGATCTGAGAACCAAGATGTCTCCGGCAGATTCCTGCCTGTCCTAGAAGCTGTTAGCTTCTGTAGTCCACACTCTCACCTGTGCAGACTAGTCTTGGCGGGATCCGGGAAGGAAGATGGCTCCCGCGGATGCTCTACTGTGATAGTCTTGAGTGTATGGATGGTGATGAGAATTCCAGATTTCATAAGAGAATATATAAAAATTCAGAGGACATATAAACTTTCGGTATATGAATCACACACCACATAGTTTGATGGAAGCATAAATAATTAGAGGGGAAGTAAGTCAAGTTTGGGAGGATAAGATCTAAATTTGATAGGTAAGACTCTTTCAAAGAGTCTTTTGCTATTATAGTAAAAAATGCACATGCATTTAAAATCAAGTCTTTATTTCCAAATACATGCAAGTGATACATAAAATATAAAAACAGTTGGAACAATATTGCATTCTAAAACAAACCAAAATGTTTGTAGAGTTAAGCAGAAGTAAAATATAAATTAGCAAAGATTCAGCCATAATCTTTGTCTAGGAATTATGACATAGTCAGTGGCCAGTGGCAGCAGGGGAATGACTTGTAGAACAATGGAGGCTGAGCATGGCAAACAAACGTGGATCTAGGGCCAAGCTCAGTTTCTGGAGCCAAGGACTACTATGAGGCCCTTTAGCTTTGATACCACCTCTATTTCAACACACAGGAAATCATATAATGATAAATTAGCCTACCAAAGAAGCAATTTCTCTGTGAATTATTCTCTGGAGAAGAGAAGAGAGGAAATGACAAAACTCATTCTAATGAGTTTAGCATAATATTGAAACTAAAATTAGGCAATAAATGTTCAAGAAAGGCAATTATAGGTAATTATAGATGGATGACACTTATAAATTCAGAAACTTATCTCTCAACATTAGTACATTTAATTTATATTTCTCTGAAAGTAGATATACTGTTACCATGTATAATTGATCCCAGGAAAATGAAATCATTTCAACATTATAAAAGCTATTGTACATAAGATAATTAACACATCAAATCATTTATTTACATGTATCACCATATTTGGCAAAATATCTATAATTCATCACTGTTCCATTGATTAAAAATGGATGTTACCAGTATGTTTAACAGAAATAAAACTTCAATTGTATTACTTTCAATATTAACTTAGGGTTTTATCACTATAAAAAGATACCATGACTCCAGTAGCTCTTATGAAAGAAAACATTCAGATAAACTTACAAAGGGATAGGAGCAGCTCAGATGGGTTTAGAGAGGAGCACAATCCCATATCAAGCTTATTTAATAATATATTAATTATAATGTTAAGTTTATTAGTTGTGTGAAGTTAGGCAAATAGAAAACTAAAAAAGTTATAAGAACCCAGATGCATTAAAAAGAAAATGTTTTGTGGCATTTTATTTAATCCCTTTCTATTAGAAGTATCTCTATTGTTTCCAGTTTGTTTTTTTTTTGTTTGTTTGTTTTTCTCTCATATATTATGTTTGGAACATATTCTAGATGTATTTTTAAAAGAATAAGCTAATAATGGCTGAATGCATAAAATGTAAGAACAATTAGATTCTCATTCACTATACAAACAAAACAATTTAAAAGAAAGGCACACACATTTTGCATTTAAACAGGAATTATGAAAATATTTGGATGATCTTCAGCTAATATATAGTGTATTAAGTGATAAAACACTATAAATATTTAAAATGGCAAATTCTGTTATCATAAAAAGTTTCTGGTCATCAAAGATATTGTAAACAAAATTAAACTACAGGCTATAGAATAAGAAAGACTAAAGCATATAAAAATATCTGATAAAAAATTAAGATTTGTGATTGACTGGGCTCTTTCTTTTTTTTAAAACACTTTTTTTCATTACGTATTTTCTTCAATTACATTTCCAATGCTATCCCAAAAGTCCCCCACCCCCTCCCCCCACACTCCTCTACCCACCCATTCCCATTTTTTGGCCCTGGCATTCCCCTGTACTGGGGCATATAAAGTTTGCCTGACCAATGGGCCTCTCCTTCCAGTGATGGCTGACTAGGTCATCTTTTGATACATATGCAGCTAGAGTCAAGAGCTCTGGGGTACTGGTTAGTTCATAATGTTGTTCCACCGATAGGGTTGCAGATCTCTTTAGCTCCCTGGATACTTTCTCTAGCTCCTCCATTGGGGGCCCTGTGATCCATCCAATAATTGACTGTGAGCATCCACTTCTGTGTTTGCTAGGCCCTGGCCTAGTCTCACAAGGGACAGCTATATCACCGTCCTTGCAACAAAGGCTTGCTAGTGTATGCAATGGTGTCATCGTTTGGAGGCTAATTATGGGATGGATCCCTGGATATGGCAGTCTCTAGATGGACCATCCTTTTGTGGCTCTTACTTTCTGACAGGTAAGGAAAAGAATGGAGGAAGAAGAGGTGGAGAAAACCCAGTTTATGGAAACAAATGTGTTTCCTCTGGAATTATTTGGAGAATGAAAAGAGCTGGAAATTTCAAGTATAAAAATTTAAATTGGTAGTTTGCAATGATAGGGATATGTAAGAGTTAGTGAAAACTTTGTTTCATCTTGATAGGGATGTCCAACTGATACTTTATAAGCTTAACTGAGCTCAGTTGAGATTCATTAAATGGTTATGGTGATACTACCCATCATAAATAATACATAATAATAACAACATAAATAATAGCAATATGTTAACATCCTAAAGAAGGAGTTTATACAGGATCAAACAAGTTATGCAAGGCTACTTTTTATGCAGTAAAATATATGATCTGTTTCAATTATAGGAGAATAGATAAATATAAAGATTTCTTATAATATTATACATGATTTAAATGAACAGGAATGACTTATAAAGTTCCCAGGTATGATATTCATAAAAAGTTTGTAAACAGAAGCCAATATAGTATATAATGATTCTGTATATGCTTATGAAGAGATATCAGTAAACAAATACCGGGAACTGATTAATATCAAAGTTAAAACAAATTTCTTTTGGAAAGTATTGGAGCAGAGAATTGGAAAGAACTGCCAACACATTTTAAGGAATGTTAATTTTCATCATATTTTTCTTTTGTAACTTTAACTTCCTCCAAGGTTTCTCAGGGATCCATCTATCTTTTTCTTTCAAAATACTTTCCTTCTATCTAGCTATCTGGACTTCATGTTATAAAGTGGATAATAGGCTCATAAGTATATGCTTTTATCTTTACTAATTTGAATATTGTCAAGTTGACAAGGGGTGGATTGTAGTGGCTATTCCTGGTTGTCAACCCACTCCTGGTACCAACTTCTGTATTAGTCAGGGTTCTCTAGAGTCACAGAACTTATGGACAGTCTCTAGATAGTAAAGGAATTTATCGTTGACTTACAGTCGGCAGCCCAATTCCCAACAATTGTTCAGTCGCAGCTGTGAATGGAAGTCTAAGGATCTAGCAGTTACTCAGTCTCACACAGCAAGCAGGCGAAGGAGCAAGAGCTAGACTCCCTTCTTCCAATGTCCTTATATTGTCTCCAGTAGAAGGTGTATCCCAGATTAAAGGTGTGTTCCACCACACCCTTAATCCCAGATGAAAAGGTGTAGCCCAGATTAAAGGTGTGTTCCTTAAACTCGGAGATTTAATCTTCTGGAATCCATAGCCACTATGGCTCAAGATCTCCAAACCAAGATCCAGATAAGGATCTCCAAGCCTCCAGATAAGGGTCACTGGTGAGCCTTCCAATTCTGGATTGTAGTTCATTCCAAATATAGTCAAGTTGACAACCAGGAATAGCCACTACAAATATCATAAACATTTTATTTTCCCAAATGTTATGCTTGTTTCATTGTGGGTAATGAATGGAGGGGCAGGTAGATATCATGCTCAGTGCTGAAGAGTGACACTAATGCCAAAATACCTGGCCCAAGTGAGACCTGCAAACAGCCCACAGAATACCTGGCCCAAGTGGGACCCCCTGCCCCCTGGCACAGAGGAAACAGGAACTTAGATACAGCCTGGGACACAATACCTCCTGTTGTCATCTTTGCTTAGGCACAGCTCTCTGTAACCTAATCACACCTGGAGATAGCTTGTCTCATCAGAATGCAGACAGACCTAAGATCACAGGAGTGATGAGGCACCCAGGCTCATAGGCCCACAGGAGGGACAAACTCCAGTCAGAGACAGCAAGACCAGATAACACCAGAGATAACCAGATGACCAAAAGCAAACACAAGAACATACACAACAGATACCAATGCTTGGTATCATAAGAATCCAGTTCTCCCAACACACCAAGCCCAGATACCCCAACACTCCTAAAAAGCAAGACTCTGATTTAAGATCACATCTCATGATGATGATAGATGACATTAAGAAGAACATAAATAACTCCGTTAAAAAAATAAAGGAAAACACAGATAATCAGGTAGAAGCCCTTAAAGAAGAAACACATAAATCCTTTAAGGAAATACAGAAAAACACAACCAAACGGGTGAAGGAATTGAACAAAACCATTCAGGGTCTAAAAGTAGAAATGGAATCAATAAAGAAATCACAAAGGGAGACAACCCTGGAGATAGAAAATGGATGAAAGAGATCAGAAGATATAGATAGAAGCATCATCAACAGAATACAAGAGATAGAAGAGAGTATTTCAGGTGTAGAAGATACCAGAGAATCCATTGACCCAGCAGTCAAAGAAAATGAAAAATATAAAAGGCTTCTAACCCAAAACATCCAGAAAATACAGGACACAATGAAAAGACCAAAACTAAGGAAAAATGGGTATAGAAAAGAGCAAAGTTTCCCAAATCAAAGGGCCCCTAAACATTTTTAACAAAATTATGGTTCGGTTCAGGTACTGAGAAAGGCAGGTAGATCAATGGATTAAAACTGAAGACCCAGAAATAAATACCCACACGTATGGTCATTTGATCTTTGACAAAGTAGCTAAAACCATCCAGTGGAAATAAGAATGCATTTTCAACAAATGGTGCTGGTTCAACTGCTGGTCAACATGTAGAAGAATGCAATTGATGCATTCTTATCTCCCTGTACAAAGCTCAAGTACAAGTGGATCAAAGACACCCCCCATACACACACACACACACACACACACACACAAAACCAGATACACTGAATATAATAGAAGAGAAAGTGGTAAAGGTCCTCAAACACACGGGCATAGGCAAAAATTTTCTGAACAGAACAAAATGGCTTAGCTCTAAGATCAAGAATCAACAAGTGGGACCTCATAAAATTACAAAGATTCTGTAAAGCAAAGGGCACTGTTGATAGGACAAAATGATAACCAACAGATTGGAAATAGATCTTTATCAGTCCTACATCTGATAGAGGGCTAATATCCAATATATAAAAATAATTTAAGAAGTTAGACTCTAGAGAAGCAAATACCCCTATTAAAAATGGGGTACAGAGTTAAACAAGTCTCAACTGAGAACCTAGTGGCTGAGAAGCACCTAAAGAAATTTTCAACATCCTAAGTCATCAGAGAAATACAAATCAAAACGAACCTGAGATTCCAACCCACAATAGTCAAAATGGCTAAGATCAAAAATGCAGTTATTAACCAATTCTAGCAAAGATGTGGAGAAAGAAGAACATTCCTCCATTGCTGGTGGGATTGCAAGCTGATACAAACACTCTGGAAATTGGTCTGGCAGTTCCTTAGAAAATTGCACATAGTACTACCTAAGGATGCAGCTATACCCAAAAGATACCATATACCCAAAAGATGCTCCAACACATAACAAGGACACATGCTCCACTATGTTTATAGCAGCCTTCTTTATAATATCCAGAATTTAGGAACAACCCAGATGTCCTTTAACCTAGGAATGGATACTAAAAATGGATACATTTGCACAATGGAGTAATATTCAGCTATTAAAACCAATGACTTCATGAAATTCACAGGCAAATGGATGGAAGTAAAAAATATTATTCTGAGTGAGGTAACCCAGTAATAATAGAATATACAAGGTATGTACTCACAGTTAAGTGGATATTGGGCAAAGAGCATGGAATACACACGATACTACTCATGGACCACATGAAGTTCAAGAGGAAGGTAGACAAAAGTGTGGATGCTTAAGTCCTACTTAGAAGGAAAGAAATAATCATGGGAGGTAGAAGGAGGTGGGTTTTTGTAGGGAGAGACTGGGGAAGGAGAGAAGAGGGAAAGGAAAAAAAGGGGTCATGATCAAGTGTGGGAGGAGATAGGGGAGATGTACAGAGTGTCTGGAAATTGAACAGAGGTGTGTAGCAGTGGGGAATCAGGAACTGGGGTACCCCAAGAAAGTCCCAGATTCAATGAAAGCAAGAGGCTCTCAGGACCCAATGCGGATGACATCATCTAAAATACTCACCAAAGGTGAGGGAGAAACTGTAGAGACCATTTCCAGAGGTTAGGCACAGCCCTCAGTTAAGGGATGGAGCTACATATCGATCTCAAAAATTTTTACCCAGAATTGTTCCTGTTTAAAAGAAATACAGGGACAAAGAGTGAAGTAGAGACTGAAAGAAAGACCATCCAGAGACAATCCCACCTGGGGAACCATCCCATATGTAGCCACCAAAGCCAGACACTATTGCTGATGCCAAGAAGTCCTTGCTGACAGGAGCCTGATATAACTGTCTCTTGAGAGGCTCTGCCAGATCCTGACCAATATAGGACTAAGCATGGCGGCCCCAAAGGAGGAGTTAGGAGAAGGACTGAAGGAGCTGAAGGGATTTGAGACCCCATAGGACGAACAATACCAATCAACCAGACATACCTGCCAGAGTTTCCAGGGATTAAACCACCAACCAAAGAATACACATGGAGTGTCCCATGGCTCCAGCTGCATAAGTAGCAGAGGATTGCCTATCTGGCATCAAGGACTTAGAAATACGGACATTTTATTTTTAAGAAAGAAGCCATAGCCTATAGTTGAACAAGGATAAAGACAGAGCTGAGATAGAGGGAATGGCTAACCAATAACTGGCCAAACTTAAGCTAAAACAATACTATACATTCCATGGTCAAACTGTTTTTGTTTTTGCTTTTGTTTTTCTGATACCATGTGGTTTTTAATTATTGTTGCCATGTGGTAAAGGTTTAGTATAGTATTGTTTTAGCTATTCTGGGTTTTTCCTTTTCCATTAAAAAGTTGAGAATTAGTCTCTCAAGGTCTGAAAAGAACTCTGCTGGAACTTTGTCAGAAATTGAATTGAATCTGTACATTACTTTGGATAAAATGTTTTACCGTTTTAATTGTACCAATCCATGATCATCAGAGTTCTTTCCATTTTCTGATATCTTCTTCAATTTTTTTTGAAACACTTGAAGTTTTTTTCATATGGATCTTTCACTTGCTTGGTTAGAATTACACCAAGATATTTTATATTATGTGTGACTTTTCATAAAGAGTATTGTTTCCCTAATTTCTATCTCAGCCAATTTATCACTTGTCTAAAAGAGGTTTAGGATATTTTAAGAGTTAATTTTGGCATATGTAATAGTGTCTGGGTTTGGTGATTGTACATGGGATGAATCCCCAGGTGGAGCAGTCTCTGGATGGTCTTTCCTTCTGTACTTTGTTTCTGTAACTCCTTCCATGGGTATTTTGTTTCCCATTCTAAGAAGAAGTGAAGTATCCACACTTTGGTATTCCTTCTTCTTGAGTTTCATGTGTTTTGCAAATTTTATCTTGGATATGCTAAGTTTCTGGGCTAATATCCACTTATCAGTGAGTGCATATCATGTGTGTCCTTTTGTGATTGGGTTACCTCACTCAGGATGATATCCTCCTGATACATCCATTTGCCTAAGAATTTCATAAATTCATTGTAACACATTTTGTGTATCAATTCCTCTGTTGAGGGACATCTGGGTTCTTTCCAGCTTCTGGCTATTATAAATAAAGCTGCTGTGAACATAGTGGAGCATGTGTCCTTATTACAAGTTGGAACATCTTCTGGGTATATGCCCAGAAAAGGAATTGCTGGATCTTCTGGTAGTACGATGTCCTATTTTCTGAGTAACTGCCAGACTGATTTCCAGAGTGGTTGTACCAATTTGCAATCCCACCAACAATGGAGAAGTGTCCCTCTTTCTCCACATCCTCACCAGCATCTGCTATCACCTGAATTTTTGATCTTAGCCATTCTGACTGGTGTGAGGTGGAATCTCAGGGTTATTTTAGTTTGCATTTCCCTGGTGATTAAGGATGTTGAACATTTTTTCAGGTGCTTCTCAGCCATTCAGTATTCCTCAGTTGAGAATTCTTTGTTTAGCTCTGTACCTCAATTTTTAATAGATTATTTGATTTTTGTGGAGTCCATCTTCTTGAGCTCTTTGTATATATTGGATATTAGTCCTCTATCTAATTTAGGATTGGTAAAGATCCTTTTCCAATCTGTCGGTGGCCTTTTTGTCTTATTGTCAGTGTCCTTTGCCTTACAGAAGCTTTGCAGTTTTATGAGGTTCCATTTTCAGTTCTCAATCTTACAGTACAAGCCATTGCTGTTTTGTTCAGGAATTTTTCCCCTGTGTCCATATCTTCGAGGGTTTTCCTCACTTTCTCCTCTAAAACTTTGAGTGTCTCTGGTTTTATGTGGAGTTCCTTGATCCACTTTGACTCGAGCTTTGTACAAGGAAATAAGAATGGATCAATTCACATTCTTCTACATGATAACAGCCAGTTGTGCCAGCACCATTTGTTGAAAATGCTGTCTTATTTTCCAATGGATGGTTTTAGCTCCCTTGTCAAAGATCAAGTGACTATAGGTGTGTGGGTTCATTTCTGGGTTTTCAATCCTATTCCATTGATTCTCTGTTGCAATACCAGTACCGTGTAGTTTTTATCACAATTGCTCTGTAGTGCAGCTTGAGGTCAGGCATGGTGATTTCACCAGAGGTTCTTTTATCACTGAGAAGAGTTTTTGCTATACTAGGGTTTTTGTTATTCCAGATGAATTTGAAAATTGCCCTTTCTAACTTGGTGAAGAATTGAGTTGAAATTTTGATGGGTATTGCATTGAATCTGCAGATTGCTTTCAGCAAGACAGCCATTTTTACTATATTGATCCTGCCAATCCATGAGCATGGGAGATCTTTCCATCTTCTGAGATCTTCTTTTATTTCTTTCTTCAGAGACTTGACAGAACCCTGACATAGCTCTCTCTTGTGAGGCTATGCCAATGCCTGGTAAATACAGAAGTGGATGCTCACAGTCATCTATTGGATGGAACACAGGTCCCCTAATGAAGGAGCTAGAGAAAGTACCCAAGGAACTAAAGGGGTCTGCAACCCTATAGGAGGAACAACAATATGAACTAACTAGTTCCCCTGAGAGTTGTGTTTCTAGTTGCATATGTAGCAGAGGTTGGCCTAGTTGTTCATCAATGGGAGGAGAAGACCTTGGTATTGTGAAGATCATATGCCCCAGTACAGGGGAAAGCCAGAGCCAGGAAGTGGGAGAGGGTGGGTTGGGGAGCAGGACAGGAAGAGGTTATAGGGGACTTTGGGGATAGCATTTGAAATGTAAATGAAGAAAATATCTAATAAATAAATGCCTTAAAAAAAAAGAAAAAAAAGGGGGGAGAGGGTAAAACTCCCTGGGTAATCATGATCCAGGTCTCTCTCTAATGTAGACCCTTCTTTAATCTCCACCTTTTTTCTACCTGCTAATCTATTCAAAAATATTTTCATTTCTTAATGGCAAAAACTCTGAAAGCCTAAAACCTACAGGCTGTGTCTTAAATCAAATATTTTAACATTATAGCACTTCAGATTCTTCATCTGCAAATGGGTTTAGTACCTGTGGTTTATTTTTGTTATTCTTTTCTTAAAGATAACAAAATAAAGTGATGGTCTAGATGATGCACACATTAATTTTGAGACCTTCTTGCAGGGGACTCTAGGAGCAGGGAACCGAACTTGAACTCATTACTTCTCACATGAAGATAAAGATATTTTTCTCACAGTGTACCACCCCCTTTTCTAATACTGCTGATTTTCTAAGAAACCCTCAGCAGTTTGCAGAGAAAGCAGTCCAGATCATCTCCTTGCTTCCAGCACATGTTTGCTCCACATTAATAAGATTTTGGTAACAAAAAGAGACCATTATTTTTGAGGATAAGAATTACTCATTAAAATTTATTTAAGTGGGCTTCCCTCTAGGGTATATATAATTAAAAGGCTCTTTATAAGGCTCTGGGAAATTGGAACCCAGTATGAATCATAACCTGCCAAGATCAAAATAATGAATATGAAATCATAAAATAAATATTAGAAGATGATTTTTTATTGTGTTGAATAACATATCAAGGACAGAAAGGGCTGCAAAACTCTTATTCTAGAAGAAACTATATATTCTTAATGCCAGACTAGATGTGGTTTATTCAGTACTTTGAGATATAATGCCTCCTTTTTATATCTTCTACAGAGCCCACAAAGAAGGAAGCTGGTAGTGAAGCCCATTAATCACTTTTGTTCCTGATCCTGGTGTTGTGAACTTCATCTTCCTTTGTGTGGTAAAAACAGCAAATGTGATATTCTATGAATCTTTCCCTCCTTTGATGGAAGACTGTGAGAGTATAAAGTATAGATGATCAGCAAGGATGATTATACCTTTTCAGAGTCTCCCTTTCTGATCCCATGATTGGTTTTTTCAGACTTGATTTTTGTCCTCAAGTTTTCCACTGCAATGGAAGTCTGCCATTTTATTATATAAGAACTCCCCGCCGGCTGTGTTTATTCCCTGCAAAGAATTTATCTTCATCAGTGTCACTGAGTCTAAGAATGATGTTTCAAATGCTAATTTTAGGCCTGTGCCCTAATGTTGAAGGTTCAGGGAACCAAATATAAACTAGACATTATTTCCACTCCAAATGTCTGTGACAGAAGGCACATAGTGTCAGATGCCTAATAATGTCAAATTTCTCTTATAATAAAATGGTTCAACACTCCGGGCAGAAAAGCAGGTAGGGTGATTGCAGAGCTCCACTTCCAGTCTCATCCTAGCTCTGTAGTGGACCACATCAGGTAGCCTCTTCCCAGTTCATTTCTAGTCAGTCTCACAGATTTCCCCCATTTAACCCTCCTTAGCTCACAAACTGCTTTGTCCCTCCCCTAATCCCAGAAGCCATTCTTTTGGAATCCACAGACCAATCAAACAAGAGAAGCAAGATAGCTAATGTAGTACCAGGGAGCATTCAGAAACCCCAAAAGACTAATCAGGAGCCAATCCAAAGCAATTGCACTAGGATCTTTGTTCACAAGCTCCCGCTTGCTTTTAACTCACCACCAACCCACAGGACAGTTTCTGTAGAGAAGCCCCAAACTCTCATTGGGACAAGATTTTATAAGAAATGTCAAGCAAGGGGTGAGTGTTTCTAGCCTGGTAAGCATCCATTTGAGGTGTGGGATATGGTCTTTAACATAATTGGCTGCTGCTTCTGCTTTCATCTTGATTGGTGGTTGTTAGCAAGTGAAGCACCAGGGGTGGCCTTGTAACTTGGAGGTGCAAATCTGTAGAGGAATAATGTGGAGACTGGTGCTAGACATAGGTCTTTTAAGGGGATAACCTGGAAAATGGTGGTAGATACTGGATTTGTTGGGGCAGGGGAGGTGTAACCTGGAAAATGGTGCTATATGCTGGCCTATAGTTAACTTGAGTTCAATCTTAGGTCAGGCTAAACCCCCCAACATTGTCCTCTCACTAATTACAGATATTCACTTCTTCCTCAGCAACTTCAAGTCTAATTCCCCAGTCTCACCAGCAGCTCTGCAGGAGACAACCCTCTTGAACCCATCTCCAATGAGTCACAGAGATGTCCTACTCCAAACTTCCTATCCCTATGCATTGCACTTTCCAAAATCGAACTCCAGCATTCCTTCTCTGGGAACCAACAGGTCACTCAAACCAGGAAAGCAGATCTTCAGTTCTTTCTCCATTGCTTCAAGTCAAATACCCCACATCATCCCCAGGAAAGCTTCTGTTGTGGTCTCTCTTCACTTTTTGGGCCCAATCTCAGGGGACTAGCTGAACACATCCTGTTGGAACACCCACAATTTTTTCTTCTAGTGAAACCCCTCCAATGCCCATTGATTATACCCATTCCCAAGTCTCAGATCTCAATATCGAGAAACATATTTTACCCTTAGCCTCTGTTGTCCATACCTACTAGGACCCCAGAAAAATTTTCTACAGGCAACATACAGACACAACACTATCCTAAGAACCAGAAAGGGCAACAGAAACCAAGAAACAAAACACCCACTCAATAAAGATAAGTCCAGATACCAGCACCTAGAATTATAACCTTTATGATCCAAGATACAGAGACAGAGGCCTAAAAATAATTAAAAATTACCAGGACAATATGTTCCTACTAGCGCCAAGGAAAACAGCATGCCCCAGATCATGCAACAAGCTGAAGTACAAGAAAAAGACATTAAAACATCTTTATGAGTATGATAGGTGTCCTTTAAAAGAAAACGAATGAATCCCTTAAGGAAATCTGTAAAACACAAACAAGCAGTGGGAGGAAATGAATAAAGCACTTCATGACCCTAAAGGAAGAATAGAATCAATAAAAGAAACCCAAACTGAAGGAAATCTGGAAATAGGAACTGTAGAGGCAAGCTTCACCAACACAATGCAAGAGAGAATCTAATGCATTAAAGACACAGTTGAAGAAAATGTTAAAAGAGAAAAAATAAAAAAAAAACCAACTCACACAAAATATCCAAGAAGTCTGGAACACCATATAAAGAGCAAATCTAAGAATAATAGGAATAGCAGAAGAAGAAGAAATACAGGTCAAAGGCTTAGAAAATATTTTCAACAAAATATTAGAAGAAAATTTCTCAAAACTAAAGAATAAGATGCCTATCAAAGTACAAGAAACACAGAGAGACCAAATAGACTAGATAAGAAAACACAATTCCCTTAGTGCATAAGTATCAAAACATGAAACAAAGAAATTAGAAAATGTGCAAGAAAAATAGCCAAGTAACTTAAAAAGACAGACCTATTAAAATAACACCTGACTTCTGAATTCAGCCTCTAAAAGCCAAAAGGATCTAGACAGATTTTTCTATAGATTCTAAGATACCTCAACCAAGATAAC
This sequence comes from Mus musculus, assembly GCF_000001635.26. NCBI lineage: Eukaryota > Metazoa > Chordata > Mammalia > Rodentia > Muridae > Mus > Mus musculus. The sequence goes on along the minus strand of NC_000077.6, from coordinate 28,115,606 downwards.
CCAAAGAACTTTTAATAACAATAGATGAAAAAGTAAGACATTCTATGATAAAACCAAAATTACGCAATATCTATTTACAAATGCAGCACTATAGAAAGGAAAACCCAAACTTAAGAGAGGTAACCATGCATAAGAAAACAAAAGGAATAAATAACCTCTGACCAGCAAATCAAAACAGAGAAAACACATACAGATGCACACACACACACACACAGGGAGAGAGAGAGAAAGAGAAAGAGAGAGAGAGAGACTTGCACACACACACACACACACACACACACACACCATAACAGAAAAATAAAAAGAATTAACAGATATTTTCTTTCAACATAGATGGCTTCAAATACCCAATAAAATAGAGACTAACAGAATGTATTGGAAAACAGGATCCATCAGAGAAAATAGGAAGTGAGAGGAAAGGACAATCAAACTGTAGTGGGCAATTCTCTGATTATACTTTTTGGTTTAGCCATGATGTTTTACAGTGTATCTGATTCATATCCTACTAAAATTTAAATTATTAAAATACTATAAATTTAAGGAACTTAACCTGGAGAGCAAACAGAAACAAATGAATCCAATTGTATAAACAGCATAACCAAAAAGAAATTGTAGGAGACTATTTGGGAACCTACAAGCCAGTTTACCAAGTGAAGCATGTAGGTTAACTGCAGATTTTCATCTCTCCTTCAGCTTCTACACAACCAAGCCTCCAATCTTATGCCCTGCTCTGTAGCAGACCACCTAGGGCAGACTCCCTCCCTTCTGCCTCAAGATGCTAACCCTTCAAGTGGATCACAGGGATCTTCTTCAAAGCTCCCACCCCCACCCCCACCCCCACCCCCACCCCTGTCTCCCTGCTCCAGTTAGTTGGTTTATCTCAGCTCTTAACTCAGTCAGTCATTCCCTTGGAAAATACAAGTGATTCCAGCAAGCTAAGCAGGTAAGCTAACTGAAGATCTTCACTTCCTGCTCCAATCCCCCAGCCCAGCCCTTAGCTCTGTAGCAGATCTCCTGTGGAGGCCTCTTCTCACAATCTTCCCCCTTTTAAAGGACTAAGCAGATCCTGATCATACATTTACCCTGGTTTCTTCCCACTTGTGAAGTAGTTATCAGTAGCCCACCCCTATTCTTAAGCATCTGCTTCCAATATGAAGAAACATATTTACCTGAACCCTCAATGGCTACAGGTATACTGGAAGAATTTTCCTACCAGACAACACAGACAGTACACAATCTGAGAAACTGGAAATAACAACAGAAACCAAAGTACAAAACACCCACCCAACAAAGAGGAATCCAGATTTCAGCACCTAGAAAACACTCTTCCATCTTCCCAGATGTCTACATGCCAGTGTAAAACTGCAGTGAATAATTGCCGGGATAATATGTCTCCACTAGAGTCCAGCAACATTACCATAACAGGCCCTGAGTAATGCACTATAAGTGAAGCTCCATTACTATATTCCAGTGTTTTTGGTACAGGAAGGTATGCTCATGCTATAAAGAAAGGAACATAAACACCAAGCCAGCCAAAAAAAGCCATTTATCCACAATGGTGTACTATCTACCTAGAGAATTCATGAGATTTCCTCCTATTGATTTAGAAGGCCTTGTTTTCTTGGTGTTCTCCATCTCCTCTGGTTCTTAAATTCTTACTGAATCCCTTTCTGTAGGGTTCCCTGAAGCCTGAGGTTAGGGATTTGATGTAGACTTCCCATTAGGGACTGAATTTTCCAGTCTCTCACTCATTGCATAATGCCTGGTTCTAAGTTTCAGTATTTGATAACATCTGCTGCATGAAGTAGCTTCTATGGGAACCATGGTATAACACTTTCAGGAGTAACCAACCAATATCTGGTTTGACTTAAGGCTTACTCCAAGAGATAAAATCTATGCCTGAGGATTCTTGTATGATTATCAACCAGAGATTATATAGTCCAGGTGTGTAGAGTTCATCCAAATAACACTATTTAAAAAGGGGGGGAGAAAGGATGTGGCAAAATTGACTCCTAATAATATTCTGATATAGATCATTGTCTTACTAAGACATCATCAAAGAAGCTACTTCATGCAGCAGATGCTATCAAATACTGAAACTTACAACCAGGCATTATGCAATGAGTGAGAGACTAGAAAATTCAGTCCCTAATGGAAGTCTACATCAAATCCCTTCACCTTGGGCTTCAGGAAACCCTACAGAAAGGGATTCGGTAAGAATTTAAGAACCAGAGGAAATGGAGGACACCAAGAAAACAAGGCCTTCTAAATCAATAGGAGGAAATCTCATGAATTCACAGAGACTGCACCAGCATGCATAGGATCTGCATGGGTCTACACCAATTCCTCTGGGTGAATATTATGGATTCCAGCTTAGTGGGTTTTCTAGAATTTTTTGAGTATGTGAACAAGTTGGTCTCTGATTCTTGTGCCTTCTCTTAGTTCCTTTCCCTTCTGTTTTTCTTTTCCAACTGTGTTGTGTTATTTTTTGCTTTACCTTACATTTTATTTTTCTATATTTTAGTAAATGAATGAATTAATGAATGAAAGCCTATCCACTGTAACAAATGCTATTAACTGAACTGTCACTTATATCTGCTGGGAGAGGGAATATGTTGTCTCCATTGATTAACACGGGGCATAACAACTATTAGATGTAAAGCCTCATGATCATGAGAAGTTAACCAACAAATAATGAACTCTTCAGGTTATATCTGGGTGCTTTTATTTGGTTACAATTTTTTAAGACTGGTAGTCTTGTTTTATTTTGTTTTCTTTGTTTTAGAAATGGTGATTTTTTTTATTAGATTTTTGTTTTTAAAGGAAGAATTCAAATTTGGGGAGTATGGAGAAAGGATATTGAAGGACCTTAGGAAGGGAAAGAATATGTTTAAGATAAATTAAAAATATTTAAATAAATACATAAAATTTAAATAAAAATTAGTTATAAAATAGTTATAAATGGTAACAATTCCATAAAAAGTTCAAAATTAGCATAGAGTCTACATAAAGTCTTTATTTTATTTTTTATTAAATTATTTTATTCATTCACATTCCAATTGTTGCCCTCTTTCCTGGTCCCCCATCTCAGAGTTCTTCATCTCATCCCCTTTGTCTCTGAGAAGGTATTACTCTACCTTCACAGGCACCCACCTACCCCCACCTTAGCCCCCTCAGCATCTCCCTTCCCTGGGGCATCATGCTTCTATAGGATTACATTCATCCTTTCTCACTGATGCCAGAAAAGACAGTCCTTTGCTACATCTGTGACAGCAGGCATGAACCAGACCATGTATGCTCTTTGGTTGGTGGTTTAGTCTCTGAGAGCTTTGAGGAGTCTAGATTACTTGACACTGTTTGTCTTACTATGGGATTGCAGTCACCTTCAGCTCCTTCAATCCTTCCCCCAACTCTTTCATTAGGATCCCAGACCTTAGTCCATTGGTTAGCTGTATGTATCTGCATCTGTCTCAGTCAGCTTTTGGTAGATCCTCTCAGAGGACAGCCATGCTAGGCTCCTATCTGCAAGCACAATATTTCATCAACAATAGTATAGGGTTTGATACCTGCCCATGAGAGGAATCCCAAGTTGGGCCAGTCACTGAATGGCCTTTCTTTCAGACTTACCTCAATTTTTGTCTCTGCATTTCCATTAGACATGAATAATTCTGGGTCAAAAAAATTGAAGATAGATGGATGGCTTGATCCCTCCACTGGGGGTCCTGCCTATTTACTGGAGGTGATCTCTTCAGGTTTCATCTTCTCACTGTTGGGCATTTTGGCTAAGTCATCCCCATTGACTCCCGAGAGCTTCTCACATCCCCAGGTATTTGACACTTTCTAGAAGTTCCCCCTGGTCCCCACAACCCCAGCAGCTTCATATTTAATTCATTATCCTGGCCTTTTGGGCTTCTCTCCTGTCTCCATCTCTCATACTTAATCCTGCTCCCTCCCCTGCACCCCCCCCCCAATCTCCACACAATTCCCTCTCTCCCTCTGTCTCCTGTGATGATTTAGTTCTCCCTTCTAAGTGGTATGGAGGTACTCACACTTGGGCCTTTCTTCTTGTTAAACATCATACAGTCTGTGAGTTGTATCATGGGTACTTTTTGGCTATTATCCATGTATCAGTGAGTATATACCATGCATGTCATTTTGGGTTTGAGTTACCTCATTCAGGATACTTTCTAGTTCCATCCATTTGCTTACAGAATTCATGATGTCTGTACTTTTAGTAGCTGAATAGTATTCCATTGTGTAAATGAACCACATTTTCTATATCCATTCTTTCAGTTGAGAGACAGCTGAGTTTTTTCTAGTTCCTGGCCATTAAGGATAAGACTGCTATGAACATGGTGGAGCATATGTCACTATGGCATGGGGGGTTGTCTTGTGGGTATATGCCCATGAGTGGTATTGCTGGGTCTTCAGGTAGAACGATTTCTAATTTTCTGAGGTACCTCCAGATTGATTTCCAGAGTTTTTGAACCAGGTTGCAATCCCACCAGCAATGAAGGAGTGTTCCTCTTTTTCAGCATCCTTGCCAGCATCTGCTGTCACTTGTTTTTTATCTTAGCCATTCTGATTGAGAAATGTGAGGTGGAATCTCAGAGCCCTTTTGATTTGCATTTCTCTGGTGACTGATGACTTTGAACATTTCTTTAAGTGCTTCTAAGCCATTCAAGATTCTATTGTTGTGAATTCTCTGTTTAGCTCTGTGTCCCATTTTTAATAGGGCAATTTGGGTTTTGGAGCTTAACTTCTTGAGTTCTTTATATATTTTGGATAGTAGTCCTCTAATGTTAGTAGCTTTTTTATTTTTATTTTTATTTATTTATTTATTTATTTATTTATTTATTTATTTATTTTACCAATCTGTAGATTTGTCCTATTTTGTAGATTTGTCCTATTGATTTTGTCTTTTGCATTACAGAAATTTTTTAGTTACATGAGGTTCCATTTATCAATTCTTGATCTTAGAGCTTGGGCCATTGGTGTTCTGTTTAGGAAATTTCCCCCGTGCCAATGAATTCAAGGCTCTTTTCCTATTTCTCTTCTATTAGATTTAGTGTATATGGTTTTATTTTGAGGTCCTTGTTCAACTGATATTCGATCTTTCTGCAGGGTGATAAATATGTATTGGTTTTCATTCTCCTACATACAGATTGCCAGCTAGACCAGAAATATTTATTGGAGATGCTTTCTTTTTTCAACTGTATGGTTTTAGATCCTTTGTCAAAGACCAAGTATCTGTAGTTGTATGAGTTTACTTCTGGGTCTTTGATTCTATTCTATTGGTGGACCTGAATGTTTCTTACCAAGACCATGCAGTTTTTATCACTATTGCTTTGTAGTACAGCTTTAGGTCAGGGATGGTAACTCCCCCAGATGTTCTTTTATTGTTGAGTATTGTTTTAGCTAGCCTCGGTTTTTGTTTTTCCATATGAAGTTGTAACTTGCTCTTTCCATATTGGTGAAAATCTATTTTGGAATTTCGATGGCGATAGCATTGAATCTGTAGATTGCTTTAGGTAAGATGGCTATTTTCACTATGTTAATCATTCTAATATGTGAGCATGGGAACTCTTTCCATCTTCTGAGGACTTCTTCAATTTCTTTTTCCAGGGTTTTGAAGTTATTGTTATACAGTTCTATTACTTGCTTTGTAAGAATTACACCAAGATATTTTATACTCTTTGTGGCTAAGGTGAAGTGTGTCTCTCTAATTTCTTTCTCAGCCTGTTTATCATTTGATTAAAGGAAGGCTACTGGTTTGTTTGGGTTAATTTCTTATCCAGTCACTTTATTGAACTTGTTTATCATCTGTAGGAGGTCTCCAGTGGAATTTTTGGGGTCACTTAAGTATACTACCCTATCATCTACAAATGGTGGTACTTTGACTTCTTCCTTTCCAATTTGTATTCCTTTTATCTCTTTTTGCTGTCTATTTGCTCTGGCTAGAAATTCGAGCACTATATTGAATAGAGATAAAAAGAGTGAACAATCTTGTCTCATTCTGGATTTTAGTTTCTCTCCTGTTGGAACCTGACCTGAGGCTCACAAGAAACAGGGTACACCTGGGAGGCAGACTGGAGTTGAAAGAAAGAGAACTAGGCAGTCGAAAGAAAAATGGAGCTAAGTCAAGTTTCCTGATCAAAGCTCAAATGTTTAATGGCAAATGTGCTTATAAAGGGGAGGGGGCGAGGCCAATTCCCTCCAATTCATTCTTGGAGCCTGGAACCAGCTGCAGGATAAGGTGTAGTCTCCAGAATAGCTCAGCGGCCTCCCAGCAGGTAGCAGTATCTTGCATGGGAATAGCGCAGTGGCTGAACCAATAGCGTGATCTAGGGAGGAAGGTTCCACCCTAGGTAATCTCCTTAGTGGCATCAAAGTCAAGGTCTGGCTCAGCCTACTTCAGGGTGGGGAGGCTATTTAATTGATGTAGGCTGTTTGTTTGCTATATATTGCTTTTATTATATTTAAGCATGTGCCACGAAATTCTGATGTCTCTAAGACTTTTAACATGAAGAGGTATTGTGCTTTGTCAAAGACTTTTGCAGCATCTAAAATAATGATTATAGGACTTTTTTCCTTGAGTTTGTTTACATAGTGTATTACACTGAAAGATTTCTGTATATTGAACAATTCCTGGATTCCTGGAATGAAGCCTATTGGGTCATGGTGAATGATGGTTCTGATGTGTTCTTGGATTAGTTTGCAAGAATTTTATTGAGTATTTTTGTATCAATATTCATAGGCAAGATTGGTATGAATTAGGTAGTGACCATTTTGTTTCCATTTTGTGTAATAGTTTGACCAGCACTGTCATTAGCGCTTCTTTGAAGGTTTGGTAGAAATCTGCACTAAAACCCATCTGGCCCTGAGCTTTTTTTGGTTGAGAAGTTTTTGAAGATTGTTTCTCTTTCATTAGGGGATGTGGGACTGTTTAGATAGTTTACCTGAACTTTATTTAACTTTGTTACATGGTAGGTGTCTAGAAAATCATCCATTTCATCTAGATTTTCCAGTTATGTAGTAAGATCTGATTTTTTTTTTATTTCCTCATATTCTGCTGTTATATGTCTCCCTTAGCATTTCTGATTTTGTTACCTTGGATACTGTCTCTTTCCCCTTTAGTTATTTTAGCTAAAAGTTTATTTTGTTGATTTTCTCTAAGAACCATCTCTTGGTTTTTTTTTTTGTGATTCTTTATGCTGTTCTCTTTGTTTCTACCTGATGGATTTAAGCTGGGTGTTTTGACTATTTCCTGCTATTTGTACCTCTTGGGTGTTTTTCATTCTTTCTGTTGAGTTTTAAGGGATACTGTTAAATTACTTGTATGGGATCGCTCTAATTTCTTTATGAAGACACTTAGTGCTGTAAATTTTCCTAACACTACTGTAATTTTGTCCCATATATTTGGGTATGCTGTGTCTTTATTTTCATTGAATTCTATAAAGTTCTTGATTTCTTTCTTTATTTTTTTTCCCTGAACAACTTATTGTTGAGCAGACCGCTGTTTAGTTCCACGAGTATGTAGGCTTTCTCTTGTTTTTGTTGTTATTGAAATCTAGCCTTAGTCCCTGTTGATGTGATATAATGCATGGTATTATTTTAATCTTCTTGTATTTTTTGAGGCTTGTTTTGTGTCTGATTGTGTGGTCAATTTTGGAGAAAGTTCTTTTGTTGTTGTTGTTGTTGTTGTTTAGTTTTGTTTGTTTTCTTTTTGTTTTTGTTTTTTTTTTTGGGGGGGGGCAGGGTTTCTCTGTATAACCCTGGCTGTCCTGGAATTCACTTTGTAGACCAGGCTGGCCTCAAATTCAGAAACCCACCTTCCTCTGCCTCCCAAGTGCTGGGATTAAAGGCATGCACCACCACTGCCCGGCTTTTTTATTTATTAATTAATTTATTATTATTATTTTATTTTATTTTTTTAGAAAGTTCTATGTGGTGCTAAGAAGAAGGTATACTCTTTTGTTTGGGAGTGAAGTGTTCTGTAGATATCTGTTAAATTCATTTGCTTAATAATTTCTGTTAGTTTAATCGTGTCTCCATTGAGTTTCTCTTTCAACAGCATGTTCATTGGTGAAAGCGGGGTGTTGAAGTCTCCCACTATTATTGTGTGAGGATCAATGCCTTTTGAGCTCTAATAAATTTTCTTTTATAAATGTGGGTGCTATTGCATTTGGGGCATAGATGTTCAGAATTGAACCTTTCTCAGTGGAATTTTCCTTTTATGAATATGAAGTGTCTTTTCCCATTTTGTTTGATTTTTGGCTAAAAGTCTATTTTATTGGATATTAGAATGACAACTCCAGCTTGTTTCTTTGGACCATTTGCTTGGAAAACTTTTTTTTCCATCCCTTAACTCTGAGGTAGTGTCTGTCTTTTTTTTTTTTTTTTCTGAATTGTATTTCTTGGATGTTGGATGTGGCAAAATTATGGGTCCTGTTTATACATCCAGTCTGTTAGGCTGTGTCTTTTTATTGAGTAATTGATTCCATTGATGTTGAGAGATATTAAACACCAATGATTGTTAATTCCTGTTTTATTTGTTTGTTTGTTTTCTGTTGTTGTTGTTGTTGGTGGTGGTGGTGGTGGTATGGTGTGTGTTTGATGTTTTTCTTCTGAGATTGTTGTGAGATTATTAATTTATTGATTTTTCTTGGTTGTAATTTCCCTCCTCTTGATGGAGTTTTGCTTCAGGTATCCTCTGTTGGGTAGGATTAATAGAAAAACAATATTTAAATGTGGTTTTGTCAAGGAATATTTTGGTTTCTTTATCTACAGTGACTGAGAGTTTTTCTGGGTATAGTATCCTGGGATGGCACCTGTGTCCTCTTAGAGTCTGTATGATGTCTGTTGAAGAGCTTCTGTCTGCTAACCTATCTCTCTTGAAAAGTCTGGTATAATACTGATAGGTCTGCCTCTGTATATTACTTGGCCTTTTTCCTTTACAGTTTTAAATATTTTTCCTTTGTTCTGTACACTATGATTTTATTATTGTACTGTGGGAGGATATTCCTTTTTGGTCCAATCTAATTGGTATTCTGTTGTCTTCTTGTATGTTTATGGCTATCTCTTTCTTTAGCATAAGGGAGAAGTTTTCTTCTATAGTTTTGTTAAAGATATTTTCTGGACCCTTGAACTGGGAGTCTTCTTTTTCCATTCTTATTATTTATAGGTTTGTTTTCTTTATTTTGTCCCAAATTTCCTGGCTCGTTTGATTTAGGAACTGTACTGGCTAAATTTTTGTGAAAACTTGACACAGGATGGAGTTATCACAGAGAAAGGAGCTTCAGTTGAGAAAATGCCTCCATTAGATAGAGCTCTATGGTATAATCTCACCAAGTGATTAAGGGGAGAGGGCCCATCATGGGTGGTGCTATCCGGGGCAAAGCTGAGCAAGCCAGGGGAAGCAAGCCTGTAAGGAACATCCCTCCATGGTCTCTGCATCAGCTCCTGATTACTGACCTGCTCAAATTTCAGTCCTGACTTCTTTTAGTGCTGGATGGCAATATGGAAATATAAGCTGAATAACCCTTCCCTCCCCAACTTGCTTCTTTTTCTTGATGTTTGTATAGGATATAAATCCTAACTAAGACAGGAACTTTTTACTCTCTGAATTTTCTTTGATGGATGTGTCCATATCTTTTATGGTATATTTTACACCTGGTATTCTGTCTTCCATCACTTGTTTTCTGTTGGTGATTCTTGCATTTGTAGCTCCTCATCTCTGTCCTAGGTTTTCCATCTCCAGGGCTGCCCCTATTTATGATTTCTTTATTTTTTATATCTCCCTTTTTAGGTCTTGGAGCATTTTTTCAATTCCTTCAACTATTTGATTGTATTTTCCTATACTTCTTTGAAGGATTTATTTGTTTCCTATTAAAGAGCTCCTACCTATTTTAAGGTATTCCTTTAAGGGAGTTATTTATAAACTCTTTAAACACTGTTAGAATCTTTATTCAATGGGATTTTAGATCACAATCTTGTTCTTCAGTAGGTTAGGGAATCCAGAGTATGCTATGGTAGTCAAACTAGGTTCTAATGGTGCCAAATTTCACTGGCTTCTGTTGCTTATGTTCTTGTGTTTTTCTTTCACCATCTGGTTATCTCTGTTGTTAACTGGCTAGGGTGTCTCAGAATTGAGCATCCCTCCTCAGAGGCAGGTAGAGGCATGAGCCCTAGGATAGATCAGGCCTCCTGGGAGGCAGGCAGTGCTGTTTCTGCTTAGCACAGGCCTTCTGTGCCCCTGGTTAGATCAAGCCTCCTGTGTCCCTATGTTTTTCTGTCCTTGTTAAGGCCAATCCTCCTGGGAGATAGGCTGGCTTTGGGTTCTAGGTGCAGGCTTTCCGGGCTGTCATAAGTTTCCTGTAGAGGTGCAGACTAGAAGAGGGATAATGCTTAGACAGTAAAGGATATATCCCATGTCTGCTGGACTTTGTGAGTGTCCTAGCTGGCCTGTGTTTGGAATAGGAGCTTCACCTGAGTTCCTGGTTGTGGTAGACTACCTGAAAGACAAGTAGGCTATGTTGTTCTGTGGGAAGGGACAGAATCATCGATCCATATTCTTGGTTATGGAAGGCCTCCTGTGAGTCAGGTAGCCTGTGGGGCCTTAGGAGTGGGTAGAGGCAAGCTTGAGGTCTGCTAGGTGTTTAAGTGGATGTGTAGCCTGGAAGGAGAATAAAAAGCATAAGGTTTTAAAAATAAGATTTACAGACCTACATATTACCACTCCGTTAATTATTGTTCCTGTCCTTGTCTCATTTACTAGGCATTTGCTTCTTTCTTCTGTGTGTTCTTTTGTGAGTAGCCATATGATAAAGGACACAAGAATTTATTACAAAATGTAAAGACTCCAGAGCTAGGCAGAAGAAACCTCAAAGTTGTCTAATGATTTATTATTTACTTACCTTTTATATTTTGTTAGGACAAGTTAGTTCTCATTCTATACTTTAGTTTTTTCACCTGTAAGGGGAAGAAATAAGAATTGTGGTGCCGGGTGTGGTGGCACATGCCTTTAATTCCAGCACTTGGGAGGCAGGGGCAGGGGGATTTCTGAGTTGGAGGCCAGCCTGGTCTACAAAGTGAGTTCCAGGACACCCAGGGCTATACAGAAAAACCCTATCTCAAAAAACCAAAATAATAATAATAATAGTAATAGTAATAATAAAAATAAAAAGAATTGTGGTATTGTTTTTGTTATTAACGCGTTCTCACGCCCGGCCAGGAAGAACACAGCAAACCAAAATCTTCTGCGGCAAAACTTTATTGCTTACATCTTCAGGAGCAAGAGTGTAAGAAGCAAGAGAGAGAGAAAACGAAACCCCGTCCCTTTTTTAGGAGAGTTATATTTCGCCTAGGACGTGTCACTCCCTGATTGGCTGCAGCCCATCGGCCGAGTTGACGTCACGGGGAAGGCAGAGCACATGGAGTGGAGAACCACCCTCGGCATATGCGCAGATTATTTGTTTACCACTTAGAACACAGCTGTCAGCGCCATCTTGTAACGGCGAATGTGGGCGCGGCTCCCAACATCTCCCCCTTTCCTTTTAATAAGAGCAAATAGGCCACCCATATTAATGAGAGTGGAGATAGAGGTCAAATCCCCAGTGTGTAGGTAAAGGAGCCATGTACAGGATTAGCTCTTAGGCTCACAGGCTTTTACCCAGAGCAACCCTGACCTGCTCCCGTGTCGTTTTGCCTGGGGGAAGGGAACTAGGACACTGAACCTTCATGAAAGATGACATGTCTCCCTAGAATAGGCTCATATATGCCGCAGAGCCTTTCCATTGCAGTGCTTAGCCGTGCAACTCTCTCGGGCTGCTGAAGCACACTCACTCTATCCCGTGCAATGAGTCTAGCCTCGTGAGATGTAAGAGCTGAGTGGCCAGCGACCTATTGCCTAAGCATAGATAACCATATATCAGGGGAAGCTCCATGTTCTAGTCCTGCAAGCGCCTGGGCAATAACCACCTTGTCTCTCCTAGTTTAGGCCTTAAGCTTACAGACCAATCAAAGAAGCAACACTAATCCACAGCAAAGTGTATCTCCAAATAATATTAATCCCACCCATTTTTTAAAGAAGGAAAATGCTGAGGAGATCCAATTGGGTAATCCTTTGGTCAGCGACAGGTCCAAGCGCGTGGAGTTGACCTGAAGTCTCAATTCCCGAAGGATCTGTTCAAATTCAGCCATCCAATTCTGTAACATATACTGAAAAAGACTTTTTGACAATTTAGCTGCCCTAGTAAATTTAACATACTGAATGGAAATAACACACAATCCCGGAAACTTTTGTTCACAACCCTGCTGAGTTATTTGTCATAATACATCTAGTTGTATCTGGACAAGATCTATGAGTTGATTAACCAGCATGAGACCTCTCTGTATCTTGACATTAGCTGAGGCCTGTTCATCTATGACTGTAGTCACTGAGGCTGACAAAGTGTTAATGGTGTCAGTCGTCTGGACCTGTCCAGACAGAGCCAAGGCTGTCTGAATCAAGGCTAAACCCAGTTCCCAGTTAGTGGTAAAAAAGCAGGAGAATACTTGAGCATTATACATCACCGTCATTGGGAGTGGAAATGTCGACATTATCCCCCAACGCTGCTCTCTCTTTATTATTGACGCCCTGGACATCACCAAGACGAGGGACATTAGTATTCCCTTGGTCAGTCTGGATTTTTCGGGTGAGTCTTTCTGGTATCCAAAATGGGTTGTCTTCATTCTGTGGGAAAACACAGATAGCTCCCCTGGATCTTATCAAAATAGGATCCGGGCCATACCATTTATTATCAAGGACATTTTTCCATTTAACCATCTCATTGGGCCTATCTGGCTCTGAACAATTACGTTCAGCCGCAGTATGGCCATGAGCATCAATATTTAAAAAATTGAGTGTAAAGAGTGCCAAAGACACAGACACTCTTGGTGCTTGGGGTAAAATCTCTTCAATTCCCCTCTTCTGTTTTATAAGATAGGTTTTGAGGGTGCGATGCGCACGCTCAACAATACCCTGTCCTTGAGGGTTGTATGGAAGTCCAGTCAGGTGGGTCACGTCCATCTGACGGCAGAACTGCTGGAATTTTTGAGATGTGTAAGCTGGTCCATTATCAGTCTTAAGGAGTTTGGGTTTCCCCCAAGCACTCCATGCCTCAAGGCAATGTTGAATCACATGTGAGGCTTTTTCTCCGGTTAACGGAGAAGCAAACATGATGCCAGAACATGTGTCAATGGACACATGGAGATATTGAAGTTTTCCAAAGGAAGAAACATGTGTAACATCCATTTGCCAGACCTGTAGAGGTCGAATACCACGTGGGTTAATTCCCACATGAGGAACTGGCAAGAACTCACAGCAGCTTTGACATTGAGTAACAATGTCACGGGCTTCTTTTCTTGTCAAGGAGAAACGACTGCGTAATGTTTTAGCCGTCACATGAAAATTGTTATGAAAATTTCTTGCAGCCTCTACCGGGGATGATAGGGCAACAGCCACCACTTTAGTGGCCTTATCTGCCAAATCATTTCCCAGAGCCATGGGGCCAGGTAGGCCTGAATGGGCTCTAACATGAGTAATATAAACAGGAGATCTTCTAGATAACAAAACTAATTGTATCTGCTGAAAAATATTGGCAACTCTACTGGAAGGCTTAATCACTCCAGCCACTTCTAAAAGATTTACTGCATTAACCACATAACAGGAATCTGACACAATATTAAGGGGTTCTAAAAAGGTTTTTAAAACTTCTAAGACCACTAAACATTCTACCACTTGAGGTGAATTTTCATTATATTGTTTGGATACCACTTTACCATTAGCCACATAGGCACCTATGCCAGTTTTTGATCCATCAGTATATACCACAATCCCATTTTTAAGTGGGTTTCTTACTGTTATTTGTGGAAACACAACAGATTGATTTTGGGCAAACTGTAAGATTGGATGTTTTGGATAATGGTTATCTATTTTTCCTGAAAAGGAGGTAACTAAAACTGCCCAATCATTAGATGTGGCTGCCAAGGTTTGAACCTGTGCAGCGGTATAAGGTACAATTAAAAGATATGGACTTTGCCCAAAGTGGGTGATTGCTGCTTTTAGGCCTTTAAGGGCAAGCTGTGCAATTGCATCAGGATACCAATCTATTATTTTAGCTGGGGATACGTTTGGATGGATCCACAACAATGGCCCATTCTGCCACAAAACTGCGGTTGGCAATTGTGCTGTCTTAAAGACACACAAACTGAAAGGCTGCGAATCCTCAATACGTTGTAATTGTGCATTCTGTAAGGCTTTTTCCACTTTTTGTAAGGCCTGGTTAGCAGCTAGAGTAAGAGTCCTAGGGGAGGAGATATGAGGATCTCCTTCTAAAATACCAAACAAAGGCCTTAACTCAGCGGAAGGAATCTTTAAAAAAGGTCTGAGCCAATTAATATCTCCCAACAGCTTTTGAAAATCATTTAAGGTATGGAGGTGATCTCTTCTTATCTCTACCTTTTGGGGCACAATCTTATCTGGGGACACCACAGAGCCCAAGAATTGTCCTGTATCAGAAATTTGGACCTTTTCTGTGGCTATCTGTAAACCCCACTGACTTAAAGTTTTAAGTAGAAAAGGATATGCCTTTTGTAGCATGGTAAGGTCTTTATGGCACAGGAGGATGTCATCCATGTAAAGGAGCAAAATTAAAGAGGGGAATTGTTCCCTCACTGGCAAAAGAGCTTCTTGCACATAAAGTTGGCACATTGTAGGACTATTGGACATTCCCTGTGGTAAGACCTTCCATTGATACCTCTTATCAGGTTCCATGTGATTAATAGAGGGGATGGTAAAGGCAAATCTGGGCCTATCCCTTGGACACAAAGGTATAGAAAAGAAACAATCTTTAATATCTATAATAATTAAATTCCAGCCACGTGGTAAGGCGGAAAGTACAGGGAGACCCCTCTGTACTGGGCCAAATAAGTTCATTTGCTCATTAATGGCTCTGAGGTCATGGAGCAGTCTCCACTTTCCTGACTTTTTCTTAATTACAAAAATTGGAGTATTCCAAGGTGAGGTAGAGGGTTCAATATGGCCTAATTTTAATTGTTCCTCTACCAGTTGAATCACAGCTTCTAGTTTTTCAGAGGATAGGTGCCATTGAGGAACCCACACTGGGTCCCCTGTTTTCCATGGTATGGGTCGTGCTGCCCCAATGGCCGCTAAGGAAAACCCAGACCCTGTCTGTCTTGGTTTCCATTAGGTGAGATGGGCTCTATCCTTCCCTGTTCTTGATGTCCTAACCCTTTTCCTTCTTTATAACCCATCTTTGCCATGATATTTTTTGCTTTAGTTGAATACCCTCCCGATGGGGCGTTTTCATTGGACAAAATAAGGCCCAAATGCTGCATAATATCCCTTCCCCAGAGGTTAACCGGGAGTGGGAGCACATAAGGTATGAATTTCCCTTGCTGTCCTTCAGAGGATTCCCACGTCAAGGCAACGGAGCTTATAGTGGGACATGATTGATATCCTAGGCCCTGTAATGAATGAGATGACTCTGTGGTGGGCCACGCTTTGGGCCACCAATGTGTAGAGATTATACTTTTATCTGCTCCGGTATCAAGGATGCCTTCAAACTCTTTTCCATTAATCTTAAGGCGGAGCTTAGGTCTATCATTTAAAGATACAACCAAATAGGCAGAATCATTTCCTGAGGAGCCCATTTTCTTTATCTCAGGTCCTGCAGATTTCTCCCTGGTATTATCAGGGAGGAGCAGCAGCTGAGCTATCCTATCTCCTTTACTAATAGAAAAAACGCCTTTAGGGCTTGAGCACAGGACCTGTATTTCAGGGGAATGTTGACAATCCATAACTCCAGGGTGGACTACTAAGCCCTGCAAGGTGAGTGAACCCCGGCCGAGAATAAGGCCCATGGTTCCCAGGGGCAAGGATGGTATAGGCTCCACTGGCACCGGCTGAATACTCATTTGAGGCATTAATAGGAAGTCGGAGGCGGCACGCAGGTCCACCCTTGTGGGTCTTCCTGGGTCGCCTCTCTGACTGCTTCCTGGGTCCTGACAAACCGGTTCCCATATCTTTGAGGGCCCTGGGACCGAGGGCCCGATGACCCGTTTTTTGGCACATCAGTTGATTGACTATCAGGTGGGGGAAGAATTCTGCCCTTTATATCCCTCACAGAGCGACACTGGTCAGCTCTATGATAACCCTTGCCACACTTAGAGCAAAGAGTGAGAGTCCCTCCCTGTTTATCTGGAGCTCTGCAATCTTTCTTAAAATGCCCAGGCTTTCCGCAATTAAAACATGTCCTCTGATCATTTCTGCCCATGGAGCGGTTCTGAGATTGAAGGATGGCGGCCGCTAAGCCTGCATTGGTGAGAGGTCCCCCAAGCTCTCGACAGACCCTGAGCCAGTCTTGTAAGCCTTTGTTCTTTCTTGGGGCTATGGCCGCTCGGCACTCCTTTGTGGCTTGCTCATAGATTAGCTGTTCTACCAGAGGCGCAGCTTGCTCTGACTCTCCAAAAATACGCTCTGCTGCCTCTGTCATTCTGGCCACAAAATCTGAGAAGGACTCCTGAGGTCCCTGGACAACTTTTGTTAATTGACCAGTGGTTTCACCTGCTCGGGAGAGCGCCTTCCAGGCCCTAATAGCCGTGGAAGAAATCTGGGCATAAGCTCCCCAATGGTAGTTTGTTTGATCAGCAGAATAAGCTCCCTGACCCGTTAACAAGTCAAAAGTCCAATCTCTCTGCTCTGGAGTCAAAGCAGCTGCGTTTGCTCGGGCCTGCGCTTGTGCAGTTTCATGCCAAAGAGCTCTCCATTCCATATATTTGCCCATACTAGGGAGAGCGGCTTTTACAACCGTTTGCCAGTCGGCAGGAGTTAGTGCCATGCCGGCAAGCCTGTCTAACTGCACCAAGGTAAAATTAGCATTGGTTCCGTATTTACGGACCGACTCGGCAAGCTCTTTAATCTGTAAGTATTCTACCGGAGCGTGGACACGCCCACCCTCGGCTCCTTCAAAGACTGGAAATGCCTGTTGTATTTTCCTTTGTTCCTCTCTGGGAATGAATGAGTCTGCGCACTGCCTCTCTGCGCATCTCTCTGCGCATTGCCTCTCTGTGCATTGCTGACGCACTACGCAGGGCGGGGGCTCCGCATAGGGCGGACCTTGAAGCCGACTGCCCTGAGGCCAATCAGCAAACTGGCCTTCGCCAGCCGCTTTTGGCTTCCTTAACTGATTAGCTAGCACTTTACCTGGCTGGTACCCTTTTTTCTCATAATGAGCTGCTTCTTCCTCCCAGTCTGTTTCTTCAGAGGAGAATTCATCATCTGATTCAGAGCTACCAAGAGCTGGCTCCCCGAGCCCATCCAGCGATGAGCACAGGCTCCTTTTCCTAGAGACCTCCGCTAATTGATCTTTCTTCTTTTCCCTTTTTCCTCTTTTTCTTCTAATCTCTCTCCAGGTATTCCTACCTAACCTTAACTTTTCCTCGGGTTCAAGACCCTTGGAAAGGCCTGTATACTTATTTTGTGTACCATATTTTCTCTTTGCTCCTACTCTCTCTCCCCGCTTTACTTCTGATAGCTTGTCCTGAATTTCCTCTAGAATCCTCCCTGCCTTAACCACTTGATAACATGTGAAAAGGAACAAAAGGGCTTCTAACACTAGAAAAAATTCAAGGCCAAACATAACTTGTAAAGCCATTTTCCACTTTACTTCTGATAGACTGTCTTGAATTTCCTTAGAAAGTTCAAGGCCAGGCTTACCTCGTAAAGCTATACTTACGGGTTACCGCCGTTCCCCAGCTGAAAAGTTCTGAATTCATACAGTTGAATCCTTCTTAACAGTCTGCTTTATGGGAACCTTTATTACCGCGACCCGCAGTTCTGGTTCTGGAATGAGGGATCTTCCTTGCACCGGTGATGGTAAACTCTCGTCCCGAGTTTTTTCTCGTCCCGGAATTCGGCACCAATTGTTATTAACGCGTTCTCACGCCCGGCCAGGAAGAACACAGCAAACCAAAATCTTCTGCGGCAAAACTTTATTGCTTACATCTTCAGGAGCAAGAGTGTAAGAAGCAAGAGAGAGAGAAAACGAAACCCCGTCCCTTTTTTAGGAGAGTTATATTTCGCCTAGGACGTGTCACTCCCTGATTGGCTGCAGCCCATCGGCCGAGTTGACGTCACGGGGAAGGCAGAGCACATGGAGTGGAGAACCACCCTCGGCATATGCGCAGATTATTTGTTTACCACTTAGAACACAGCTGTCAGCGCCATCTTGTAACGGCGAATGTGGGCGCGGCTCCCAACAGTTTTGGCAAATTATATGACACACTTAATGCTCTGTAACAAACAGTAATACTTCAGTTTACTTAGTAACCTTTGAATTTTGTTATTCTTTGCTTATGCTTCTGAAAATGATGCTGGTGTACCAAGATAGTTTTTGATCTTGAGAAACTGATGAAAATTGTGATGAAAACTGGAATTTCCTAACTTAACTCTCTATTTGTATGGGAGCCATTAACATGAAAAAGCAGGTATATTAGTAAAAAGTAAGTATTGCACTTAGATGACCCACAAAACTCTGTATTGCAAAATGTTGAATATATTAATAAGAATGTATTTCATTCTTCAAAATGGTGAAGCTAGATTCAAATATTTGTATAATTAAAATGAAAATTTTTTTTCTGATTTGATAATGTAAATAAATTAGGTAAAGTTAGTCATTGGCTTAAGTATATTTATTTTAAATCATCATATTGCATATGCTAAATTGCACATATTTGTTAACCAAAAATTTTAATATCCCATGATTATTTTAAAATAAATACAAAAGCCTTTCTAAACGTTGGGATATACACACACTCTAGAAATACAAGATGATTTGTGGAAAGGCATAGGGTAAATTTGTTTTTGTTATGGAATATCTTGTTTTCTCCATATATGATAATTGAGAGTTTTGCTGAGTATAGTAGCCTGGACTGGCATTTGTGTTCTCTTAGGGGTTTTATGACATCTGAGCAGGGTTTTCTGGGTTTTACAGTATCTGGTGAGAAGTCTGGTATAATACTGATAGGACTGCCTTTACATGTTACTTGGCCTTTTCCCCTTACTGTTTTAATATACTTTTTTTGTTTTGTTTTGCACATTTGCTGTTTTGATTATGATGTGACAAGAGACATTTCTTTTCTGGTCCAGTCTGTTTAGAGTTCTGTAGGCTTGTATATTCATGAGCATCTCTTTAGGTTAGAAAAGTTTTCTTCTATAATTTTGGTGAAGGCTTTTACTGGTCCTTTAAGTTGAAAATCTTTGCTCACTTATAAAACTTATAATTCTTAGGTCTGGTCTTCTTGTATCCTGGATTTCCTGGATGTTTGGGGTTACGAGCTTTTTGCATTTTGCATTTTCTTTGACTGTTGTGTCATTGTTTCCTACTGTATCTTCTATCCCTGAGATTCTCTCTTCTACTTTTTGCATTATGTTGGTGATCTCTTTCCTAGGTTTTCTATATCCAGGGTTGTCTCTGTTTGTGATTTCTTTATTGTTTATATTTCCAGTTTTAGATTCTGGATGGTTTTGTTCAATTCCTTCACCTGGTTGGTTGTGTTTTTTTGTAGATCTTTAACGGATTTTTGTGTTTCCTCTTTTAGTGCTTCTACCTGTTTACCTGTGTTCTCCTGTATCTCTTTAAGGGAGTTATTCATGTCCTTCTTAAAGTCATCTATCATCCTCATGAGATGTGATTTTAAATCAGAGTCTTCCTTTTCTGGTGTGTTGGTATATACAGGACTTGCTGTAGTGGGAGAATTGTGTTCTGATGATACCAAGTAGCCTTGGTTTCTGTTGTTTATGTTCTTGTGCTTAGCTCTCACCATCTGGTTATCCATGGTGTTAGTTGGTCTTTTTGTCTCTGACTGGAGCTTGCTCCTCCTGTGGGCATGAGAGCCTATGATCGTTGGTGTATCAGCACTTCTGGGAAGACCAGTTCTTTCCTGGGTGTTGTTTGGGTGCACAGGGCTTTGGGACAAAGACAGCATTTTCAACAAATGATGCTGGAGGTCAAGATATACAACACACACTGATCCATTCTTATCTCCTTGTGCAAAGCTCAAGTCCAAGTGGATCAAGGACTTGCACATAAAATCATACACCCTGAAACTAATGGAACAGAGAGTGAGGAGGAGCCTAATCTCCTCAGGGAAAAGGAAAAAGCGAAGCTTCTTTGGCAGAAGTGATTTGCAAGTTTAAGTTTTACTTTAAAGATTTGTACTGACTGGATACAAAAGCAGAAGCAGCCTGCTATCCACTACGTTTGAATTTGCTTTGAACTTACTAGTAATTTTTTTTTTTCTAAAAGCACTTGAAAAATTAAGGTTACATCATGGAACATCTCCTCCACAGAAAAATCATCTCTGTTTTGCAGAATGTGCTTACACACACAACTTTTCTCATGCTTCTTCTTTCCTGTGAAGAGATACTTACCCTCATTCTGGAACTTCGTTTACTCTGAAAAGTGATTTCATTTAACATGAAGCATGATGTTAATATTGAACAACTGTGTGAACAGGTACTGCTCTACGGAACAGTCCTAGCTTTTAATAGTTAGAAATCTCCTATCTCTACAAAGAGACTGAAGAAAAAACACTTGGAACTGAAAAGTTAACACTAACAAGATATACAGATATTATATAAAGTCTAAGAGTATGTGTGTCCTCTCTGGCAACATTTTTAAGTTTAATGTTGAGAATCTTGCCTCCTATTTGATGCAAACTGAAAAAGAATGTTAAAGGGAGATAGGATAGTGGCAGTACCATGGAATATGACATTCTCCCATAGAACAAGAAAAACAAACAAACAAACAAACATAATGAATTGACTACCGAATATGCAGTTTTTTTCTTTTTTTTCTTTTTCCAGTACGAATTTGATATTTTAACTGAATAAAAGACCTAAAACATAGCAACCTCCTTCTTAAAAGTCAATCATTAAAAGACCAACCATGCTAAACAGTAGGGATTTTACCAGAGTAAGCAATATCTCCTCTGTCAAGAACTGGGTTTACTGTACCTCTGTGACGCAAGAAACAACTTTGATAGTGGTTTGGGGCTATGCTGGCAAAAGACAATGACAGCCAGTAGCTACTACATTTGCACATGAGTAAGGCCACTTTCCACTTCTTTTGCAAAGAGCTGTCAGATCTTATTACAGTGACATGATACACAGCTAAAACAGATATTAATGTGCACAGGAAATTGTTATTTTTGTTAGGAACTGTTGCAAATAAGGAAAGCTAATTTTTACCACATCGATTTAGAGACCAGATAGTCAGAGGTCATCAGGGAAGGTGAGACTAGTCTTTATTTAGACAATTCCATAATGTTTTTCTATCTGAAGGATGCGTATAAAAATACATGGGAAGAAACCTACCAGAATCCATTTCAATTTTTTTCCTGAATAGAATGTAAAACAAGTTTCAAAAGTTAGAGCTGTGTATTTCAGATGACATTTTGTACTGTGGATGAACTAAGTGACAAATGTCACAATAATTCACACCTCTCTGCAGAGTGTTAGAAGTCTGGAGACCTGCAGCTTGCATGGGGCCTCTGAGGTCTGAGATAGCAGAAACCAATGTGTTTGGAACACTGAGTTTATGGAGAACGTCTTGATCACTTCAAGCAAATTAAGTGTACAGAAGACATATAAACCAAGAATATTAAAGAGAGATGTGCATGGTGGTGCACCCTTTTAATGCCAGCACTAAGAAGACAGAGTCAAGTCAGTCTCTGTGGGTTTGAGTCCAGTCTGGTCTACATAATGAGTTCCATGACCACCAGGATTATAAATTATTTCTCTATTCTTTTTCTTTTTCTTTTCTTTTGTTTAGTTTTCTTTCCTTTTCTTTTTTTATTCTTTACTCCAGGCTTTATCTGCCACTCAATTAATCCTCTGACAGTTACACATCATACACCTCCCCTCTCATACTGTCTTCAAGAGAATGTCCCTACTGCCCCCACAAACCTCCCCACTCCTTATGGACCCAAGTCTCTTGAGGGTTAGGTGCATCTTCTCTGACTGAGTCCAGACCTGGCAGTCCTCTGCTGCATCTGTGTTGGGGGCCTCATATCAGCTTGTGTATGTTGCCTGGTTGGTGGCTCAGTGCCTGAGAGATCCCAGGGCTCCAGGTCAATTGAGACTGCTGGTCTTCCTGTAGGGTTACCCTTCTCTTCAGCATCTTCCAGGTTTTTGCTAATTCAACCTCAGGAGTCACCAGCTTATGTACATTGGTTGGGTGTAAAGATCTGTATCTGACTCATTCAGCTGCTTTTTTGGGACTTTCAGAGGGCAGTCTTGATAGGCCCCTGTTTGTAAGCACACCATAGCATCAGTAATAGTGTCAGGCCTTGCTGCCTCCCCTAGCTGGATATCAATTTTGGCCTGCCACTGGACCTCCTTTTCCCTAGGCACTTTTGTTCCTGAAGTTCTTTCAGACAGGAACAATTCTGGGTCAGAGTTTTGTGCTGATGGAATTGCAAAAGTGTAAAACTACTCTGGAAATCAATCAGAAGTTTCCTCAGAAAATTAGAAATATATGTACCTGAAGAATGGGCTATACCACTCTTGGGCATATACCCAAAAAATGCCCCACCATGTTGCAACAGCGACATGTTTTCCACTATGTTCAGAGCCGCCTTATTTGTGATATCCAGAGCTAGAAACAACCTAGATGCCCCACAAGAGAAGAATGTGTACAGAAAATGTGGTTCATTTATATAATGGAATACTACTCAGCTATTAAAAAGGATAATACCATGGTTTTTGCAAGCAAAAGGATGAAACTAGAAACTATCATCCTGAGTGTGGTAACTCAGACCCAAAAGATTATACATGGTATGTACTCACTAATAAGTTGATATTAACCAAAAATGTACAGAATTCCCAGGATAAAATCCATAGAACTCAAGAAGGCTAACAAGCTGACGAGCCCCAATGAGGACCTCAATCCAATTTGGGAGGGAGAAGAAAGCAATTGCAGGAGGGAGGGATTGGGTGGGAAATGGGACAGGGAGGGGAAGAGGGGAGCATGATCAGGTATTGTGGGGGCAGGGTATAGGACTGATGCCCTGAGGACCAGCAGAAAGAATGGAAACTGGAAACCTAGGGAGGTAGGAGGTGAGAGGATCTACTAGAATGTACGGGAAACCTGGGAGGTGAGAGACCTTCCCCTGTCAAAGAGAGGGACCTCGGATTAAATGCCCTACAGTGGGGAGAGGGAACTTGTGGAGTTAACCTCCAGGAAAAAGACAGGGCATCAAGAGGAATGATTTCTTAATTGAAAATTATGTGCTTATAAAATATGTAGGGGTCTAGAGAGATTGTTCTTGCTTAGAATCCAAGTTCAGTATCCAGCTCCCAAAATCATCTCAAACCTCTCTACACCTCCAGTACAAAAGAATCCAATGTTCAGGGCTGGAGAAATGGATCAGTGGTTAAGAGTACTGAATGCTCTTCCAGGGGTCCTGAGTTTGATTCCAAGGAACCACATGGTAGCTTCTAACCATCTATAATAGTATCCAATGAACTTTTCTGGTATGTCTGAAGACAACTACAGTACTCTATACATAAGATAAATCAATAAATTTTGTGCATATTTCTAGCCTCTCTATAGATGTTATACATGTAATAAAGGAAGTTCACATATATACAACTGAATAAATGTAAATAAATAAATTTTCTTAATGTATGTTGGAAGAGGAAAGAATGATACAATGTCAAGAACACTCAAAAGTCTGACCTTTCTTTGCAGGGAAATTAAAATATAAAAAAGAAATGGCCAAATGGGCATAATATATATCTGGGAGGAATAGCCCACTTCCTCACATTAACTGGTACTGATTCATAAGGTGAGAAGTCCTTCTGGGTGGTAGGTAGCATTCTTTTGGACTAATTATTCTAAATTTCTGTTCTCATAAGTACAAATCATTTGATTAAAACAAAGCATAGTAACACACCATCAACAAAGAGAAATTCTGCATCACCTGATATTTTAGGAAGTTCTATGTGCCATTTACTCCATGTCGGACTGATGTTAACATGTTTCTAGAAGCACATTTTTGCTTCTATTAAAGTTTCTGACTAAATGCATTTAACTAAAAAGTGTTTAATGTTATTGAAACGTATCCTTTTCCTTCCAATATGAAATAGCTAATAACATTCAATAAAAATAATATTCTTTGTTTCAGGTGAAATTTTTCTTCATACAATCTTTACATGAGACCCTATGAATAGTAAGTAGTTTGGGCTCTGTTCTTCAGTCCTATACTGCAATCCCAAGATAAAAGTTCATTTACGTTCCAGCTAGGTAAACACTTTGATAACTGCTGACCCTTACTGGGACCAGATTATGGGAACAATGGTAGAAACTGAAGCAGAATACTTATGTTTTTAGATTTTCCATTTCTACACCACCTGTTCATTGTTCCTTATGGAATCATAAGGTGATGAGAATGGAAAATATTTTACTAGTTTATTGTAGATAGTAAAATGAGCACATATAGACTCATGCTGCCTTGTAGATCTCATGTACAAGGTGCAAGAGAAGCAATAAAAGACACAAATTTCGGAGTTTCTTCTGTACATCAATAGTATAGGATTATAGTAGCCCTTTCAAATCATTTTTCAAGCCCAAATCACCAAGCTTTGTCAGAGGTGATTATAATTAATAGAAACAACAGAGAAGTGTTAGTTGCAGCCCAAATATTGGGTCTCCCAGAGATGACAATTATTTTTTCTCAATGATCCAGATGGTAAGTGTTTTTAGGCTTCATATAAACAAGGCAAAACCACGGACAATTGAGGGTCCTTTCACAACCCCTAAAATTGTAGTTAATTGAAAAATAAATTATCTCTTTGAACACACGAATAGTTAGTAAAAGTCAAAGACAAAAGCAGACCTTTGGCCAAATTGATCTCATTGGCCTCTGTTCAACACTGTATATTCTCAATAGTGTGTTTCTTTCTTAGGTTCTAAAATAAGGGCTATAATGCCCCATCTTCCTGCTTAGCCAGTTGTGAAAGTGACAATTCAAAGCAGGTATTCAGGGGATGTTTACTATACATAGGTTTTTTTTATTTTCATAGTTTAAAAAAAATGTGTTATATCCATTCTATGAAAATTTGATACATGCATATAATGCATTTTCATTATTGTCACCTACAATTTCTTATGCTTTCCCCAATTCTGTCAGGTCCTTATCTTCCCTACTAATATGGGTCTGTAATACATGTCTTTTTGGTTTGTAGTATGATCACAGTCTTCTGTGTTGGTGTGTACTCATCAGTAGTTCTTGACATCCACATAGTGTCTGGGTTTGGTGACTGTATATGGGATGGAACACCAGGTGGGGCAGTTTCTGGATGTCCTTTATTTTATTCTCTGCTCCATACTTTGTCTCTGTATTTCCTCCAGTGAGTATTTTGTTCCCTCTTATAAGAAGGACCTAAGTATCCACACTTTGGTCTTCCTTATTCTTGAACTTCGGGTGGTCTGTGAATTGTTTCCTGGGTATTCTGAGCTTTGGGGTTAATACCCACTTATCAGTGTGTACATACCATATATGTTCTTTTGTGATTGGGTTATCTCACTCAGGATATGTTCTAGTTCCATAATTTGCCTAAGAATTTCAAGAAGTCATTGTTTTTAATAGCTAAGTAGCTCTCCATTGTGTGAATATACCATAATTTCTTTATTCATTCCTCTGTTGAAGAACATCTGTTTTTTTTCCAGCTTCTGGCTATTATAAATAAGGCTGTTATGAACACAGTGTATGTAACATGTGTTCCTGTTATATGTTGGAACATCTTCTGGGTATATGCCCAGGAGTGGTATAGCTGGGTCCTCAGTTAGTACTATGTCCAGTTTTCTGAGGAACTGCCAAACCGATTTCTAGAGTGGTTGTGCCAGCTTGCAATCCCATCAACAATAGAGGAATGTTCCTTTTTCTCCACATCCTCACCAGAATGTGCTGTTACCTGAGATTTCGAGTTTTGCCATTCTGACTGGTGTGAGATGGAATCTCAGGGTTGTTTTGATTTTCATTTCTCTGATGGCTAAGAATGTGGAACATTTATTTAGGTGCTTCTTGCCTTTTGATATTTCTCAGTTGAGGATTCTTTGTTTAGATATGTATCTCATTTTTTAATAGAGTTATTTGATTCTCTGGGATTTAACTTCTTGAGTTCTTTGTATATATTGGATATAAGCCCACTATAGTATGTTGGATTGGTAAATATCTTTTCACAATCTGTTGGTTTCTGTTTTGTCCTATTGACAGTGTCCTTTGCCTTACAGAAGCTTTGCAATTTTATGAGATCCCGTTAGTCTATTGTTCATCATAGAGCATAAGCCATTGGTGTCCTATTCATGAAAATTTCTCTTGTGCCCATGTGTTCAAGGCTCTTCCCCACTTTCTTGTCTAATAGATTGAATATATCTGTATTTATGTGGAGGTCTTTGACCCATTTGGACTTAAGTTTTGTACAAGGAGAGAAGAATGTATCAGTTGGTATTCTTCCACATTCTGACTGCCAGTTAAACCAGCAACATTTATTGAAAATGCTGTCTGTTACCCAATGAATGGTTTTAGCTCCTTTGTCAAATATCAAGTGACCATATGTGTGTAGGTTCATTCTTGGGTCTTTAATTCTATTCCATTGATCCACCTCTCTGTCCCTGTACCAATACCATGCAGTTTTTATCACTACTTCTCTATTTTACAGCTTGAGGTCAGGGATGGTGATTCCACCAGAAGTTCTTTTATTGTTGAGAATAGTTTTCACTATCCTGGGTTTTTGTTATTTCAAATGAATTTGCAAATTGCTCTTTCTAACTCAATGAAGTATTGAGTTAAAATTTTGATGGGGAATGCATTGAATCTGTAGATTGCTTTTGGCAAGATGGCCTTTTTTATTATGCAAATACTGCCAATCCATAAGCATGGGAGAGCTTTCCATCTTCTCAGACACTTACTTAAAATTATGATCAATGTTTCATACTTTCCATTATACTTTTATCTCATTAATTTTACCTAAAAATTTAGTCAAATTATTTTTATGATTTATGTGTTATACTTTCGTGTTCTATCGTATATTGAATTAGATCTGTTTTATATTTTTTAATTTTTATTGTAAATAGACTACAAAATCACCACTTTTTATATTATATAGATTAATCACAGATATTCCACTTCTCTACCAATGCCTCATGAATCTAGCCAGCTGGATTTCTATATCTCATAAGTAACAATTTAGATGAAAGATGTGAAGGGAGAGACCAAATAAGTCCTTCTGAACTCAGAGGGACTCATTTTTAATTGCACAGCATTCAAAAAGTTCAGATATGTTGGCTTTACTGTTTTTAATACATGAGAGGATTGAGCCATGCTGACTTCAGGACAGGCTTCAAACTTACAGTTCAGGAGACTAGGTCTAAGTTTGCCTTTGTCAGAACTGGGCAGAAGGATAACAGCCCACAGGCAGTAAATCAGAAGCTGTCTCACCATCAGAAGCTGCCCTACCACCTTGCCTGAGGCAAGAGCAGTGAGCCAGCAACAGTTTCCAGTCAGAATTCCAGTACCAGATCAGTAAAGTTCCCAGAGCCAATCCTAAAGACACCCATACTCCTATAGACTGAGCCAACCAATCAAGGGAAAGGTCACCTACCCCTCCCTGGAATTCTCATAATCTGCTTTAAATTGAACCTCCTCCAAGTTCACCAGCACATCTCCATTTTGACAGTGGCAGACCCATGCATGGTGGATTTCTCCAAAATCACTCATTGCTTTTGCATACCTTTTAAGTCTGGGGAATCATTCTTTGGAGAATCACAGACCCATACACTGGGCAGCTCACCTGGGATTTACTGGAGAACCCTGACTCAAATAATTGAGTGTTTCTCTAATCTTTTAGAGGCAGGTTATCTCTCCTTTCTGTGTTTCTGTTCCATTTTTAATCTGGATGCTGAGAGAAACAAAACAGATGCATTAGATGCATATTTTATCACCCAGCCAGGAGTTAAGAAGGTTGCTCCCAACATCCTACCAGGAATAGGAGACTTGCTAGTTCTCATCAGATTTCTGAAGTGGGCATAGGTTTCTGGGACTCCTGTGCACAGGAAGGATGACTATGTGAGACAGCGTTTTCATTTCTGCTTTTGTTTATCTGGCAATGAATTTTTATATCTATCTGTGTGTATTCTGTTTGTGCTTTTTTTGTCCCCTTGTCCAAAGTTTTTCTTTGATTCCTAAGATGGGACAGTCACAGAACACCCCATTCTGCTTAGCTGTAAACCATTTTAAGAACTTCTACTGAATGGCAGAAAACTAAGCTCTGATTGTTTGTCCCAGCAAACTCACCATATTTTGCAAGAACGAATGACCCAAAAAGAAAGTAGAATGGCCTAAGGAGGAAACTTATCATCTCTCCACTATACAGGGTGAGAAATGTTGTCTATGAGGCTAGGAGCCACTCAGAACAGGTGGTGTATATCACCTGGTTGAGAAGTCCCCTGTTTGTTGAGACCCTTTTTGTCCCTGCCAGTGTAGGCAGAGAAAAGTAGCCCCTGATGCCTCAGACTCCCCTGATTCCACCTGGAGATCACCTCATACTCAGGCCTGCACAACCCAGAGGGGTGACTCTATTATAACCCCACCCCTCAGGGTTACAGGGCCCCAAGATGCTCAGGGGAGAAGGTTAATGACCTATTTTCCAATAATGACCTTTGCAGTTAGAAATTTCAGAATACCCAATATTCAGAGAGACCCTCAGCTCTCATAGCTCTTTTATATTTAATCAAGCTCACTGATCAGCCCACCTGGGATGACTGTGAGGAACTGTTCTAGGTCCTCTTCATGACAGAGGAAAGAATTGGTTCTAGGAGCAAATGTGCTACCCATCTGGATCCAGGCTAATATTGATGCAGCTCTCCTTTGGCTTGACCCAATTTGAATTATAACTCTGTTGAAAGTAAGGAGAAGCTCCACATCTATCATCAGATTCTGATGGAAGGCCTCCAAGATGCCACTAGGCAGCCCACAAATTTATTTAAGGTAAGCCAGATAATGCAGGGAAAGAAGAAAAGAGGTTGTTTGAGGTTTACCAAATTTATACTCCCTTTGACTCAGAAGCCAGAGAAAACCAGTTATCTGTCAATATGACTTTTCTAACCAAGCTGCCTCTGACATCTCTTGGAAACTTCAACACTTAGACAACTTTTTCAGGTAAGCAAATGACTGAACTATTGGCTACAGGTAAGACAGTTTTCAACAACCAGGAGATCCCTAAGGATCAACAGACCAGAGGACTGAAGAAAGTGCTGCTTATCTTGAAGAATCACAGATGGCCTGATGAGAGAAAACTGAAAAACCTAGTTCATGGAAGTGGTAAAGTTAAACCAGCCTCATCTTTTTTAGAGAGACACCAATGTGCAAGGACAAATGTCATTGGAAGCATGAGTGTCTAAGAAAACTCAAAGAGAGGGCCCAAAGTTTCTAGAATTAGAACTAAATGACTGAGACCATCAGGCCTAAGCCCACCTCCATGAACCCTAGGTCACACTAAAAGTGGAGGGAAAACCCTTATACTTGCTGGTATACATGAAGGCACAACATTTTGTTGTGAAACAACAACTGGGACCATTGTCAAATAAAAAAAAAAATGGATGCAAGATTCAACAGGCACTAAGCCTTATTCATGGGCTACCTGTAAAAAAAGTGAACTTAGGAGTGAGATAACCCATTCATTTATTGTTATCCCTGGCTGTCTATATTCCCTATTGGGCAGACACCTCCACACCAAAATGGGAGTCCAAATTCATTTGGCACAGAGGAAATGGAAGTGCTAGATAAGAATGATCCCACCCATGTTATAACCTTGGCCCTAGAAGAAGAGTAGAAATTATTCCGTCAATGAGATCCATTTCTAAGCCCATTGCTCCTGAAGTTTTTAGTGTAAGTACCCAAGGTCTGGGCAGAAAAATAAATCAATAAGACTCAACCATCATTGTGTGGACACTAGAAAAGGACATCAGAAATAGACTAAGGAAACTGGCTAGCTGGCCCAGATGCAATGGAAGCAGCCCAGGCTTCCACCACTCACATCCTGGTAGCCCTGCCATCCTCCAAAACACTGCTAAAGAAACAAGATCAATTCAAATGCAAGAGAATTTTCAAAAGAAATGGATGGTTGCTGACCTTTGCCTAGGAATTTTGCTTAGCAGTTCATCTAGCAAGTTCATCAGGCTTCACACCTATGTCAAAAAGATCTAAAGGAGTTGTGACAAGGAGCAAAATACAAAATATATAACTTAGAACTCTTGGTCAATGAGATAATCTCAAATTGTCTTGTCAGGCCATGAACTTCTCAAGCATTAATCAAAGTATCCCAGAAACCTTGATCAGAGGCCAATGGCTAATTGGGAAATAGATTATACAGAGGTAAAGACAGGAACACATGGATATAAGTATCTACTAGGTTTTATAGATAAGATTTCAGGATGAGTTGAAGCATACCCCCCAAAAGAAGGAGACTGCCAATGTAGTGACAAAGAAGATTCTGAAAGGCATCATACCCAGGTATCGTTTTGACTTGCTTGTGTCTGACAATGGACCAGCATTCACTTCACACAAGTCTGCGACCAATTGGAAATTACATTGTATTTGCCTACAATTCAGGAAAGATAAAGAGGATGAGTCAGATCCTGAAGGAGGTTTTGACCAAATTAACCCTTGAAACTGAGAGTAACTGGGTGCCTTATGTCTTATATAGAGCTAAAATTACCCCTTAAACTTCAAGTCTCACCCCTTCTAAGATTCTATATGGTAGTTTGCCTCAGTGCTGCCTAACCGCCAATCTGATTTTATAGCTGAATATAGCAATGTAAGTTCTTTGAGTCTTTTGGAGGACCTCCATAGGGTCTGAAAGCAACTCTGGCCTGCCATCTGCCAGGTTTATGAGATACTCCTCCACCTAATCCCCATTGCTTTGAAACAGGTGATGAAGTCTGGATTGAAGGACATAACCACAAGACTCTGGAACTTTACTGGAAAGGACCTGGTCCTGACCAGGCCTGACAGCTGTTAAGGTAAACAGGTACCAGACATAGATACATCCCTCCCACACTAAGCTTGTTGAGAGAGAGAATGACACAGCAGTTGAGGTCCACTTTAAGGAAACTTTCATATGGACCACCACAAGAGCAGTGGAAGGTCATCATACACCTGAAACTGTGATTCCAGTGGTACTGATCCTACTTGCTTGCTGCTTACATTTTACTGCACCAGCCACTAGCCCTCACTGCTCCCTGAAACTGACCTGGCAGATAGTTAATTGCCAACTCTACCACCTACTCAGCTCTGCCTGACACCTGGTTTCCTGACCTTCATGTAGATCTTTGTGACCTAATGGATGAGAGATGGGAACTCTGGGATCAACAGCCCTTTCTTGGTACACTTGCAACTTTCCAGAGGGAACACATGCTCTTGGCCTTTTAAATTCTCCCAGTGAACTCTTGGGATCAGAGCCAGTGAACCAAATTTTCAGAGTCCTTCTGGGAATTCAAATTTACTGGGTAGATAACCTGAAGACCCCTATCCCAAAGATTACCTCATCACTGTGACCTGATCTGGGGATACACAGATACTCTTAGCTGGGTCATGCATAAGAAAGGACAATCAGCCTCCTGGGAGAGAGACTTGCAGACCTTGTTTTGAGACCCCTTACTATCTGTGAATGAGTGGGTGGTTTGATACAACAACTTGTTATTAAGTTCCCAGTGGCAGGCAAGAAGAGCAATTGGACTGCTTGTAAGACATGGGGACTACGATTTTACATCTCTGGCTATGATACAGGACTCCTGTTTACTGTCCAATAGCTCCAACATACCCTTGAGAGATCCATGGTCCCCTTAGACCCCAACAGCATATTAGTGTGGCCAAAGGAATCACCACTCCCAACCTCTGCTTCTGTTCACCATGAATTCCCTCATCAGGACCCACCACACTCTTGCTCTAGTGATGTCCCTCTTCATTGAACCAATAGTCTCCTATACCACTTCTACATCCTGCATTACCCATTCCATCAACCAGGGCAGTATACCTGCAATTATTAGAAGCTACTCTCAAGGTTCTTAAGTTCTTCTTCTTACCAAACTTAATGCAAGACTGTTACTTTTGCTTACATTTTCAGTGCCCCACTCCCCATGAAGCAATAGCTATTCCTGAAGACCATTCATAGGCTAAAGATGATACTCAGATTAGATAGAAGCAGTCACATAGAGATAAGCTGACCCTACAATCAATAACAGAACAGGACTCTGCATTTGAAATAAGGTATGCTCAGCCTATTTCTGCTTCTGTAATCCCTACCATTGCAGGATACATGTGACCCCTAGAGAACATTTGGTGGGCTTGTACCTCATGGCTTGCCCCATGCATTTATGACCTGGTTCTAAATATGACTGAGAATTTTTGTGTTCTGGTACAGCTTATATTGGGTGATTTACACCTCTGTGGAGGATATATTCAACCAGTTAGCACCTTCACTCAATTGGGTACAAAGAATGGCCATTTTGGCTGTGTTACTAGGCTTTTTCTTTGGCATAAGACTGGCTGGAGCTGCTAGTATAGGGGCCTTATCCCTAATACTCTAACACGAAAATTAGAAGGTTCTGTGAATGGCTATAAATGCAAAATATACAGAAGATGAAAAAGTCCATCATGGTCCTTCAGGATTTCCTATCCTCCCTGGCAGAAGTAGTCTTATGGAACAAGAGACTTAGACTGCTTTTCTTGAGGCAGAAGGACTCTATGCAGCCTTATGTAAGGATTGTTCTTTCTACTCAGGGGTGGTTAAAGAATCCATGGCTTTAGTCAGAAAGGACTAAAAGGCAGAAGAATAGAAAGAGAACAGTCTCAGAGATGGTATTAGTCCCTTCACAACAGGTCTCCTTGGCTGACCAAACTTGATTCTACCGTGACCACTCTTCTTATCCTACTGATGCTTGGCTTGACTTGCAGTTCCTGCATAACGAATATTTCAGTTAAATTTATTAAGGATTTCCACCATTCAGCTGATGAAAGTCAAACAATACCAGCCTATACAAACACATCAAAGATTCTAGATGACCCTTCACTCATAGGGAAAATGAGAGAATTGAACCAGGCTAATGCCATGACAAGCTTTAAACAGGCAGTGCAGGAAACTAGGCCTAAGTTTCTGTTTCCCAGAACTGGATAAGTCTGGATAAGTCAGTTACTGGAAAACCGACAACCCACAGGCAATCAATCAGAAGCTCCCTTCCCACCTGGACTGAGATAAGAGCAATGAGTCAGCAACAGTTTCCAGGTACTCCTCCCTGCTGTGAAATACATCTTTTTATTTCATTTTTATATTATTCACTAATTTAAATGAAAATATCATCAAATATTTAGAAAATCACTCATTTAGTTTGTTAATAATGCCCAAAATGGATATAGATATTAAGATTTGGCAAAAGCCCACCAAAATATTTTTATGATAATGACATTGTCATATATAATTTATTATCATTTATTTTCTTATTTATATGTGGTATGCCTAATATTCTTATATACACAAAGGATTTGATATACACATATATATGTGTATGTATATGTGTTGGGGTGACCTTTTTTCACTTTATATTAAGGTATATCTCTGTCAATACTCATAGAGCACTAAGTGCTGGCAAGTTTTTGTATTCACATTACTAGGGTCCATCACCAGTTTTCTATATGTAAATGCTTATCTTTTCTGATCTGCCCAAAAATTATTTTCTGAGATTATCATATGAAAATGCAAGCTGTCATGGTAAAGATCAAGCATCCTTCAATGCCAAAGACCAACCCATAAGATATGGATCTGGGAATTTTCTGCTACAGATTGGTTCAGATTGGAATGTGGAATAGAATGGAAGTGGGGTATAGATATAATAACCCAAAAACATGGCCAAAAAGTATGGTTACAAAAGCCAACAAATTTAAGATATATAGATGCTCCTATGTCTTCATAAAACATCAAGTAGGATCATCAAAAGCACCCTTATATTTACTTGCTGAGGATATTTTTTATTGAAAAGCACATTTTACTTTTCTCTGAAAATTTTCAAGTTCAAAAGAGAAGCCATATAAAAACAACTGGAGGAGCTATATAAAAGGAAGTAGCTGTAGCTGCCATATAATAATATGAAGGGAATGTGTGCAGGAGAGTATATTCTTGCCATCATCTGGTATCACTATGCATAGTGGTAAGGATTTTAGGCCAAAAATATTAATATTTATTAAAATATAACAAAGAAGATTTTAAATAGAGGACAACAGGAGGGTAGATGTAAGAAAGGAGAAAATTGGGCCTCATATGAATATGAAGGAAAATGGCAACATGCATGTAGCTAATAAGCAGGTTGGAGTAAGGGAAAAAAATGAGTAAGAGGAGCATATTCTTAAATGCTAGGAGCATATTCCTGACAGTCATTCAGAACAATAAGGTACCATAGTGAGAGGGATGAATTTCATGATATACAAGGAAAATCAGATACTAACAGTGTTCTTGCTGAAAA
Source organism: Mus musculus (assembly GCF_000001635.26). Lineage (NCBI taxonomy): Eukaryota > Metazoa > Chordata > Mammalia > Rodentia > Muridae > Mus > Mus musculus. The sequence continues at coordinate 28,080,966 of NC_000077.6, read as the reverse complement.
TTCCTAATTAAAATTCTTGCAAGCAATAGACAGGCATGATCAGAATGAGTAACTGAGGTGTCAGAATGTCTTTGAGAAATGATTCAGGAATAAAATTTCATTTAAAAATGTAATAAAATTGACAGTAATTTGAAAGCAAAGTCACACTACAGTAACTGGTGTAGGAAATACTTTGAATACAAAAAGCTCATACACTAAAATATATCCTTCTTGCAGCTTACTACTATATACTAAAACAGTTAGCGGATAAAAAGCGGTCAATGTGATGTTTGCTTCACTTTCAGATTTAAAGAATATTTAGACAAAAGTTGCTTACCTGTTATTCTACTGTACCTTGTGACTACCTTCTATCCTCCATTTTTAAGTACTCCCTCTAGGTTTAACATTTTTGGAATGCTTTTGAATGGTTCATATATCTTTAAACTTGAGAGATTCTGTTCCTAAAAAGTAACATGACTCCAAATATAAGAGTGGTTTTATTTCTAAATATACATTCCTGACATAAGAACGTTAATATGTAATTGGACAAATTCCTTTTGAGAATCATTATAAATGATGATGCCAGAACAAGCTCTGTGCTGACAGGCCAACTGACAACTGCTGTAAGACCTCTCTAAGACAGGCATCAGAATTCTACACATATGGTGTTTGTTGCATGCAAATGTTTCTCATATAAGTTGGAAACGTAAACACCTCTAAATTAAAAACAACAGAAAGTCAGTGACAAAGTAAATGGGTGAAGGAACATTCTTAAGGTTTTACACAGTTATTGTGAAGAGAAGTGCTAAGAGGAACATGAGTGCCTAAATGCTCACTCATTTAGTGCTTGTGAGGACAGCTTTCTCTGATTCTCACAGCCTAAAATTAATCTTCTTGCACGCGCTCGACTGGCCAGGAAGAACGACGCTGCAACAGGATCCTTCTGCACACGTTTATTGGGAGAGCTTGATTGTAGAGGCGAAAAGACCTCGAGCCCAGAACTGGTGCTGCTTTTATAGGCCTAGGAGGGGCATGTCTCACACCCGGATTGGTTATGCACTAAGCCTTATTTGCATGTTCCTCATCTGATTGGCTACTCTCTCTCAGTACCTTACAGAACCTCATTATCATACCTCATTTGCATGTCTCACATCTGATTGGTTATACTCTCGGTACCTTACAGAACCTCATTATCATACCTCATTTGCATGTCTCACATCTGATTGGTTATACTCTCAGTACCTTACAGAACCTCATTATCATGCCTGGGCCAGGCAGTGTCTTTGCAAAAAACTTTACTGCATATGTACACATTGGTTGTTTGTCCAATCTTATGCATGGTGGCCAGCAGTAGTCAGTGCCACTCAGCAACGGCACATGTGGCTTCCCACAGTATGTGATGCTTTCTTTCAAAGCATTTGATAGTAACTTTCATAAATCATTTGGCTCTTACATAAATTACATGATGTGTGGTTAAATCTCCTTATTGTGGCTAGGCTTAATCTTTAGGGCTTGGAAATGAATGGATTATCTATTGGCACAGGAACAAAAAATGACATCTCTCTTGAAAATACTTCTACTCTCAAACCCTGTTGTTTAAGTGCTAAGATTTAAAGTCCATGTCTCAAGTCTCTCAGGTTAACAGAACTAAACATAGCAATCTAAAAGATGCATCTGAAAGTAATGGCTAGTATTCATTATACCCATAATATCTGTGAGGTATATGACAACCCACAGAAGGATTAATTTTTTTACTTATCACATGTTCTTTTGACTTGATTAGTTTACCAAGGAATGAAGTAGTGTAGAAAGTCATGAACTTGCTCAGGGTAGAAATAGTAACTGGCAGATGCAATTTGATCCCAAGTTTCTGTCTGTAAAACTTAACATTCATATAACATTCTCTATGGTTTACTTTAGAAGACCAAAGATAATGTATAAATTCAACCAGTAGAAAAATTTGTATGTGCATGCACACACACACATACATAAACATGGAAGTTAAAAGAAAGGAGATAGAGCAGAGGGAGGCGGCTCTATCGAAGGCACCTAGGCAATCTCTCCCCTGACCTTAGTCCTCTCATCATGTGACTGGCTCTTCTCAGGTTCTATTTACACATCTTTTACATATAGCTAATAGCCCTACTTGGCTACTACTAAGATTTCTTCATTAGAGTCTCCTTGCCCTTCCTACCATAAAAACATTTGGCTTATTAGTGACAATTCTTCAAATTAGCTCAGACTTGTCATAATCACTGTTTTTTAAGGTAATTTGCATTGAGTATAATAGTCAGTCATTCAGAAGTTACCACAGAGAATAAGTTATATTATTGCCCCAGCGATTTTCAGATGTATCTCTAAGAAACCTTCAAATCTTTGACTATGACCTTATTACTTCTGGAGAAAAATTAATGGTTACTTTTGGAGAGAATAAGTAAAGTATCTTATTTATTCAAAACCGTGATCCAATCTGAACAAATACTGCTTCAGAGTAAATGTTTACAATGAAATTGGCTGCCATCATTTTTCAAACATCTGAAGAGTGAAAGGTATCTTCTGAGATTTTAATGCTGAATTTGATACTAGAGGGTACATGTAGGTGTTCAAATATTATCAATATGCTTCCCTTTAGCAGGGAACAGAAATGGTGTAATTATCTGACAGATACCACCATATCCTACACTGCCTTATGATCATCTGTGTGTGCTGGAGAAGAACTTTTAAGAATGTGGCTCTTATAATTATTTATGTTGATGGGAGTCTATGCCTTAACATGAGCTTATATCACACAGAACCATAATATTTGCATATCCAGACACATTATTTTCAGTGAGTGCAACACAGGATGATGATCAAATTCTGATAAGAAAAGAAATGGAATGCACTCAGATATACTTAATAAGCAAGTCACATCTACTTAAAATCTTCACATCCACATGAAGCAACTGAAGGTAACAGAATAGCTCCAGGATTTATGTAGAAAATAATTAAAAGAAATTATTCAAGAAATGAGAGTGGATAGGCATATCAGTGACTGATTGGTCATTTAGTCAATTCGTCATTAGTCACATGATATTATCATCTGAACTGTTTCTACCTGGTTAAAGAATGAAAGATAAGATGGACTATCAGAAATAAAAACAAAACACATGCCCATAGGTAGAATACAATTTTGATGGTGTGTCCTAATCCCAGTGCTGTCACAAATAAATGTACAAACTTGGTCCTGCAAACCCTGATTTAATCAATAGGGGAAAAAGGTTAAAAACTACATATACACATGCATGTTTTTCTGTATTTTTTGTAAGAAATATAACTATATATATATATGTATATATATATATATATATATATAAGTCCATTGATCATCTAACTGCCTCAAAGAAAATCTGATGGTTGATTAGCTAGAAAGATGAGAGAGGCATGCTCAATTTCCTCAGCATAACAAGAGAGATGAAGCTGTTATAAATTTTCACACTGCTTAAATAATGTGTTTCCCTAATACATAATAGGATAATAACATTGATTTATGCATTTAGGTCATAGTCATAGCTTGGAGAATGAATTTATTAATTTCACTGGGCTTATGGCAATGACAATAAGTATGTGGGAGTTTGTGCCTAGGAAAAGATTACAGAAGGAGGAGATTAAATACTATTGCTTCAATATGCTTCCCTTTAGCAGGGAATAACTGGGAAATCCTAGGAAAGAAATGTTATTTTATACCACAATAGTATTCTCTTACTTAAAATACATAATCTGTATCAAGCATGGCATATGACTCATTTTCTTTCCTTTATTAATACATTTACCTCTCTCTCTCTCTCTCTCTCTCTCTCTCTCTGCCTCTCTCTCTCTCTCTCTCTCTCTCTCTCTCTCTCTGTGTGTGTGTGTGTGTGTGTGTGTGTGTGCATGCATGTGCAGGTGTGAGTGATTCTGTGGATGCCAGAGGTCAATATCAAATCTCTTCCTTAATTACTTTGTAAATTAATTTTGTGAGTCTGGAGTGTGTGAGTGAATATATGTATATTCCAAACTGACCCGTCCAGCAGGTCCAGTTATTCGAGGGTCTCAAGGAGACCTTCTCCTAAGAACCAAATGGGGGGGGGAGAGAAAGACAGACACCAAGTGCGAGGAATGACATGGAACCAGTCTGATTAGCATCAAGGTGTTACTGTATTCAGCAAGGCTCAAGGCTTAAATGCACAAGCAAAAGGGGAAGTACTTCTCAGCAGGAGTAATGGGGCAGCAGAAATTTTTCTTTTGGTGACTACACGGGGAAGCAGGAACTTGGTGGTATCAGGGTACATCTTGTGGTCAGGACATCCGGCGCTGACTTAGGGCTGGAACATTCTGTGGTTGTTCTCAGAGCAGTGCGTCGGTGGCCCGCTTTTGACCCCCTTTTTCTTCTCGGGGGAAGAGGCCCAATTCAGAGATCAGGACAATTGTGTTGTCTTAATAGCTCCCAACACCAAACTGTTGTGCCCATGATTGGGCCAGTATATGTGCATGTACATGTGTGGGCATGTGGCAGTACAAAATTGTCTGCGAAGTCCTACATGGCCATGAAAGGGATGATATGACACACTTCTTGCCCATTGAGCAGGAGCAAACAGGGCATGGGCCTCCACTATATTGATGGTTGTTAGGCATAAAGCTTGCTTGTATAATAATGTATATATTTTACTTAATGTTCCTCCTCAGGAGATGTTCTCCCTGCCATGGTCAATGATTCCATGATAATTAAGAATAGCATAATCCCAGGAAGCAAAAATGTGTCTAATGTTCCTCAGCAAAATGATAAATATTGTAACCTTCAGAACAGTCCTTAAGTCTGTGATAAAGAACTGTGAAAACATGAGTTCAAGAATATATCAATAGGATTTTTCAACTATGCAAAATATAAGAATGGATTATGAATTGTATGAGGTGTTTCATGGATCTGAAAAAAAAAGAAAAACCAGAACCAACTGCACTAATGAGTCAGTACAAGAAAAGGAATGGTTAAAAAACAAGGTTGAAGATTCAAACAGTAAAGGGGCTCTAGGAAGTGAGTGGTCTGGGGTGGAAGCCCACAGAGCTAGACTTTCTATTTGTGTTTACAAAAGCAGGTAGTTCTCTGAGCTCATTTGCTATGTTAAAAACAGTAATTGCTATTCTTTTCTAGGAATCAAAGGGCTAGGGTCTTGGAGTGCTGATTCATTTGGTAATCAAAGGGAACCTTAGGTAATTGACTGAATTGTCATGTAAATAAAAGACTGTTCTTTAGTCAGCAAGAGAGCTACCTAGAGAGAGCTATCTCAGATTTTTTTTCTTGCTGGGAGGAGAGAGCTGTCTTGATCAGAGAGCTGTCTAGAGAGCCATGTAGAACAGAAGACAGAGCTGTCAGCTTGCACCCCATCATTGACTTCAATGTGTTCTTCTGTCACTTCCAAATATCCTTTCCTCAGGAAACCCACTCCAAGTTGAGTCTGGAACTCCTGCCCCAGTTTTCCTATCTTTGTCTCCCAACCACTAGCTTACTGGTGGCTGACACATCCTTCTGAGTTTTACTTGTATTAAGAAGATCTGGAGCTTGTTTTCACATTTGGGCATTGGCCACCTTAATCATTAGACCATCTTGGTTCAGTCCTTCCCCCTTATTTTATGAGACACGGTTTCATTGAACTGAGAGCTCAACTGGGTTTAGTATCCAGCAAGTAACAAACAAATTCTGTTTCTTCTACACCCAGTGCCAGGAATACAACTACACTCAGCCTTTTACATGGTGCCAGGGAATCCAACACAGACGTCTATGCTTGCAAAACAAGCCCTTTGCTGACTAACTATTGTCACTAGCCCACCTGAAGAGTTTATTTTCTAACTTAGTAAAACTCATAACATTTGGGAGAATTCTTTCCTGGCGATTTCAGTTCTGTTTCTTATGTGTGCATTGTCCCTAGAATATATTAGTATAACAAATAGCTTTGGGTTTCTTTCCTTATATTCTATGCAATTTTTAAAATTACATGAAATTTATATTTTTATTTTAGGTGAAATTTTTCATTAGATTTATAGATAAGGCCATTTGATCTTGGAAAGAAATTTTTTCTGTATTTTTTATTAGTTATATTTGTTCCTTGACTTTTTTTTATAGAAGCATAAAGTGCATTTTAATTACTCTCACCTCACACATCTGTTAACCTCTCTTCACCATTTCTTTCCCACATGCAGTTCTTTTCAACTTTGTGTGCAACCTAATGTGACTTTATCTTGGGATCTATTCAACGGAAGGTCTGGGCTCATCAGTGGGTACACTGCTGAAGACACTCCCAGAAAGTTCTGAAGAAATTTTACCTTGAAGTCATAGGGTCCTGTTAGCCGCTCCCATAAATGATTGTTAACAAGGCCAGTCTAGTGTAGTGTAGGTCTAATGCAGACACCTGCAGTTACTGAATTCAAGATGGTAGTACCTCCACAATGGGTAGAAAAGGTACTTCATGGTTATTTTCCCTGTCTTTGAGCCTTCACATTCTCTCTATCTCCTCTTCCTCAGTGTTGTTGGAACTGATAGAAACATCTTGTTTAGGGCAAAGTGCTCAAGTATTCTTCATCCTCAGCTCACTGGGTCTTTTCATTTATCAAAATTCACCGAAAAGAAAGACTTCTTTCCTTAAGGCTGAGGGTTACATTTCTATAAATGCATAATTTATTCTAGCTAGCCTGTATGAAAAACACAAAATCCTAGTATTTTATTGACAATCTCTCAGCCTACACTGGCCTGGTTGAGAACTGTTCAAACTTACATCCCCGTAATATGTCCTTTGTTACTGCCTATTTGAGTCCCACCTGGGTTGTTTTTGTTATGCCAGTCTGTCTTCAGAGTCCATTTCTCTTGCCCATGTGCTTATGATCCATCTCTTCTCATGGCAGCCTCCTCTCTTTTTTTTCTTCCTCCTTCGGATCTCTATCATCTATCCTACCTTGGTGAGATCAGGGTTCTGCACCTACATCAGTCTTTTCCATCATAACTTGTATTACTAACAACAAAAAACTGTAGGACACCAGATAATGGGACCCCCACTCTAGTCCAGGGACAGGATGCATCCATTAACACAAGAATCCTTCTTGATGCAAGACGCACGAGGCTTTATTGGCAGAGATCTGGGCCAACACATACCTCACACAGGAGGCAGGGGAGTCCACCTTGAGGTTCAGAAGCTAGAGGTTTTTAAAGAAGCAAAGGGTTAGGGGTGCAAGGAATTTCGACACAGGTACGGGATTGGTTCATTCAAACATTAACTGAAAGATTACATGCCAGCAAAAAGGGCATCAGGACCTTGTTCTGGTGGGCTTGGAGCTTATCTTTGTTCACATAACAACCAGTTGATGTGTGACTTTACTCGGAGCCAAGGGGTAATAGACAGAGGGGAGGTTCCAGCCAGATGGTGTTGACTCAGACAATATAGCCCTACTTGTCCTTGCATACCTTTCCATCTTTACAGTCAAGCTGTTCTTAGGAATGCCTTAACAACAGCCCTGCCATGGCATGCCAGGGCCTGTTCTGCTTTGTTCTCGGCCCCAGGCCGGGGCCACAGACTCCTAGACAACTCTTTTATATGAATCACAAGATACAAAATCTCATTTTCCTTCAAAACCATATCTTTTTAGATATAATACAACTTCTTAAAATGTAAACAACTTAAGTTTAATTGTGAGGCTATATTATCTAGTCTTTAACCCCATAAGAGACATGAGAAGAAATAAATATTACCTGAGTAAGCAGAAACTACAGAAAAGCATCTTCCAAACTAAAGAAATTACAGAGAACGTTGACAGCTGAACTGATCCCCTCAGAATTATCTCCAAAACATTGGAGCATCTATCTTCAACTTTGTAACCCTGAGTATCTGGCAGACTTTTCTGGGAAGCAGAAATTATGAAGGCTACCATACCTTACTCTTGCAATGCTTGACAGTTGACTTCCATGGATCCACATTTGTCTATTTTGGACAGCATTCTGTCTGTAGTTGAAGTAAGTGCAGTTTTTGCTCCGTGACCAACTTGCCACATTTGAAGCAAAGAATATAAGTGGATTTTCTGATGCTATTCATCTTCTTGAAGTAGAAATGAGAGTCCTGCCAGGAGATGACCTGCCTCATTGTACAAAAAGGGCTTAAATTGTTAAACCATCTGACAATGCCATATACTATAAGTTGCCAAGGTTTCTGAAGACCAACTATCTATCTATAAAATATTGGAATAAGGAAAAGGTGTTTGTTCTTGTTATTTAATTTCTTATTAAACTTGAAAACAGTTACAGGAGAATAAATTTTATTTTGTAAATAACTAAACAACTACCTATAAGACAATCCATTTTTGGACTATTAACTTGTATTATTTAACTATTTTAAACAGTTTATAATAGCAGCTGTGAAAGAACCGGAACGTCACATTACATTATTAGCAATCATCTAGGTACATTATCTCAGATCAGAGTTTAAAACA